>NC_141149.1:150568657-150896990 GCF_053477565.2 Lygodium microphyllum
GATGTTTAGGTTGCATGACAAATGTTTAATTGATTGAATAAGATTGCTAATGCTGCTTGTTTTTTTTATAAGTGATCTATTATTTTGATTTGTGTTTTGCTACCGTCACCTTGTGTCGTTGACTATGTTGGTTGATGTGTGGTTCTTGCGTTGACAATTTGACCTTTGATGCTTTCATTCCTTTCAATCCATCTATCTATTAATGACATCTGGTGACTGTCACTCCTACTTGAGCCAGCCAGCTGCATACTATGTATTGGATGGCCTGCATTGGTGCTATTCGTTTACTCCGTCTGTCACAGCTTTGACCAATGATTTACTAACACCATGGTTGGATATATTGCATATGCCTTGACTTGATTTGACGTAGTTGTGCCAACTCGGCGTTGTTTCTAACGTGTACTACATTGATCTACATGTCTAGCTGGCGCTCCTAGCAACAGTGTTACCATTTGACTTGCTACTCGCGCTGGTTTCAATGTCACATACGCTAACCTTTGGCGTGAGATGCCTAGTGTCTTGTGTTGCATTGGCATTGTGTGCACTTAATGTCACCGACCACATGTGTTCATCGTGTTGATCTGTGCTGGTTGACTTTCGATAGACTATCGTTGTGATGACATTGTTGCTGCCTATCTTCCTTTGCGTTATTCCTATCGTGTTGGCTACAATTGGCACACAGATCATATGTTCGTTTCTTAATTTCTCTTTATTCAGAGGCTTTTGAAACCACATGGTCTTTCCAAACCTCTGTTCACATGTGAAGTCCATTTTGATGGTTGTTCTAGTGCTAGTGTTGCAGGTGTTCACATGCCTTGTTCATCTTTTGCATTTGTTTGTATTTGTACTCATAATACCTCACTTGTTGTTTTCAAAGGTTTGTGCATACATTCATATTCCCTACGCTCCTCTCTCCTAACTAAGGTAACATGCAAGTACTTTCCATTCTCATTTCACTTCATTATGATCATTCCGATGCTCTTGTGATTGAGTGATTCCATATTCTAATACATCTCATGAAGCCATGGTTGAGTGTTTATGTGCTTACCAATGCTTCTCAAAGAAGGTGTCGGATTGCTCCAGCATGTGGAGGACTCTCCACTTCTCTCAACATGCGGCCCAGTTGCGGTCATGCATATGAAGGCGAAGAGACGGAATGGTGTGCTATAGTGTCACATATGAAGAGAAGGAAGATACGACTGACATGTTGCTACTTCTTATGGTGAATATCTTGGCCGTGCTTGGCGGAGCACGAGACCGTGTACATATCTGCATCATCTTGGTTCACTCAAGGCCTAACAATGGCTCAAGTGGATGATTTTTCTCGGCTCTAGTGATACTCCACACCCACATATGCTCCTAGCCAGAAGGGGTAAGTGTGCAGGTGGAGAGAGGGCATACTGATGCTCTTTCATTACCGGTGGATTTGATGTGTGTTGTCAAGTTTACATCTTCTGGCAATCCAAACCTTGGACTGGTGTGTACAACTCCAAGTTCATGTTGGGACAAGTGACATGATGTGTTCATGTGGTCTCGCATGAGGGGACCCAAAGGGCATGCTAATGCTCTAGCAGAGGAATCTTGGTGTCACGGCGAGTTGTCCATGAAGCTTGTGCGACTACGAGAGATGCAGGTGGCTACCTCAACTACTTTGCTTTCAGAGAGGGCTTATAGCAAGTGAACTTCTTCTTTAGGGTGCTTTCTTACCAAGGCACGTCCCACAAAGTGTACATTCTTGGAGTATCCATGGTGCATCTTGGGTATTCTTGTTCATTGCTTGTTCACATGTGCTCTGAGAGAGGGTGTTAGAAGTGGTCATATCACAATTCACAAGCACCCACTACCTTATTTATGGGCACTCTCTTTATTCTTTATTTGGTAATTGGCCAACCTATTTTGTGATAGGACAACTCCTTTATTTTTGTCTATAAAAGGAGGGAGTGTGGCAACAGTCCATTCATCACACTTGTACTTGCAGATTCTTGGTGTGGAGAGAGGGAGCTTGTGGAGTGTGTGAGCCGGCGCTCAATCATTGTACTCTTGCCATAGTAGATTCCTATTCCCACTTACATCTTGTGCATTGTCTCTTTCATCGATCTTGTGTCTTTCATTATTCCGTTGCATGTTTTACTTTTCTAACAATGGACTCCAACCCTTTTTGGGGGTGTGTGACATTAATGTGACATTAAAGTGATATTTAATGTGACATTAAATTCACAAACATTGAATGTGACATTAAAGTGACATTTAATATGACATTTAGGTAAATCAAGGGGAACATGCACGAGGATGACCGTCCGGGCTCTTGGGCGCCCGAACGGGGTTTAGGGGAGCCTAGAACCAAAGAGAGTCCAAGAATAGTAGGACTCACCAAGGTTTGACGGCTGGCAATCGGATCACGACGGGTCTGGCCAGCAATAAACTAGGCAAGGCTGGGAGGTGAAAGGATCACTCGTGCTCATTCATCCCGACAGCTTTTTCTCTGGCTTTTATGGTCTTCTTCAGAGTCATCTGTCGTTGGTATCAGAGCCTATGGTTCAACTGACATGACCCGTCATCCGCCAGGTCGTCAGTCATCCGCCAGGTCGTCAGTCATTCCCAAGGTCGCGCGTCACCCGTCATAGGTTAGTACTGGCCGAAAAGGGACGCCGGAAAGCGTGACGGACCGTGAACCGTGAAAGCGTGACGGGCCGTGAAGGAAAGTGAAAGGTGAGACGTGCCACGTCACGTAAATGTGACACGTTACGGGAAGAAGAAAGGCTGAAATGAAATGTTAAAAAAAAAAGGCGCCAGAAATGTGAGGCGACTGTTGTGCACCAGAAACGTGAGATGATTTCTGTACGCGAGGTGACTGCTGTGGGACGGACGGAAAAACGTCAGATGATACATGACTGAAGTCAGGAAACTGAATTTCCAGCATGACTGCTTCACTGCTCTAGTCCGGGAAGGCAAAATTTGTTCCTTACTCTTCGGGTTTATTTACGAAACCAGCAACAGTTACCTGCCATTATAATCAGGAAAGTACTTTACTTTGTATGCAAATTTCTTATCTTTGCTTTCCAATTCCAATGTATTAATGGCAGAAAAAGGGAAAGAGGGAGTAATGGAAGGTTCTAGTTCTGGGGACCACCCTATGGTAGATACCCATGAACCAGAGATGCAAGAAGAACAGTGGGAAGAATTTTTTGCTACACGAGAACAATTTGATAATCTTCCCGCTCGTGTACAGGCTCAGGGGGTTCAAATGGAATTTTTAACTCAAACACTTACTGAAATAAAATCTCAATTAACTTTATTATTAGAAAGAGATAAAAATAAGATAGAAACCCCGGATGTCCCATCTTCATCGAAAGATTTAGATGTGACAATGCGAGATCCTAAGGAACCCCACCATAAGTTGAGGGATAATCCAGTTTTAAAGGATATGAAACCCCCTCAGTTTCACGGGGAGGAAAAAGATAGAAATAAAGATACAATCTTTAATTTCCTCCAAAAATGGAAAGATTTACATAAACTTAAAAATACCCCACCACATCTCCAAGCACTGGAGGCTAGTTTAACTTTGGGACCCAAAGCATATAAGTGGTGGCGAACTTTAAAGGAGGCAAATAAAATACCTGAAACTTGGGCTCAATTTGAATCCGTCTTTTTAAAAGAATTCCTTTCTGAAAATGAAATGGAAAGAAATTGGGAAGATTGGGATTATGTTAGACAAAAGGGAAGACCCCTGCTGACACATTTGGAGGAATATCGTGAGATAATCCTCAAATTGGAAGGAATAGATGAATTTCAAAAGACAAGAGGATTCATTAGGGGACTAGATAAAGCCTGTAAAAAGGAAGTAAAAAGAAGTTCACCTAAGACGCTGGAAGAGGCAATTAAATTTGCATTAATCAATGAAGATAGTGTGCGTCCAGGTACACTCACTAGTCTCACTGATACGGAGCCCAAGTCTAAGGAATTGGAAACCTCAAAATTTGTGGGCAAATTTAAAAGGAAAATGCCATTTTTTAAGGGTAAAAAACAACCTTTTGAAAAGAAACAATATGTGAGGCCAAAGTTAAGTCCTGATGACTTTGATAAGGCCAAAAAAGAAAAGTTGTGTTTCAATTGCCTATCCCCTAACCATGCTGCTTGGAATTGCCCTCAAAAGAAAAAGGGGGAAGACAAAGGAAAGGATAAGGACAAGGGCAAGGGAAAAGAAAAACAAATCCATGTAGTGCAGACCTTAGAATTAAAGGGGCATGAAATGTATAAATCTTTAGAGGACTTGCACATGGATGTACAACACAAGTGTTGTATGTCAACTTCTATGTGGCAGCCTACTTTTGGGCCACATGATTTAGTTAGAGTACATGGATTGATAGCTGGAAAAAGGGTTACACATAATTTTATAAATTATGCACTTGTCAAAAAATTGAAACTTCCCCAACAAAAGAGTGGGCATCAATATGTTGTTCGTATGATGCAAGGCCAAGACAATAAAATATGGGATACAATGGTATCCAATTTGGAAATTGAGATTCAAGGATTTAAAGATAAACTTGATTTCCAAATTATGAATATGGAAAGAGCTGATATTGCTCTAGGGAGGGAGTGGCTATGGGAATTGGAACCATCCTTAAAACGTAGTTACCATCATAATACACTGGAATTTGAAAGGGATGGTAAGACTTTTGTCATTTAAGGTGAACATGAAGTATCTGATAATCCTTTGTTGTGTTCTACTGAAGTTCAGAAGCTGATAAAGAAGGAAGTTTGTGAGGTATACATGTTATGGTCTCTTCCTATACAAAACACTTTTACTTTTTCTAATATAAAGCAACAATTTTCTTATGTTTGTGAGTTGAATGTAAATAATGAATTAAGTAGTTTGTTAGATGATTTTAAAGATGTGTTTCCTTCTGATTTACCAAGTGGCCTTCCACCAGATAGGGGTGATATAAATCACCCAATTGACACAAATAAGAATACACACCCTATTTCTAAACCACCGTATAGGTTAAGTGAAACACAGCACCAAGAAGTTGAAAGACAAATTAAAGATTATCTTGATAAAAGGTTTATTCAACCCAGTAATTCACCTTGGGCTTCACCAATTTTATTAGTAAAGAAAAAAGATGGTTCTATGTGACTTTGTGTTGACTATAGAGCACTTAATAAAATAACCGTGAAAAATAAATTTCCTATGCCCAGAATGAAAGATCTTTTTGATCAATTGCAAGGGGCAAAATTTTTCACAAAGATAGATTTAAGATCAGGTTATCATCAAGTAAGAATTAAGGCACAAGATGTTCCTAAGACAGCATTTCGTACTAGATACGGGCATACATGTTATGGTCTCTTCCTATACAAAACACTTTTACTTTTTCTAATATAAAGCAACAATTTTCTTATGTTTGTGAGTTGAATGTAAATAATGAATTAAGTAGTTTGTTAGATGATTTTAAAGATGTGTTTCCTTCTGATTTACCAAGTGGCCTTCCACCAGATAGGGGTGATATAAATCACCCAATTGACACAAATAAGAATACACACCCTATTTCTAAACCACCGTATAGGTTAAGTGAAACACAGCACCAAGAAGTTGAAAGACAAATTAAAGATTATCTTGATAAAGGGTTTATTCAACCCAGTAATTCACCTTGGGCTTCACCAATTTTATTAGTAAAGAAAAAAGATGGTTCTATGTGACTTTGTGTTGACTATAGAGCACTTAATAAAATAACCGTGAAAAATAAATTTCCTATGCCCAGAATGAAAGATCTTTTTGATCAATTGCAAGGGGCAAAATTTTTCACAAAGATAGATTTAAGATCAGGTTATCATCAAGTAAGAATTAAGGCACAAGATGTTCCTAAGACAGCATTTCGTACTAGATACGGGCATTATGATTTTTTGGTGATGCCTTTTGGCCTCACTAATGCACCAGCTACATTTATGAAGCTGATGAATAGTGTTTTACGGCCCTATCTAGAACATTTTGTAGTAGTCTTCTTAGATGATACCTTTATCTTTAGTAAATCAAGAGAAGAACATTTGGAACACTTACGATTAGTATTCCAACTGTTAAGAACACATTCCCTTTATGCGAAGAAAACTAAATGTGAATTCTTTGCACAAGAGGTCAAATATTTGGGGCATATTATCTCGAAAGAGGGAATCAACATGGATCCAGAAAAAGTAAGGGCAATTATTGAATGGCCATCTCCAAGGAACCTGGAAGAGCTGCAGATCTTCTTAGGTTTATCTGGATTTTATCGTAGATTCATTTGAGATTATGCTAAAATAGCTGTTCCAATGATTGACCAACTTAAAGGGAAAGGAAAGAGCTTTAATTGGGGAACAAACCAAAATGAAAGTTTTCAAAAACTAAAGGTAGCTATTGCTACAGCTCCAGTATTATTAATAGTGGATCCCAATAAACCATTTGTGGTTGAAGTTGATGCCACTGATAAGGCGATAGGCGCGGTCTTATTACAAGAAGGTCGACCAGTTGCTTTTGAAAGCAAGAAATTAGACAGTGCAAAACAAAATTATTCTGTTTATGAGAGGGAGCTGTATGCAATAGTACATGCAATGAAGAAATGGAGGCACTATCTGTACGGTGCCAAACTTTTGATTTTATCGGATCATGAAAGCATTAAGTGGCTTAATGATCAACCAGATTTACATGGGCGTAAAGTCAGATGGGCCGAACTCCTTCAAGAGTTCGACTATGAGATAAGATATAGAAAAGGAAAGTATAATATAGTAGCTGATGCACTCAGCAGAATGCCCATCATTAATGAATTGAGTTTTACTCAGTTCACTTCCAACTTGCTTGAATCTTTAAAAGGGAAATGCCTGATTGATCCGGCATATTCCAACATATGGGAAGCAATAAAAAATGGGGATCCAAATCAAAGTGCTTCTACTGAGGAAGAAATATCTGAGGATGTTCAACAAAGAAATGGAGCATCAGGGGTTGCTCAAACTGGATTCAAGTGGAAGAATTTTACCATTGATAATGGTTATTTACTCAAGAAAGGGTAAGGTATGTGTCCCGAAAGATATAGAAATAAGGCGCCAGATACTCTTTGAGTGTCATGATACCCCTAGCGCGGGACATCCAGGAGTTAATAAGACTTATAGTCTTATTAAAAGGCAGTTCTATTGGCTTGGAATGAATAAGGACGTCCTTGACTATATGGTCAAATGTAATAAATGCCAGGTTAATAAAGCTGAAAGATTGAAAATGGGAGGACTTCTCCATCCACTTGAGATTCCTTCAGGAAAATGGGAGAGTATCTCCATGGACTTTATTGTTGCTTTACCCAGAACACAGAGGGGGCACGACTCTGTGTGGGTGATTGTGGATAGGTTAACCAAAATGGCTAGGTTCATTCCAACTTCAACTGATGTTAAAACACCAGAATTGGCTAGATTGTTCGTAGAGAACATATACCGATTGTATGGCCTTCCGGCAAATATAGTTTCTGATCGGGATAGAAAATTTGATAGTCAATTTTGGCGTGCGGTATTTAGGAAGTTGGATACTAAACTTAGCATGAGTACCGCGGATCACCCGCAAACTGATGGGCAAACTGAAAGGGTTAACCAAATCCTTGAAGATATGCTTAGGGCATATGTAAGTAAAAGGCAAACTAATTGGGAAGAGTATCTACCGATAGCAGAGTTTGCATATAATAGTGCCAAGCACTCTTCCACTTGATATAGTCCATTTATGTTAATGTATGGGTTTCAACCCAGAGCTCCTTTTGCAGTAGGACTACATAAGGAAAAGGTTCAGGCAGCCAAAGACTTTTTGGAGGATATGAATAATATGTTAAAATTTGCTCAAGAAAATATTAAAAAGGCTCAAAATCGAGCTCGCGCATATGCAGATCCTCACCGAAGAGACGTCTCCTTTGAAGAAGGAGAATTGGTCTATCTTAAGGTCCCTGAACAAACTAAAACTATGAAAAAGGGACAATGTCCAAAGCTTTCACCAAGGTATTGTGGTCCTTTCATAATACTTAAAAAGGTGGAAGAATTGGCTTACAAGCTCCAACTACCTGCTGGTAGTAAAATACATCCAGTTTTTCATGTAAGTAAATTAAGAAAGAAGCTGGGTGATTTGGATAATCTAATCTTAAATGATGATATTGAGGAGCTATTAAATGACCAATCTAATCTACATGAACCAGAAAGAATATTAAATGTTCGTAATAGACGAACAAGGAATACTATTTATCAAGAATGTTTGGTTAAGTGGAAAGATTGTTCAAAAGAAAGCTCAACATGGGAGCGAGTAAGTACTTTAAAGAAAAGGTTTCCCAATTTACAGTTAGACCTTCCAAGTATCGTTTTCGAGGACGAAACCGATTCTTAAGGGGAAGGAAATGTGACATTAATGTGACATTGAAGTGATATTTAATGTGACATTAAGGTCACAAACATTGAATGTGATATTAAAGTGACATTTAATATGACATTTAGGTAAATCAAGGGGAACATGCACGAGGATGACCGTCCGGGCTCTTGGGCGCCCGAACGGGGTTTAGGGGAGCCTAGAACCAAAGAGAGTCCAAGAATAGTAGGACTCACCAAGGTTTGACGGCTGGCAATCGGATCACGACGGGTCTGGCCAGCAATAAACTAGGCAAGGCTGGGAGGTGAAAGGATCACTCGTGCTCATTCATCCCGACTGCTTTTTCTCTGGCTTTTATAGTCTTCTTCAGAGTCATCTGTCAGTGTGTCACTGCGAAACCCTAAATGAAGTTTGCAAACTGAAAAAGTGGTTTCTCAACAAGCTATTGATAGTTTGGGTTGTCACAACCTGATTGTTGTCAAGCTATGGTTAAGCCAAGTTTGACTGCCGAGTTGTGGGCTACGTGGATTTACCAATTCACCCTTTGCTATGAGGAATAGGGGTAGAAATAATGTTCTAGGGCTTACTCCACACCATGAGTTTCAAGACTAGTAAAATAAGATAGATAACCATGGATTGCAATGTGGCATTCTGTCGTGCCTATAGGATGGACAAAGATAAATGTCCAACTGAAAATCTAAGGTACATGTCAATTACTAACAATGGTCACAGGGAACATGTACATTCTTCTCTGTTCGGCAATCATATTCATCCCCATCTGCACTCATCGAATTCTTTTAGACAAACTGTCCTGATAAGTAAGGAAGATACATAAAACAAGCAGACTACAATTATGCCAGGTGAGCTTGATAGTAAGGAAGTTTGCCACAAATCAAAGGTGACACTCTTGTGCATGCTTACACAATTGTATGACAAACTTATTAGTTGAGAAAGTTATCCCTGTAGTCACCAGGTTCAAACTTCAGATTCCAAAGAACATTGATTAGAAGTATCAGAAGCCAGTTGAAGAAAGTTAATTTTCCAAGCATTAAGACAGCATAGCTTTTGCAAACCTGGGTGCCAAGAGTTATAGGATGATTCACAAGATACATTGCTGGAGAGGTATACACAGAAGGAACCCAAACTAGGCAACCCCAACAAATATAGAATCCAGCTGCAAAAACCATACCATTCCATCAGCATCACATTTTGTGAAATCAAAGCATACAAACAAACTGAGCTTGATAAGCTAACCTGGCTAAGCCTTTCCTCTCAGAAGTACATGAACAAACACTATAAGAAGTTTAAACATTAACCTATTGCCTCAACAAAGACTGCAGTCTGTTAGAAATTGCATTAGTAATGATTGCTATAAAATTGATTCAGGAACTTCTGAACTTATATGCAAACTATCCTTTTTGTACTTTGCAATTTTGTGATGATTGTTCCCCAGTCACATAGACATTTCTGTTTAAAAGAAAAGTCAGACAGTTTCAGTAGTTTTAAGCAAGTTCACCAAAAAGGCTGAAAACAAATCTGCTTGCAATCTTTTGACCTGTTGGCCAAAAAGGGTATTGTGAGTGTTAAGGTGACTACACCTTTACTCCACCACAATAGTTTTGCAGAGTGCAGGGATCTCTTGCAATGGAAGGCTTCACAGTCACCTCATAAGGTTAGCACTTATGTGCCTCCTGTGTGCTACGTGCCTCACCCATAAAAGCACTTGAACCAGTCACCACCCTTGAGGCGTGGTATCGTGGAAAGCCTCAAGTTGATCACCTTCATGTCTTTGGTTCTAAGAACAACAATGCACCAAGTTGGATAACAAGCTTTGAAATGCATTTTTGCTGGGTATGGTAGTGAAAGAAAAGGTTGTCTTCTGTCATCCCACAACTCCAAGGAATTTGAAAAGTAGAGATGTGGTCTCTGTAAAGACTCTGCCTGCAAAAGCAAGCCAAATGGGAGTACCTGTCACTTGTTTGATAGTGAATATTGTCAAAATTGGTGCAGCAATGGAAGTGTAAACATAAGCTGTAATGAACTGCTGAAACACAAGACAAAAGAGAAAGGGAAAGAAAGAACACAATATAGATGAGAACTCGGATGTATGCTCGGGAAATGGAATCCATATACCAAGACATGAGACGGTACAGATGCAATGTGAGTCACAAGCTGTGGAGGCACTAGCACCTGCTCCCACTCTCCAAGAACTGTCAGGTGATGAATAAATGAGGAGGAGGGAGCGTAACAATAAATAGGGCAAATAAATGCCAAAAATATGACTGGTCAGCCAGCATTAAATGCTCACCGACTGGCTGCAAATAATGCCAAACCACAATAAATAATGGCAAATAAAATGCCTAAATCATCTCTGAGCCCAGCTTGTTGTACCACAAGTACAAACTCAACCATGAACTGACTAATCTGCAAACACCCTCTATTAGATCATGGATGATCTGATACAACACAATATACAATGATAATGTCGCATCATAGTACATACAACAATGCCCATCATAGTAGAACCATGGATACCCAAGTAGTGGGTGCGCAAGCCACCACCAAGGTGCCTCGGAGAGAACCTCATGTTGATGTCGATCGTACCAAGATAGAGAAGATCATAGCAGCTCTCAATGTCTGTCAACAATGCCTCTGATGTAGCATACGAAACCGGCCTGTCACCAATGCCCCAGCGCATACATGACCATGAATTCCCCTTCTTGGGCCAGACCGCCAAAGTGTCCCCTCATATGAGCTCTAGACGAAAGCCACCCACTCTCTGTCAAAGAACCAGCCTATCATGAACTTGGATGTCAATCCTAGCTCTAGGATTTGTACCTGCCAGACTTCAGTTGATGCGTCAGGGACGTCCCTCTCTGGATCATGTGCATCTGAATAGAAATATAGATGAGGCATGGCTACCCCATCTCACCACCTTCTCACACTCCCTCTCTGGCACTAGAGAGTCGTTAGGGATGACCTCATCACCACCACTAGAAAGCAGTTGCGGAAGGGGCCACTAAGCCCTTCCCACGATCGGAAAAAGAAGAACCCTTCCGCGCCTTGGATTTCGCCTTGGCCGGAGGAGCTAAGTCAGAACCTAAGGCACATGATGACTCGTCGCAGGAGTCCGCGTCCCGCTTCGTCTTGTGCTCCTTTTCTTCCTGGAAGCTGCTAACTCCTTGCAATCCTTCCTTAAATGACCTTTCTTGCCACAGTGGTAACATTGGACCTTCGACTTCTTTGTCTTCAAACCCCTCTCTGAAGCGGCAAAGGCCTCACTTGAACCTCCATAATGTGACAGAAGCCTCCCCTATAGTCATAAAGTAGCCTCATGCTCAAGTAGCATCGAGGACATATGAAGAAAACTGACAGAAATCATAGATATTTGCGCATGTAAAGCATTCGTCACTCCATCAATGATCAAACTCCCGAGGAAGCTTGTAGAGTACCATACCAACAAGATGTGCCTTTGATAGGGCAGACTGCATAGTGTGAAGCTGGTCCTGGAGTTGGGTAATACGAAGTAGGAATGATTGAATCGTATCTTTGGGTTCAAACTTCCGTTGCTAGAGCTGGCCATAGAGAGTAACGGCCCTCATGGTGAAAGGAGCCTCATACGTCAACTGCAACTTCAACCATACATCTGAAGCTGTCCTACAAGACGTGACTGCCAATAGGACTTCTTTGGAAATACACCGAAGTAATGCCAAATAAGCACGGGCATCATCCGAATCCCATGTAAGCACTGCCTCCGCATGGTTGTCGTCATCAAAATCAGATGGAACAAAAGAAGGCTGTTGAGGACCTGCCATAGCTCCGCCAACTACGTACCATAACCGCTTCTAGATAAACCAAGCCTTCATCAATGCACTCCACATGTGATAATCAAGGCCATGGAGCTTGTCATTAGTGGATGTGCAGGGAGGAGCCATCTATAAAGGATTTAGAAAAGAAGTAGAGAAAAGAAGGGATTTTGAGAGGAAACACAACCAAACCACGAGCACAGACTGCAAAAAGCAAGAGTTCACATACAGTATAACCCAAAATCTAACCAAAATAAGCAAGCGCCCAACCAAGAGGAGATGCTAAAGCACCAAAACACAAGCTAAAATAGAAGCACAAGCTGTACGAATGCTGACATCAACAAAAAAAGCAAGCAAAATAGGGCGCCTGCTTGGAGTAGCAACTGCCTGATCAGCAAGGGTGAAAACAGTCATGAAATCAACAAGAAAACACAGAAAAAACACAAATCCTGAAATCTGATACCATGTCAGAATTGGTGCAGCAATGGAAGCATAAACATAAGCTGTAATAAACTGCTGAAACACAAGACAAAAGAGAAAGGAAAAGAAAGAACACAATACAAATGAGAACTCGGATGTATGCTCAAGAAATGAAATCCATATACCAAGATGTGAGACAGTACAGATGCAATGTGAGTCACCAGCTGTGGAGGCACTGAAGCCTGCTCCCGCTCTCCAAGAATTGTCGGGAGATGAATGAATGAGGAGGAGGGAGCCTGACAATAAATAGGGCAAATAAATGCCAAAAATACGACTGATCAGCCAGCATTAAATGCTGGCCGACTGGCTGCAAATAATGCCAAACCATAATAAATAATGGCAAATAAAATACCTAAATCATCTTTGAGCCCAGACTGTTGTACCACGAGTACAGACTCAACCATGAACTGACTAATCTGCAAACAAATATCCCCTTTACATATTAGAACTGCCTACTATTGAGCATTCTAATGCTCTTGGGAAAGTTCATAACCATTTCGTGCAGTAGTTAAATCAGCTAGAAATTCACATTGAATTTCCCCATGATTGTAATGCACCTTAATGGTGGCCATGTTCAGATGATGAAGAGCAGGGCAGGATGATGTGGCTGGCCAGTCCAAGGTGAGCAGATTGGATGGTGCATGCAACCACCATATTGTGGCAATGACAAAGGTCCATGCAGAACAGTTGTGAAGCAGTTTGTGATCAGGGATTGGGGTATTATGACGCTTTTTGCAGTCAGACCATTAAATTGTTAATGTGGCAAATTAAATGTCTAAAAGTCAGGCTGTCTATCATTAATATTGACGAAATAATTGGGTCAGGCCACAGAACTAAACAAAAACTATTGCACCCTGGGCAACTGCAACTCACCCCCTTAAGAAAGTTGGTAATGTCCTAACAACGGAACCACGAAATTGGCCTTTGGATAAATCAAAGGGGGCAGTCAGCCTTCATTTTGGAAGCACTTAATCTTAAACACAGAAATTCAGTAACATAAAGCGAAACAAACAGTGGATCTAGAAGGCTCTTTACACTAGAACACAAAGACTGATTGGCCCCAAAGCTTGGTGCCCCTTGCAGTGTTTACTTGTCACTATTGAAAGGTCAGTACAATTGTTCAAAGATCTGCCGTACTTTTTCACCCATCTCCAACTACCCTCACCAGCCAAGACCAAAAGCACCAGATCTGAACCAAAACACCCAAGAGCATACCTCGATGGAGACAAGAAGCACCTAAGGAGTAAAATCCATGGGAGGGGTGGCAGACTAGTCGGACAACCCCTTTGGTATCATGATAGGGATTGGCTGAGGGAGTAGTCCAATGGCAATATGACTAGTGGGTCTCAAGGGATCAGAATAAGCACATTATAAGCATGGGGGATGAGCCACAAGCACTTGATCGTTGACTCCCTCTCAGTGGCCAAGGGGCGAGCTACCCTTGGCATTTGAACGACACTCATTGTCAAACTAACCAGCCTTTTGGCAATGCTAGCAATATCTATTTCTCTGGACGGTATTTGCCATTCCAGCAATGCTGATAGGGAGATACTTTGCTCCTCACTAGTCAGCTGGGTCTTGGTGGTATCCTTCCCACCCCCTAGCTTCTCCTTTCAAGAGATGGAAACAAGGGCCCTGTCCGAAGATGGCAAAGGAGATTTCTTATGGACCTAATTGAACAACCTTACGTACTGAATTAGTTGATGTTCAAATTTACAGAATGTGGGCAACTAGGACGATGAGATGGTCTGCTGCATGAAATTGAAATATGTGGGTGGCAGCTTGTTCCTAAACAAAGTGACTTGGTCATTAGCTAACTTTGATCTAGTGTTGGCGAATTCGGTGAATGATCGCTAATACTCGGTCTTCCAAGTTGTTCCTTTCAATGATTTTGAACTCTTGGACTTCATGATCAAGGTTGATTCGTCGAGTACAATCATGAGCAACAATGGCTGACCAAAAATGCCCAATGCTAAAATGTAAGGTCAAAATGCTGCAGTTGAAAGTGAAACTTTGGCAAGAGACCTTGCATTAGTTCAATAAAAATTGTGGCATTTTTGCTCTTCCAAGAGTGACCAACCTTACATGAGGACCAATGGGGATTAGATTGCATTTCAGCCCCTCTACTAGATCCCATAGATCCTAAGAATCCAAAACAGATTGCATTAGGTTAGACCATGTTATGAACCATTAAAATAAGTCTTATCACTAAACGTGTGCGTTATAGCAGCAAAAGAATGGAAAGAGAAATGAGGTGTCTTACAAATGGGTGGCATTGGATAGGCTTGCGATTGACTAGGTGCTACATGCTTCTACTCCTATAATCACCTCTTCCTACATTCACATACGAGCATGGGTTTGGGTCTCCATGGTTACTTACACCCATAGCCTGCATTTCAATAGGAGAAATGAAAGGACTAGCATTAAGGCATCAGATGAAGGCTACTGCTAAGTGCTTACAAAATAATTCTCTAGGTTCATGCATCAAGGCACACAGTGCTCATCTCAAAGTCAAAGAATGGTATCATTCTCTTATCTCATTATCAACCTGTTCATGCCCTCAGTATGTCCAGCCTCTATCTTGAGGTAATGAAATAACCTCAGCAGCTGTAGGTTGCAACCAGCAGATGAAATATGTCGTAGCCGTAACAATGCACAATAGTAATACGAAAAGCAAAGACTCGTTTTTGTAGTCCATCCAAAAGTTATGAACATTGCAAGTCAACTTGCTTTCATCAAAAAGGACTATCGTTGAACAGAGCTTTCTATTCCACCCTTTCATTTCCTTTGACTCAGACTACACTAGGCTGCAACATAGAGCACAAAACACACTAATATATGCAATCAGGAAAAGAAAGAGACAAAAAAATTCTGACTTCTAGATAGCAAGAATCGCAGTAAGGACATCTAGCATCACCCAAAATCTCCAGTAGATGCATTTGAGAGAATCTCAGAAAAGTCTCTGTTGGACAGCAAACCTAAAGCTGCCTCTCTGGAATTAAGCAAAGCGATCACGGAAAAGCAGCACATTAACCGACCTCGATCATGAGCAATGTCCATGGTATTCCAATATCCAGATTCCCACCAAAAGAACTTTGTGATGTAGACCAACATCAGGACAACACTCACAAGCATTGAATCTGCAACTTTGCCGTGTACCTCATGCTGCCAAATTCAGAGAAAGATCAGATACATCTGCAAACTTTAATACAATTTTTTAACAGAACCCAACAAAGCCACTAACAATGAAAATCACCCCAAGCTTTATCTGGAAATACAAACATGCAAAATGAAATATGATGAGACTAATAATACTCTTGTGCAAAAGCCCTTGTTAAAGCAACCACTTGCTATGCTATGGACAAACATAGCATGTTGGAGAACCCCCTTGATTCTGAATACCAATTAGTCAGTCTAAGGGTTTTGCCGCATGAGGAGTTTATTGGTTTGGCTTTTGAAATTAAATTTTAGCATGCAGAAACTGCCCTTGCCTATCCACTTGAAGGTGGAGCAAGTGGTAATAACTCATATGGTCTCTTTCAGCTTATTTTTGCTACCATGGTTTAAGGAAGCTCTATTGGGACATCTTGCAATCCATTCAGTCTGTGTATGAACTTTGAAGAAATAGGGTAATAATCATGGTCAGCCGTGGATGTCTTTAAAACATATAACCCCAAAGCATTTGGGTAGGGCTGCCTTAGTAGATGTGCAAATGCTAGCATTACATGCTACAAGACATACGTGTCAGTCAACACCCTTCGGTATGGATTAAGCAAGTTAGGATGATCAATGGAAGATCTGTTAGCAGTTTAATCAGCTCACGAGTGAGTCTGTCGACTATTTCAGGTACTTTTTATTGTCATCATTCTGGTAATATGGGCCATTTATTGCTGGTCGACTGCATATTCATGCTGGCTGACCTATTTATTACTAAGCATTATATTATGCCTGTATATTCGGCTCCCTCCTCAGTCTGTATCATCATCTACTTGCAGATTCTTAGTGCAAGTCCTACTAGAGAGAGGAAGTCGGCGACAATGCCCACACAGCCAATGACTCACTATTATACATGAATATGTTATGTTTGGTATATGGATTCCATTTCCCGAGAATATCTCTAAGTTCTCCTTTTGCAGTGTTCTTTTGTTTTCTTCTATTTCCTCTTTTCTCGTGTTGTGCAGCCTATTACAGCTGTCAGTTGTGGACAGTCTGCCCTCAAACCTATCTGATGCTGATCAGCCTCCTACTATCTGCTGCAACCCAAGAGCCCTATCTCTGCTGCAAATCGGCCTGATTTACAGCCCGTGATGCCTGCATTTCATCTCAACTATGTGTGTTTTTTATTTTCTGCATTCATTTAATGCCGATGACTGCATTTAATGCTTTGTCTGTCTACATTTTGCTCTGCAGCTGCTGCATTTTGTGCATTTTGTCCTTGTGCAGGCTGGGCAACAGGTTTTTCAGCCTTCTAACAATGTTTTTTGACTGTTTTCATCCTAATTATCTCAGATTTTGCAATCATTTTCAGATCAGCTCCTCTTGCCACTTGAACTCGTCATTTGTGCAATCTGTGTTGTGTTTAGTTGTACTCTCTCTCTATTCTTTATCTTCTCTTCCTATCCTCTCCAGATGCATCCCTTGTTCTTCTATTGATGGTAAACTTCGCAACCCTGATTACTTAACATGGAGTGCTGTTATGAAAGCATGGCTTGTGCAAAAGTGACTATGGTACGTGGTTTCTAGAGCTATAGAGTGTCCTTAGCCTCCCACTCTTCTTTCACATGATTGGGACTGAGAAAACCAAGAGAAAGGTGTGCTTATATGGGATTCCGGTGATGCATGTGCGTATTCTACTCTTCTCGAATGTATCTCTAAAGAGGTTCTACCAATGGTCACCTCCTCCAAGACAACTTCAACAGTATGGGAGACCTCAAATGTTGTACGAGCCTCCCTCGACCATATGTGCAATCACCCTCTACGGACAACTCCAGCAGATGAAGTTTGAGCCTAAGGATACTGTCCAATCATTCTTACTTTGTGTTACATAGGTACGGAATCAACTTCAACACATGTAGTTTGCACTTTCAAAGGCTCATCTCATGGGGACTACATTCTATGAGCTCCCTCCGAAGGAATAGCCAATGCTTTGCAGGCCCAAACATCATCGATGCCAGTGAGCTTTATGTATATGTCATCAATGCTACTTGAGCGTGAGGCATCTTTGCAATTACACGGAAGGCTTCCATCCTAGCATGGTGGCCAAGATGAGGCCTTTGCAAATCCCAAGAGGGGTGACACGAATAAGTCGCAAGCTCAATGCTATCAGAGTGGTAAGAAAGGACATTTGCAAAAGGATTGTAAGGAGTTCGCAACTTCGAGAAAGAAGAAGAAGCAAGATATAAACTCCTCTGTTGAGTCATTCTCCTCCTCCAACTCCAACTCAAATCCTCCGGCCAAGGCGAAGGCCAATACACAAAAGGAGTCATCTATTTCAAATCGAGAGAAGGGCCTAGCTGCCCCTCCTTTTGTTGCTTTCTAGTATAGGTGATGCAGCCATTCCTCACGACTCTCCAGTGCCAAAGAGTGTGAGAGAATGGTGACGTGGAGTAGGTGAGTCTCATCTATACAAGTATACAAGTGCAAAGGTTCCAAAGGGGGACTTCCCTTCGACTGAAGTCTAGCGGTTTTTCAAATCCCGAAGCTAGGATTGACTTCCACATGCATGATGGGCTATTACTTGATAGAGAGCACGATTGGCTCCTAGTTCGAGCTCACTAGGGGAATACTTTGGCGCTCTAGCCAAAAGCATGAAATCCATCTTTGCGTATGCTCAAGGCATTTTTAACAAGATATTCATGTATGCTACTTCAAGGCATTGTTTGACAAACACAAAGAGTTGCTATAATTCTTCTCTATTTTTAGGAGCTGGTGCAATCGACATCAATATTAGGTTCTCTTTGAAGCATCTTGATCGTGGCTTGATCACCCACTACTTGGATATCCATGGTCCTACTCTAGTGGCCTTTGTTGTATGGACTATGATGAGTTATTATCATTGTATCATTGTATTATATCAAATCACTCATAATCTGAGAGAGGGTGATAGCAGTTTAGTCAGCTCATGAGTGAGTTTGGGCATGTGTAATTGTGGATTGGGCATTGTAGACTATTTCAAGAATTTTTTATTGTCATCATTCTAGTGATTTGGGCCATTTATTATTGACCGACTACATATTTATGCTAAACGACATGTTTATTGTTTGGCACTATTGTATCCCTGTATATTCAGCTCCCTCCTCCTCAGTTTGTATCCTCATCCACTTGTGAATTCTCAATGTAGATCCTAGTGGAGAGAGAAAGCCAGCACAATTGCCCACATAGCTAGTGACTCACTATTAAATGCAACTATCTCATGTTTGGTATACAAATTCCATTTCCCAAGCATATCTCTCAATTCTCCTTTTGCTGTGTTTATGTGTTTCCTTCTATTCTCTTTTTTCTTCTCTTGTGCTATGGAGTCTATTACAGCAGTCTTCTACGCTTCCATTGTTGCACCCACTACTAGCAATATCTACGAGGTCCAATATTGTGGTCATAATGTTTTTCTTCTAGCCTCTTGGCAAGAGGTCTTTAGCTCATGCAAAATGAAACCTTCAACTCATAGACAAACAAGTTAATCATTGTTCGATGTATATTGGTTGTCTTCTCAAGTTACAAATTCACCAAGGAAAAATATTGATCAAACAACACTTTGATAGAATGTCACCCTCGAGGTTGTGCAACTTAAAAATGTCATCATGCCTCCTAAGTTGACATTGTTGTCTTTTGAGAAGATTTGTCAAAAGTACAAGGCGCCTTGCCATAAGAAGTTCCAAGCTTGACTAGACATTTGAGGATTCTAAAGATTCCTTGTAGTCAAATTATATATACTAGAGCACGAAGGTGGAAGACCAAGTTAATAAGTATCTACAACCATAATGAGTAGCCCAAGATTGGTCGCATGCATCCATAGAGGCTAGAAAATAAGTATTGGGTCCTACAAAATATCTGAATTGCCAAAATATGTTTTTTCTCTTTTTTTTTTTGGGTTGGGGAAAGGGGGGGAGGGGGGGAGTTGTGGGGATTCTTCTATTGTTTCCCAAAATTGGTACAATAGTTGTTGAGGACATTGTGAAAAACCCTCCAATTTGAGCCTTTTAGGGTTTAGAAAGTATCAAGAAGACATTCAAAGTAAGATTTCCAAGTTACAACTTAGCTAAGATGAAAGAGACCCACTAAAAACACTAGCATGGTCCAATGACAAGCAATTTGAATAAAAATGTATTTTTGAAGTCATTTATCACTATTTCACCTTGAATCCTTTTTTAATCTTTCCAATCAACCATGCTAACACATCACCTAGTACCTAGTTATCAAACAAAATTGTCTAAGTATTTGAATAAATAAGCAAACATAGTTTATTGGCATTATGATGCATTATTAAGCTAAAAAAGATGCATCACCCATTAAACCTTTATAAGATTATTCAACAACCCAAAACTCAAATGCACTTAGTGTGTTCCAATGTCCCATAAGTAAACTCTCCACTTTTTGGTTGGTTCCTCGTCTATAAATAGAGTGTGTAGATCACTTGCATCCCAATCTACTCCAATTCATCCCCTACCCTCATAAGTCTACTTCATCCAACCTACTGTCATGCTGATCCTCAGTTGATGCCCTCCATCTGTCAAGCGTCTCCAACCTATTGTCATGTTGATCCTCAACTAATGCCCTCCATCCATCAAGCATCTCCAGTCTACATTTCACTCCAAGTTATTGATGTCATCACCTCCAACTCCTACGCTGGCCATCCACAATGATGCCTATCAAACTGGTATCTTCTTCGGGCTGTGTTTTTCCCTAGTTGTTGTCGCCATCATTCAACCTATAGGCATGGTCATCTCCAGTTTTACCACACTTCAGTCTAGCAGCTCTCACATACTATGTTTTTTCCCAACTTGTTGATATTATCAATTTCGATGACATCACGACTAGTTTGCCTTTGTATTTTGCTGTTTACAACATATGCCTAGCTGCTGGTTACACTCTGCATCATTTGGACACTCTCCTCAACCATAGCAGCCAGAAACGTCGGAAACGTTTAGAAACGAAACGTCAGAAACATGTTTCATAAGTTTCTTTCAACAGGGGGTAAAATAAGAAACGCGGGTTTTTTTATATAGAGATTTTTAATAGTTTTGACTGGGGAAAGAGGTTCTAAACCTCTATGGAACTCTCTCTTAAACAAAGAATGGCTAATTCATCTTGAGTGATAAGAGTCAATTGAGAATAATACATTATACGTTACATATTCATGATCCATTATTGACTTGTCACTTATGTCAAAGTTAGTCTTTGGACAAGCTATACTACGGTTTAGAACTCAAACATTATGATTCATACATATCATACAAAGAAATTTGAAATTAACATGTAAATAGTCTATCTATAATATGGATTGAGTCAAGCTGCAACATCATGATTCTCATTTCAAAACAATTGATAAAATGTCAAAATCGAGAATGAATCGTAATATATCATAAATAACTCATAAATGAGACTAAAGTCGTATAATATTCAAATCTCAATACAAGAATAGATGCTAGATTGACAAAGTCCAATAACTAAACAAAATTGCAAAAAAATCAGTCTCTCATCCAAAATCTTGAGCCCTCATGAGTCATTACATATCATCATCATCATCTTTAACATTGCCCAATAGTTTTTGTAAAAAAAAACCATGTTTTGGGTTCCAACTCACCTAAAAAATAATAAATAATAAAGACACCCACGTTTTTTACTCTTAGAAACATTTCGTACTTTAAGAAACATTTCGTAAGTTTTGAATTCAAAGAAACGTGTTTCTTAGCTGCTATGTCCTTGACACCTGGAGCCCGTATTTTGCCCTTCCCACCTGCTGCCCTGATCAGAGTCACTATTGGACAGCTGCTTTTTCGGTTCAACTCAGGTCTGACTGTTGTTTCTTCCCTGCTCTTGGAGGTTATCCACTGCTCCAACACACTCCCACAAGCTGCATTTTGGTACCTGCACACTTCTACATCAGATTCAACTCTGATTGGTGGTCACTACTACACTTGGGATCCATCTCCAAAGGACACCACGGATCACTTCTACATCAGACTCAACTCTGATTGGTGGTCACTATACTTGGGATCCATCTCCGGAGGACACCACACTCCATGGTGTCTGACTCCTCAACCCACTCCCACGAGAGCCATTGGCTGTTCGACAGCTCTGCCATTGAGCATTTCGTACACTTACATTCATTATTCATGCATTTGGTTGAACGTTCTTTCTTGTGTTTTCTGTTTCTGCATTAGTGTTTGAGTTCACGGTGTTTCAATTGTGGTCATACACTCTGTTTTCTTTTGTAGACCCTACAATATCTCCACGCGGTATTGGAACCAATGCTCTTCTAAAGAGTTGCCTGAGGTTATCATGGAGTGCTTGGTTTGTTAAAGATTACACATACGTCACGTGATGATTCGCAATGGCTAAAACAACTCCATCTTGGGATCCTCTAATGTTCCCTTGGTTCCCTCCTTCAATGGAGGCTCTGCTGATGTATTATGGCCTTGATTTGGAGGGCCTTGATTTGGAGGACAACACTCAATCATCTTCATCTATTAACCTTTCTTTTAGGATCATTCACCGATGCTCAACTCTTCCTCATCTCATACTGCTTCACAAGATGCATCTCAATTGGGACACTCTGCTAATGAGATTGATTACCTCTCTATTGGGGAAAGACTATCCACTCAAGACACGATCAAAAATCCAAAATCTTCACAATCAAGCCCAATGGCACATCCATGCAATCCATTTTTATGTGATCCTAATTATGTCTATATTGTCCCTTCGGTTATGCAAGGACCGTCTGTAAGACATCATGGGGAACCAGATCAGTACTAGTATGGATTAGAAGAACACTCTATGATTAGTGATGTTCCACAAGGCAATCCTTTATTTTTTGTTACGTTTGGATATGAGCACAAACAAGGAACATCATGGGAGTAAAATGTTGGTTCATCTTATTACTAACCAACACATTAATCTTCAAAGACATGTTTAGAAAAACCACAAACCACTGTCAATGCCAGGAGGCAGCTTACCTGCTTGATGCAGTAGGTGATGGCTAGCACTGCCCAGCCCATCATTCCAAATCTGCAATTTGTGAAAACTTTGATATCAAAAGACTTCCCAATTCGAGGGTAAAGCTCCATACCCTGTAGTTAGACACAACAAAAAGTGAGCCACAACAATAAAAAGACACAGCAATGTAGAGGTTACCCAGATCAACATAAGCTCTGAACTCTTGACATCTTAAACTAGGGATTTTCATACCCAATAAAAATCGACGATAGGGTCACCAGAAGATCCAGAATCTGAGGAGGATGGTGCAAGATGACCCTGTAACCAGATGAAGCCATTGTAAAGAGGCTAAGTTTGTGTGTGCACATGCGCACAGTAAGCATGTGCATGAATGCACACGTGTTTGTGGGCATGCGTGGGAATATAAACATCTACAAAAATATGACAGAAAGATAAAAGTGGGAAAGTGAGAAATCTAAAAACTGATGGAACTCGAACCTTAATGTACAAAAGTATGCAAAATATGATGCTTCCAAGAATCAACGCTGAGAAAATTTCCCCTAAATGATCATAGACGATTGCTGGATTGAACCACCCAAGTCTGCCCATGATGAAAATGTCAATGATTGAAGGAAGTTATGTAACAAGCATAATTAAAGACATATACTTTAGTTCAGCTAATCAAGTTGTAAGCCCTCCAACCTCCAGACCAGAACATAGGTGATGATTGTGATTAGGTAAGCTGCGACTCCATTCTCCTGTTCAAGGAAATACACCATTAGTAGTTCAACAATTAGCACCAGTGAAAGTGGAAGTAAGAAGCCATGCATATAGATGAAGGGGGAGGATGGACAGGATGAAGAACCAGAGAAATGCAGAGAAAGTAAATATTTCACTGACAGGATGTTTTTTTTAAAAGCTTACTTTGTATACTGGGCGATTACCCATTGGAGAAACTGGACCCAGCACTTCCTTTCCGGGCAAAAGAAGCTGCAAGGCAGCTTCAAACAATGCGTACGCACCTATCAGCTTCCATGCAATCGTAGATGGTCTTGGCCAAATGCTGTAAAATCCCTGTAGGCCATGTAGACGCAAAAATTCCCATGTCTTAACTGCAGAACCATCCATATGCACCATAGTGTACCACCTGCATTTTGATCAAATACAGGCATACAGAAGAATTTAGGCACTCAATCCGCTTCCATGCAATCATAGATGGTCTTGGCCGAATGCCATGAAAACTTTCTAGACACGTAGACGCTAGATTTCGCATGTTTAACTGCAGAACCAACCATAAGCATCACAGTGTACCACCTGGATTTGATTAAATACAGGCATACAGAAAAATTCAGGCACTACATCGCGAGTCATGAGCAACGCAATTGTCTCTGCTGGATCTAATCAACTTGTCAGAGTCGACGATTAAAACGTAGAGACATCCGATCGTGCTAACAAAAACCATAATTAAACCCTTAAGGCTTACACACAACGCATAAGAAACCATAAAACGAAGAACAGGAGGTATATTACTGCTCCAGATCGGTGAGGCCTGTGTGTTTTAAGCTTTCAGCCCGCTTGAGTGCGTGCGTGCGAGAGAGAGAGAGAGAGAGAGAGAGAGAGAGAGAGAGAGCTTACAGCAGAATCACGAAGGGTGGACAGGAGAAGAGCAGGGCCAGCATCGAGGCGTAAGCGAGCCATGGAGAGTGGACGTCTTTCTTCTTCTGCTCTCCCTGCTGAGCCATGGTTGCGGGATTCAGAATTCGCCTCCGCAGTTATCGAGCACCCACACTCAACGTACCAGATATATTTATATGTGCAAGCGAATGGATGCACATGAACCACACTCAGCTTCTCTACTTTTTGGTCCTGTGGGGCTAGACTGGGACCTCCGGAGACGAGCTAGATATTATGGCAGCTATTTTCTGGCTTGCCCTATGCCATGCAGGCTGCAGGCCTAGTAAAGCCTTTGTGGGACATTTTTTTATCACAAATCGATTTTTCTCTTTTTGTAATGCGAGTTCCTATTTCAACAAAGGTAGGAATACTTACAACACCCTTCAAAGATGGGGTGTAGGACGCTTGTAGCCACAAACCCAACTTAAGCCATGACACTAAGTTTCTTAGAGAACAATTTAAAGACAGAGTGGTCAATCTCTTGGGACTGTAGGACAAAGATACATTGTCCACGCAATTGGTCAATGCCATTCGCAAGTGTAAATTGAGTAAAGCCCTTAAAGAGCACACAATTTCTCCTATGCCATATGAACTTGAGAGCAATAGAGCTGAAACTATGACAATCAGCTTCCAAGTAGCTTGGTCTTAAGCACCTTGGTCGCAGAACAAAACAATTGCAAAGCCGAAATCTTCCCTGAGATTTGCTTCTTTCAATCACTTCCTAACTCGATACCATAGTAGTTTGATAGCAGGGCATTCTTAGAAGACATATTTTACATTCCCTTCGTGTTTCTTGCAAAAGGGACAACAAGGTGACACCGACATCCTCCTAGCAAGCCTTTCCCTGAGGGGGAGTTTTTTCATTACTGTTCATCAAGAGTGAATGGGCGATCTAAAGGGAGAACATGAGCTGGTGCTAGAGTAGGGACTAGTCCAACAAGGACTCTATCGAGCTTTTCTCATAGTCACTCGCGATTCCTATGGCTCTTGCCCAACAATGGAGGAGAGATGACATTAGAAAATACATGCTATGGTGTGCTCATTAGCATGCAGGACACCTGCCTCATCTTCCACAATAATGACGGTCTCTTTAGACTATTTGATCTTGAGAGAGTTATAGAAGAAAGAGTCGGGAGCATCCCCAAGTTTCTCCCACTTCCGTCTTAACAAAGTCTTAGCAATTTGCGCTAAATATTCCTCACGTTGTTGAATAAATTGCTCGATGTCCTGCACGAGGGCCTATAGTGTGAGATAATTAAAGAATTTAGCTAAAGCTCTAAGTAGACAACTCCTAACATAGGCAATAACATCACCCTCCCTTTTCCTACAAGCAGCCACCTTCCTCCCGTAGCTTGGTGACTTCTTTGAGGCACTATTGCCATCTAAAATCAGAAGGCAAATCCAGATTCCTAGCCCTTGTCCAAGCTTGGTCCAAATCCTTGATAAATTTTTTGTCTTCCAAAAATTGTGTGTTAAGGCCAAATGGTGGTTGACCACTTTGCATCATTCCTGTAATAACAACACGAAAGGAGGTAAGTATAGATCTTGGGTCATCCAACACATGCCATGAGATCTGTGAGTAGACAAGCAGGTCATGTTCCAATCGCTTACTAGTAGGGCGAGGGTCATCTACATGTTTTCTTTCAATTGGGACCACTAATTAGCCCTTTGTGCTAAAATGTTGGATGCGTATATTGAAGTGAGCAAGATAGACACACCCCAAATCTCCACCAGTACCACAACAACACTACCATCCCCTAGGTGCTATGCAAAGGATGGCTTGAGGTCTTCATGAACTAGAATTACTACACCACCTTTGCCTTTGCCCCTAAGGTCATGGTATGTTGAGTAGCCCTCAATTTGCAAGGAATTAATGCTTGTTTCATCCACCTTTACTTCCTACAATGCCACTACATGGGGCTTATGGCTTTTGATGAGACCAAAACAAATTTGTTTGCATAGATTCAAGCTGAGCCCACACACATTCCAGGAGGCTACCTTGAGCCTAAGAGACCATTTCAGCTGCTTAGCACAAGACATAAGGAGGTCATGCTCACCAATAGGTGCACACAAATTTTTACCCACAAGGGGTTGGCGGGTGAGTCTCTCGAGCGATACCCTGCCATTTCTTTTAGGTTCACTACTCTTTTTGCCTTGTGATTCAGGTAGCACATTCTCCTTATGGCGTGCAAACCAACTTTGGTTCCCCTTGTAAGGTTGAGCTTTAGCGTTGCTCCACTTCTCCTTGATGAGGGGGAGCATTTTCTTGCTACTTACCCTTGTCGATAAATGATTTGCTACTTGTGGTCTCTTCAGCTAGTGCAGGTTGAGCATTGGCAATGGTCGGCTTAGGATCTTCATCCTTCTTTTCTACCACTCTTCTCTACCTTGCAAGCCTTTGAGGATAGGACCTCGCATAGTAGCCCACTTGCATGGCTAAGGTAACACAAGTTGAAAAAGGGGGAGAATCGAGCATAATCACCATGCCCAATACATCTTGCAGCTACAAAAAAAATCAAAGGGTCATTACAACGATCCCATAGTATACAAATATGTTGTTTGTTGCACAATAAACCCCAAGCATTAGTGATAGTAGGAGCATCAAGCACTTTCCCTAGGGTCAGTGATGGCAGCAACCTCCCCATCCAAGTTCACACATGGCATTCTCATAGAAGTACCCCCTTAGGAGAGAAGGTGGATGACCAGGGAAGAGTATACACCAAGTTCCCATGGTAGCCCATAGAGAATGCCAGGATCCAATCGCACTCAACTTTCAATGCTAGGATGATCAAGTAGAACCCTCGGCCAACAAAGTGGGACTATAGTAGGGAAGCTTTCCCTTGATAGGTGGCTTCAAACCATCTTGCAAACTCCTCTTCCACCTAAGGTCTTCTAAAAAAGAAAAAGTATATTGCAGAAGCAAGGAAATCAACTTACCTTCTCTTGATATTGTCAAGGGGTAAGGAAATGAATACCTTATGCACCTCTGCTCCTTCCATTGCCATGGCCTTGCAGTCATTACTGCATCGAGATTGGTCAAAACATAGAGCCTTTTCAACTTCAACCATGTTTGGTTCATGCTTGTAATCAAGATAAGCAACCTTAGGGTCTGTAGACATGTTGTTTGTTCTCTTCCTCTTGAAAGAGGCCTCTTGCATGCATGTCAAGTCCACATGTGTTGTGTTAAAGTGGCATAATGAAAGCACTGCCACATTAGAGGAAGTGCCAGGTGTTAGCGCTCTAGATGTTTCCATGTCCCACCTTCTCTCCCACCACAAATTTTACTCCACAAATCGATCTTTTACAATGCTTTGCAAATGGCCAAGATGATCATGGCGTAGTGGTTTGCGTGTGGGTTGAGCTATATCATATATGGGTGCTAAAGTCCAACCTTGTGAGTCATTCTTCTTAGCTACAAATTTTTTTATTAAAAAAGCTAGATAATAAAAATTTTCTGCTTCAATAATAATAGGAAGCACCTATTCGAATCTGTTTGAACAAATAACTTTCCTTGTGATACTTTTTATGGCTATTACATTTCTTATGATTTTTAACTTCTTCCTTCAACATGCACAAATTGTGCCACATGCATTTTGATCTCTATCATGGTTAGATCTAGTTCAATTACCTTGTCTGTGGGCATGTTGCTTGTTGAAAATATCAACAATAAAAAGAATCTCACAATTTGCATTGCATAGCCTTCAATGTTTGTCAAAGTTGGATCTAGTTCAGTTTTCTCGTTTATAAAGCATGCTTGTGCAAATTCTTGCCTAAGAAGGTTACCTCACCCTATAGATTTAACCTCTTCCTTAGCTATGATATCTAGTTTCACATGAGAGAGAGAGAGAGAGAGAGAGAGAGAGAGAGAGAGAGAGAGAGAGAGAGAGAGAGAGAGAGAGAGAGGGTGTGTGTGTATGTGTGTGTGATGAGAGAAAAAAGTAAAGTCACACACACATGTGCACACGCATGCGTGTGTGTGTGTGCGCACACACACACACACATGTATATATATGTATATGTATGGAAGATAAAAAGGTTGAGAGAAAGATTGGATATAAAAGAGGAGACAGAGAGAAAGGTGGAGGTAGACACACACACACACACAAAGAGAGAGAGAGAGAGAGAGAGAGAGAGAGAGAGAGAGAGAGAGAGAGAGAGAGAGAGAGAGAGAGAGAGAGAGAGAGAGAGAGAGAGAGAGAGAGAGAGAGAGAGAGAGAGAGAGAGAGAGAGAGAGAGAGAGAGAGAGAGGGGGGGGGGCAAAGAAAGAGCATTTATTGTTATGATATTTTTTCATTTCTTTGTGATGGCATATACAGTGGTTTTTTTCTTCAGTCCATGCAAGTATGTTTAAGACTCAAGGGTTCGCGACATTAAACATAGTCTCTATCTCCACATCTCTTAATCCTCTCAAAATTCATGTTTAATGCAAGGGTTTGAAACATACTAAAATGTAAACAAAGCTTTTCCTACTAGTGACTAGCGACTCCTAGGATTTTGGGGGATGAGCATTTCTAGGCTCAATGTGGTCTAGAGCTTTGCTTCACTTTATGCTCTCAATAAATCTTAGGTGACAAACATGCATGTTGCTCCTTATAGTTTATTGAGCATTTGAAACTTACCTTTGCAATTAGTCAGTTGTATACTAAGATGACTTAGCATAGTTTGTCATTCTTGCCTTGTTGCAATTTAATGTATTGTGTTCACTTGAAATCTTACTAGTTGTTTTAGCCTTAGTGATTTCTACATATGTGGAGGTTTCAACTTCTCACATACTCTTATGGATACCTAAGTATAGTTTTTCCATTCATTGTTTACATGATTGATGTCATTGTTTCTTTGAGTTGATACATAAACTATCCCCAAAAAGTGCCACAATAAAGGTTCAATTGTCTAGTAAGTTTTCTAAAGTTTTCTAAATCATGTCAAAATTTTGTTTGCAAAATTGCAAAACCAAATTGGTGTCAAAATGTGCTACAATAACAATTTCTATTGAGCAAAGTAAACATAGTATATGTGAAAAACAAACAAAGCAATTTGATATGGATAATAGAGATGTGCAATAGTCTGCTAATGAACACTCAAATTAATACCAGTGTGCTTATCATAAGAACGTGATGAAATAACCTAAACTAACAAAATATAGATGCGTCTAAGAGTGGAATATACCATTGTGTTAGAACCAAGTACTTGAAAAACTATGAACAATTAGTACCCTTTTGTGTTTACAATAAGAATGTATCACAATATCAAATGAGATAAGACAAAAAAAAATGCATGCATCAAATAATGAAATGCATTGGTATATCAAGTCAAAGTTCTCAAGATAAGAATAAAAATATATTTTCACCATCTAAGACTAAACTCTCAACCAAAAGGACTTATAGTAGGTGGTTTTGGTTCTTTTGAAATTGTTTTATATAACTCTATTTATCTCGTAAGCAAAAACTATGTTAGTTGATGACGACATAAAATTGGCTTCAACTAAAGGGATTACTAGTTGAATTTGGTTTCATCAGTAAAGGCATTCAAATTTAGGATCACATTTAACATATGCTTATTTGAGGTGACTATTAATCAAACTTGTACTTATTAAGAGGCATATTTATTGGCCTATGAGAGGTACATGTCCATGAGAGGCATATTCATTGGCTAGGGGATATTATTAGTCAAGGCCCTAGAGTGTCCTTGGTCTATTTATTTGGATCTTTCAAACTATGTATAGTGCATATATGTGGACTCTTAAAGAGCTTTATTGACAATTCAATTGTTTCTAGACATATCTTAGAGGAAGTCAATGCATTTATTAAATAAAGTAAGTACATATCAAATTTATGCTAACATTTTTTGTAAACTTACTTGGTTTAGAATTTTCCTTATTATATTGTATAAGTAACTATTTGAAAGAATGCATATGTTTACTTCTTATTATACTCTTTGAATATTTATTATTGTTTTAATACTAATTGCCAATGGACTCGTCATTTGAATGTAGGTTAACAAAGAGTTCAAACTTATTTCTAAGTAGAAAATGAGGTCATTTGCTTTTCTATCCTTGAGATATATTGCAATATTGCATTATTTTAGAATATCTTTCTATAAAGAGTTAACTCGATTAGGACATGTATGATCTAGAAAAGTAATTGTACCTTAGAATCTAGGACTTTAACCTCAACTTTCAAAATCTAAGTATCTCAAGTGTAAGAGGCCCTAAACATGTGCAAAGTAAGCATAACCCTATTTGTGAAAAAAGTTGTTCATGGATCGTATTATTAGCAAGTGACCTTCTTTCCTTTGTAAAATCATACTCATGAAAGGTTAAGGCCGAGCGGAAGCACACAAGTGGAAGTAAGAGCAAAGCAAGAGCTATATTGAATGGAGAGAGAGAGAGAGAGAGAGAGAGAGAGAGAGAGAGAGAGAGAGAGAGAGAGAGAGAGAGAGAGAGAGAGAGAGAGCATATGTGGGAACTCCAATAGGCACACTGTTTTTTTTTTAATTTAATGGTCATTGAAAGAATAAAGAATAAAGAAACAGTAATGGCCACCCGCTACCTACATATAGGTGTGTGGTCACAACCTGTGAAGTAAACAAAGGGCGGTGCGGTGTAGGCACATATGCCTTTACCCCAAATAACCTTCCACTAAAAGGTGAACGTGCCTCTAGTGAGAAGAGAATAATAAAAAAGTGATAAATTACAAATATATATAAAGTACAAAAAGATGAGGAATAGACGTCATCTCATCCTATGCCCATCATCTTCCTAAGAAAGGCAAAACATTCTGCTAAGAAACTTTTAGTGAGTAGATTTGCAGGATTCTCATCAGTTGATCTTAACAAGCTCAATAGACTTATCCTCTACCACGTCCCTAATGAAGTGATAACACACCTTAATGTGCTTTGTCTTTGCATGGAAGATAAGATCCTTGGCTAACTAATAGAACTCGAATGCAAGGTAGGAGTAATAGCAATACCAAGGTCCAAACCCATAGGGCCCGACTCTAGAAGAGCCTTCACTATATTCTTTCTTTCTTGTGGAAATTTCTTTCTCTGTTGCTTCCCTATCTTACAAGATTCATATGGTTTGTTTATTTCAATTATTGTAGGTAGATGAGCAAGCATACCTTGCTTATGCATCTCCTTTAACATTGCAAAACCAATGTGACTAAATCCTTTATGCCAAAATTTACTTGTACCTACACTAGTGGTGACTATAAGAGCGCTTAGCTCATACAAGTTGTTCCTCTTTTCTCCTTTGTGGGAAACTTTGTCAACACTGTCGATAATTTCTACACCTGTCTTAGTGAACCTCACCTCATGGCCAAGATCAAATATAGAAGTAACTGATAGAAAATTTATCTTAATTTCTAGAACATAGAACATATTTGAAATTTCCTTTTTCTTTTCTTTTTCTTGTTCTCTCTCTCTCTCTCTCTCTCTCTCTCTCTCTCTCTCTCTCTCTCTCTCTCTCTCTCATTGGAACTTGCCTGAGTACAACCATTGCAATATGTTGAGGCTATCAGCCTTTCAATGGGTTGGAAAATGTCAAGCTTTGAAGGCTCAAGAAATGGATATTACAACGGTGATTGTGCCCTAGCCTTGTTGTTAGAGAAATAGTTGTTGAGATGGGGAGATACACTTGAGAGGGAGAGGAAACACCAAGTGACAAAGTAATTGAATGTAGGAAACATCAAGTGACAAAGCAACAGAATGGAAACTCAAGATTTGAAGCCAATATCATCATGAATAGGAGCTTTCTTTGAAGATTCAAACATTTGGCAACATCAAGACAATAAGATCGTCTAGGAGACTTCAACAAGAGACAAAGATATCATATACCCATCCACAACAAGGTCCTTAGTTACTTCGATGAAGACATCCCTTGAATGCATCATACAATGGTCATCTACCTTGTGAGGAGAAGTTGTAATTGCTTCATCAAGACCGAGTCTTCATCAATAAGTATAGGTTCTTCTTTAACAACTACTATATCGGCAACGAGGCATTGTGCTTCACAATTCTAGGCTCAATATTTAAAACAAGGAAAAAACAAAAGGAAATTTCAAGGCATTGTGCTTCACGATTCTAGGCTCAATATTTAAAACGAGGAAAAAACAAAAGGAAAATTTCAAAGGAAAAAAAAGAGAGAACAAATGGGGAAAAAAAGAAAGGAAAAGAAAAAGAAATGTACCCTCACATGCAGTGCACCACACTAGGGGTCCTCAAGTTGGATGCATCCAATGGCTTCAACCAGCCAACTCTATCTATAACCCCCTAGCCTTTCCCCAACATCCCCCACATTTACTTAGGGTACATCAGGGTCAGGACATATCTAGGGAGTCTTGACTTGCCTTGGTTAGTCTTGTCTCTGTAAGTCACTGGCACTTTTTCCATTTCCCCTTCATTTATCCCAGTGCAAGAAAATCACATTTGAAGCAAGTAGGAAAAGGCATTTCAAGTAGAAAGGGACCACTTGCCTCAACTACTACATTGCTTGATCTAGTAGAGAACCATGTGCTTTACAAGCTTATTGGATTGGACTCCATCTTTCGTCCATCTCACCAATGAACCTATCCACAGTTTTGGGTCCTTGCATGTGGGCATGCCAATCCATCTCCCAAACTCACAATATCATGTCTTGTGTACAAATAGAAAACTAGCACTCTCTCCTAGAAAGTCATTACATGTGAGGTTTTACTTTGCATGTATGAAATTTTATGGAGAATCTAAAGTCATTCCTTCTACTTCAACACCAAATCTCCCATTTTCTATACCCTATAATTCATTTTCCTTGGCCATTCACACTTTATAAAACAAGATGTGTCATTAATCCAATTAGTTTCCAAGAACACCACCATCTTCTTCAAGCAGAGTCACCAACAACATTATTATAATTTCCATCTACCATAGTACCAACCCACCCTCATTTGTCCCATTAGTATAAAGAACATCTTCTTGAGTAGCTACAGTTCTTCACCAACCACATGCATTACTTCTTCAGAGCTATTTCATTGATCATCTCAACATTCCACGTCTACCTTTGACACGAGTACCATGGCACTAGCACTTGTCTCAGAGGGGAATAATGTTAACAATATATTGTGAAGGCTAAAGTCAAAGAAGATCAAAGTGTAAGTGTCAGCAAAGTGCTGAATTCATTTTTGGCGGATTATTATTTTTGGAGTGTTGTAGTTATTTGTTTGGGCACTTGCATTATTTTTGTATTTTATTTACATCTGATTATTATGGTTGTATTATTTTGTAAGAGCTGAGCCCACTTCTGTGCACATTATATTTTCACCCATAGTTGTATTTGTCACACCCACAACTATTGTGTGGGTTGTACATATGGATTTATAATCGAAATAGTGTGCACTAGATTTGATTGTTGTTGGGGGTAAAGGCACTTGTACCTATGCCACCTTGTATTTACTACACACATCGTGATCGCACACCTTGTACCCCTTTGTAAAATTTCAAATATGAAGCAATGTAAAATGTGTAGTCCAAAAGAGACACACTATAAAATATTGCTAGGAAAAGGAAAGGTCAAACCCTTTTGTCTCATTCCAAAAATTGAAAGGTCCTTAGACCTTAGCCAATGTATGCAATTTTGAATTTTTATAATTCAAGAAAGGAAAAGGAGGTGGTTGCAGCCGTGGGATTTGGGGAGGTGGGAGGTTGAGGTGGTTACACCCTCTCTCTTCCTTTATCTTCTTCTCTCACGGTTCATTTCTTCCTCTCTCATTTTGGCACAACACTTGCCTTCTTGTTCTTGCTTCCCTCTCTTGTGCTTTCATTGCAAGATCTCATGGAGAGTGAGGAAGAGGAAGAGGGTGAGGATGGAAGACTTTCTCTCAATTTCTTGTGTGCCTTCTCTTGTGTGTTTGGAGAGCATGGTTCTTGGTGAGAAGAAGGAGAGTTTTGCAGGTTTTGTGGCCAGCAAATGTATTTGCAGCCTCTACCTAGCCGGTTCGTGCTTCTCTTGGTGCCGTGGCAGGGTGTTCTTCATTTGGTGCACTGGCCGGGAAAAGAGGTGGTCATGGAGTTTGCAAGAGAAAAGGATTTGCAGTCTATATTTTAACCATAGCAAGCTATCTTTCTTGGCTGCATTTTCAAGGATCAAGAAGTTGAAGAAGAGGGGTTTTTGAATGTTGCACATGAGTAAGAAGAAGGAGAAGAGAATGCTGTCAATTGTTCGATTGTTGGCCTCCAAATCCTCTCCATTCCTATCCATCATCTATTCCCTTTCACCCTTTACGCCATATACCTATCTTCTCCATCCCTCGGCAGAATTAGAGTTTGGGTACTCCATCGCAGCTCCTGAAGCGAAGCAGCCATGCCAAAGAAAATCAGCGAAATCAAGGATTTCTTACTGACTGCCCGCCGTTAGGATGCTCGCCCCATCACGATCAAGCGCAGAAAGAATGTGGTTAGCTATGTCTACTCCACGCGAGTTTTTCCTGCCCCGATCATTATCGTTCTTGCCCATCAATGCTAAACCTCTCCTTCGCCAGACTACTGTCCTCTGCCCATACTCATTTTGGCATCTCCGTCCTCTCTCGATGCTAGCGTATGTTCCATTCTCCCTTATTCCATACTGCAATACTAGAGACGAAAATTTCCAGCCTGTATATATGCCATGTATACGTGCTTTGCCTTAGATCTTCCAGTCTGCCTACCGATGCCATCCCAATAGCGAATCCTTCCTGGCGGCAAGATTAGTGTACCAATGCTTTACTTTCAACATAGCGGTTGCAGCAACCCTCATCTCCAACTCCTCTTATCCATTACGTGGCAAGGCATGAACTTATCCAGACTCCTACAATCATTTTTATTTAAAAAAATATGTTAACCTTTTACCTTAACAACACTTCAATTTTATGAATATTCATCCTTCTTCATGGTTATTCATGCACACATCTCATTTCATCTTGAGCCGATTCTTCTCTTACCAAGATTAGCCCTTTCAATATACACACAATTTTCCATTATCTTTTCATTTTAATAAATTTGAGTTCTTGTTATTTATGTGTTTGTAATAAAATTTTCCTTTCTTTTCCTTTTCGAATGAACCGGGTGGAGTACCTCATTTCTATATCTCTTGTGAGGGTGTGCTTTTATGTAATATCTTTTTCGGGTTTTCTTCATGAGCTTTATAGTGTGGTTATCTTTCATTCTAACTGAAGTGTGATGTTGCTCTTGTGCTCAAATTGTTGAAGAGCCCCATCTTTCGGGTATTTTCTTGTAGTTTTATTTGGCATGTGTTTGTGACCTAGGCTCAACGTCCTAGTTGTGTGTGCATTTTTTGTGATTATTTTCCTTTCTAAATCCAATGACAATTTAAAGACAATGAAGAAAATAAATGAAGATTGACGACCGAAGATGAAGATGAAGATTTTTCCAAGAGCTGATTGTGGTTCTTCTTCAAGTTTGTTCGCGGGGACGCTTCACACTTAAGCGTGGGAGGAAATGATAACCAGGAAATCAGTGCAAATAAAGGCACAAAAATGTGCTCACATGGAAACAACTTTTTGTAAAATGACTCATTGCAATTGTACCCCTTTGTAAAATTTCAAATATGAAGCAATGTAAAATGTGTAGTCCAAAAGAGACACACTATAAAATATTGCTAGGAAAAGGAAAGGTCAAACCCTTTTGTCTCATTCCAAAAATTGAAAGGTCCTTAGACCTTAGCCAATGTATGCAAATTTGAATTTTTATAATTCAAGAAAGGAAAAGGAGGTGGTTCCTCTCTCATTTTGGCACAACACTTGCCTTCTTGTTCTTGCTTCCCTCTCTTGTGCTTTCATTGCAAGATCTCATGGAGAGTGAGGAAGAGGAAGAGGGTGAGGATGGAAGACTTTCTCTCAATTTCTTGTGTGCCTTCTCTTGTGTGTTTGGAGAGCATGGTTCTTGGTGAGAAGAAGGAGAGTTTTGCAGGTTTTGTGGCCAGCAAATGTATTTGCAGCCTCTACCTAGCCGGTTCGTGCTTCTCTTGGTGCCGTGGTAGGGTGTTCTTCATTTGGAGTCAGGTATGTTCCCGTTTCCCTATGCACCCACGGGATGGGTCTTTGCTGTCATCACAAGACACATCACCCTGTTCTGTACACTGCACTGTAAGGCTCCCTTGCCTTCCTTCTTGCACTTATGCCAGACGGGTTGGACGCACTAATGCACCATCAACTGTGCACCCTGGCATACTCTTTCTGCACCATTTCCCCCTTGTCGATTTCTCAATCGGGTACGAGATATGGGTTTCAATCCTTTTTCCTCGAGTGATATTAGTCATGGGGCGAGTGCCTGTTCTTTCATTCCAATTGAGCGACGATGAGTTGAGTGTAGTATCCCTCATCATCATCGACGAATTTCCTACGATTCCTTCCATCAACTACCTCCCTGGGTGCTGGTGCGTGGTCCCTGCCATGACGAACATGTGCCACAAAGAGGCCTTGGTACCTCCAGAAGCCGACAACCACACTGGACGTGCCATCGACACTCAACCTCGATTCTTGACGAAACGGGCCAAGTTTTTCTAACCCTACACCTTCTGTTTCTTCGTGACGGTCATGTTTTAAGTGTGGGGACATTAGTGGATGGTCTGTGGCGTGGTCCTAGGTCCCTGTTGCTCGGTTAACCCTATCCGTTACAGTCTTAAGTGTGGGGACGCGTCCCTACGCGTCTACATTGCATACCCTTCTGCATATGCCTTACCTTGCTCATGCATGTATGCCATGACTTGCTTTTACCCTAATGAGATCCCTTCCCACCCACCCGGTTATGTTCCACCCACCCTTGGGGCTCTTCCCTTGCAGTTTTCCTTCATTCCCTGATTTTGAGGTCCTGTCATGTGAATACACCCTACGTTCACCAAAGTCCAAATCCAATCTTATGGCCCTGTTCCTTCCGTTGCACTGACCATTTTTCCTTTTTACCTACCCCTGTTCTGGTGCACGGTTTTTGCGTTATTAATTTTTGAAGTATTTTGCATCATTTAGCCGGTTTTCCATGTGAACGCGCTTTTCTTACTTCGGAACCGTGATCTGATGTCATAGCCCTGACAACCACTTTTCCCCTGACATTTTTCCTTTTTCCTCCGCATCATTTCGATACACGGTTTGTCCCTTATTAATTTTTCGGGTTTTCACGACTTTTTCGTGCGTATTTTTGACATTTTTTCCATGTGAACCTGCCCTGTTTGCATCAGACTTCCAATTTAATCCGACAACTGTGTCCCTTGTTCCTTCCCCCACATTTTTCCTTTTTCCTCCCCCCTCTTTCGACTTCCAGATTTTTACTTATTAATTTTTAAATCAGTTTTCGGGCGTATTTTTGGAGTTTTTCGCATGTGAACCCTTCCTACTTCCACCGGAAATGCGCTTTAACGTGATAACCCTGTGTCATTCCTTCTTGCAGACATTTTTCCTTCTTCCTACGTGTCATTCTGGCGCACGGTTTGTCCGATATTAATTTTCGATTCCATTTTCGGGTTTGTTTTTTGGGTTTTTCCCATGTGAACGCATCTTATCTCTGTCAAAATTATGTTTTGAGGTGATAGGATTGTCGGGCACATCTTTTTGCACAGTTTTCCTTTTTTCTGCACCTCATTCCGATGCACGGATTTTTCGATATTAATTTTTAATTGCGTTTTTGGTTCTTTTTTGTGTTTTTTGCACGTGACCGCCCTTTACCCCTCCCGGAACCTCCGTCATATATTTTTCTTATTTTTCCCCTGTCGTCCTGCCCACTTTTTGTTTTTACGCTATTTCGTTTTGACGTCCGGATTGGGAGTTATTAATTTTTCTTTATTTTTACGTGTATTCGCGCGCAAAACGCCCTTTTCCGATTTTACGCGTCTCCACGCGCCCCGGTCGTGTCCGTATGACCCATACCGTCATCCCAGCGCCATTTCAATCCCGTCACGGTAAATTTTTTTACCCCGCCCCGCGCACGTGCGCGGGACGGGGATACGTGCCCTTTTGACCCTGCCCACCCCCTACCCTCTTGACCCCTACCCAACCCATGGCCCCCCATGGGCCCCCTCCCCTATTCCCCCGCCCATTGCCCCTGCCCACCCACCCTGCCCACCCCTTCCCCCCAACCACCCGACCCTTCCCTCCAACCACTTCCCCCCTCTTCTTCCTGCATCTCCTCCTCATCTCCCTCTCCTCTCCCCTCCTCCTGCATTCCTCCCTTCTCTCCCTTCCTCCTCCCTCTTCCTCCCCCCTCCTCCTCCTCCTCCTTCCCCTTCTTCTCCCGCTTTCTCTTCCTCCCTCTCCCTCTTCTCCCTGCCTCCATCGCCTTCACCCCCCTACGTCCCCTTCTCCCTCCCTCTCCCTTTCTCCTCTTCTCCATCCTTCCTCCTCCTCCTCTTCTCCTCCCTCCCTCCTCTCCCCTGCCTACCGCCCGTACGCCCGCCTGGTGCTCCTGTGGTCCCTTCCTCCTCGCCTGCGCCTGGCCGCCCCGCCCGTTGGCCGCCCCCATCGCTCCTGTGGACGTCGCCGCCCTGGTCGACGCCAGCCTGCGGCATTCCCTTCCGCCGCCACCTGCCGTGCCGCCCGGTCCCTTCCTCCTCGCCTTCGCTCGCTGTCCGTTGCCTCACCCTCCAGTGGACGCCCCCGCCACAGTCGACGCCGCCTGGACCGCTGCAGCTGCCCGCCTTGTCGCAGCCTCCCACCCGACACCCACCGTCGCTTGACGATCCGCCGGGCTGCCGGAGCACCTCGCCAGGTGGCGCTCGCGCCCTCTCCACAGTCGCCGCCGCCACGATTGCCGTCGCCGCCATCACGTTCGCCGTCGCCGCCGCTGCTGCAGCGCCACCGCCGCCCGCCACTTGCCGTGCCGCCATCCCCTCCCCTCCTCCTCTTCCTCCTCTCCCTCCTCCTCCTACCTAACCTAGGTTAGTTCTCCTAACTGGCAGTCAGTTAATTAACTTAATTAGGTTAACTAACTTTAATTCAATTACACTAACCCTAGTTAACTAGGTTAAACTAACCCTAACCTAGTTAACTCACCCCACCTCCTAGTTGGCTAACCCTAACCCTAACTACTAACACTAACCCTAACCCTAACCCTAACCCTAACCCTAACCCTAACCCTAACACTAACCCTAACCCTAACCCTAACCCTAACCCTAACCCTAACTAGGAACCCTAACACTAACCCTAACCCTAACCCTAACCCTAACCCTAACCGTAACCCTAACCATAACCCTAACCCTAACCCTAACCCACCTTAGGTTACCTAACCCCCTTTAGGTTAGTTTCTACTAACTGGACTAATCTGACTTATCCAACCTGACTAACCTAACCTGACTTGACTTCCTGTGACTTACATGACTTACCCAGACTAACCAGACTTAACTGACTTACTTCTAACTGATTTATCTGATTCACATGATTTATATGATTTAATTAATTTCTAAATTAATTTTCCCATCAAAATAATTCAGAAAAATTTCTAAAAATTCCCTTTGCTTTTTGCCAATTGTTGGGAGTTTGTCCGCTGGAAATTACCTACCCTAAAATTTTTGACAATTAAATATTTCCTAATTTTACCCCTGAATTGCCAATAAATGTAGAAAATTCATTTAACAATAGTAAACAATTCTAAAAAATTCTAAACAATTTCCCTCACCTCCCTTGCTCATTTTCCATTTATTCAAGCATAAATAATCACAACTTAACACAAAAAATAAATAAATAAAATAAAATAAAAATAAAAAACCAATACAAACCACATTAACACATCTGCTAAGGTGTTGTCGTTGTTGTTTCATCAGTGCTCTTTACTTTTCCTTTACTGGATTCACTTCTTTTGGGGAACTCTTCCGTGCGCATTTCTGCATTACATACACACCCCTTCCAGGTATTTATTTTATGTGTTTTATTTATTTTTATTTCCCCCTTAATCACAAATTAATTGTTAAAATGAACTCTTTATTCTCCCACAGTTTCCACGCGCATTCGCGCTCAACACACACATACTTTTTAATTAAAATAAACCAGCCGTTCACTTAGCACGCGCTATGTGCGCTATGGAGGCACTTTAATTTTTAATTAAAATGAACCAGCCGTCCCATGCGCACGCGCTGGCAAAAAAGCGCTCCACATCACCTTAATTTGTAATCAATGAACTTGTATTTAGAGACCCAGTTGGGTATCGAAGTCCGGGATTCGAATAAAAGCACCGGTTTAACCTAATAATTAGTAATTTAATTTATAATAAGGAACCGCCATTTTCTTGCTAAGGTTTATCACCTAATAAAAATTCACCCATTCTTAATAATTTATTAAAATAAACCCTTCATTAAATTAATTCCCCCTCACTGCACTTCATTCCCCTTTTTAATGAACCGTTTCGTGGGATGGGTATGCGCAGTCATTAGCGTTATTTTCCATGGTCCAGTCTTGGTTTATCAACGATGTAGTCTTGATATGTGTCGGATGTGGTATTGTTTTGGTTTGTTGTCTTTGATACGGTTAAGGGTACGGTATGCAGTTTTTTCTTTTCTTGGCTGTTACGGGGTTCAGGGTGTTTGTCTGATGCATCGCATGAAGCTTTCGGTCGCATTTGTCTCAAGGTCATGTCGAATTTTTTCTAGGCTGTGGTTTGCTTGGGGTTAGTTGGTCGGGTCAAGTTTTCTTGTTTGGTTATTCTCTTATCCTTGGTTTTTTGTCTGTTGCTTTGCAGGCATTCTCCTTGATTGTTTGTGTTTGTGGTGTGTGTGTAACCATCTGAATGGCGCCTTCTCATGCTCCTCCCCCTATCCAGTACGTCCCATTAGTTAGTAGGGATTACTCTTCCCTACTTACTTTTGAGCCTCTCACGAAGGCGGGACTCGCTGCTTTTGTGGCTACTTCTTTTCCATTGCTTCCAGAGGATCCGTCGTTATGTGATGAGTTCCTGGCGTCTTACAGCAAGAAGACAAGACTAGTCCAAGGAATTTCTATGACTTTGACATCTCGAGGCTTAGGGAAGGCTCTGTCTCTACCCTTCAAAGGTGAACCTTTTGTGACCACTCGTCAGCTTTTCTCTAATGAAGGGATTCTAAAGCTGTTGCAAAAGCAGACAAGGGAAATCCTCGATGTTAAGAAGGTGATCAACTCTTCAGGAGTTTCCTTTTCTATGATCACTAATCCCGTATGGAAGACGATCTGTCAGTTTCTTCAGGACAGGTTTATGCCTGCCAAAACGCCATCCCATTATTTGTCCAAAGAGCTTTTTACAGCTTCCAGGATGGTGTTGAAAGGAGTTGCTATTGATTGGAGCACTTACCTCCTCACTAAAATGGATCAGCATTTCGTTAAAGTCACCAAGGGTAATGTTACCAATGTCACATATGGATCATATTTGTCTGCCTTCTTGACCTATTCAGGTTTACAGAAGACTATGCCTCCACCTCCTCCATCAGATCCAGTACCTCCTCCTCCACCTTCAGAAGAGTCAGAACCCATTGACATAGAGGATGACGATTCTCCGCCTCCCCTGGTCATACATCGCAAACGCTTGAAGAGGGTAGCGGATAAAACTCCTTCTGTACTTCCTTCAGTGCCTATCCCTGCTACTTCTGGCAGTGAACTCCCTGGGTATCTCACTTGCAATAACCTGTTCCGAGCACATCGAGAAGGATCATTGGACATCTCAATTCCCTCCTTGAACAATCTAGTTTCACGAGATGCCATTCCTTTCCTCTGCAAGGATATTCAAAGTTCCATTGAGTTGTCAGTGACAGCCTGTGTTCAACAGCTGTACACGTCTTTTTATGAAGAGCTCATGCAGTCTAAGGACCAGTTGCATCAGGCAACATCTGAGTTAGCTTCTGCTAAGGATACCCTAGCAGATTTATTTAAGCAAATGGAACAACAAACCCAACTGGTTGCCACCCAAAGCGATGAGATTTCTTCTTTGAAGACCTAGTTACTCGAGGCTCAATCCCAAGTTACTAGCCTTTTAGAGGAGAAGGAGAAAATGTCCAAAGAAGCGAAGGAGTTCCAAGCTATCTTAGATGACAAACTTTCAGCTTTACAGACTGCTAATAACACAGTGGCCAACCAAGCCTCCCAAATCCAGCAGTTGCAAGATCAACTTGCAAAGTCCCGCTCTGTTCCTCCAAGCCCTAATGTTCCATTGATTCCTTCTCTTTCACAACAGGACTTGGCTGCTCTTCAAAGACAGGCTACTTTGTGCCCTCTATTCCAAGATAAAGTGGAAAGATTGCAGTCCAGAATGGACTTGTTATGGTCTACCTTTGAGCAGTTTCAGGAATATGTTCTACCAGACCATTCTTTCTTTGTCCACTACCACTTACAGAAGTTGGTCTTCTACATGAAGCTTTCCACGATGGATTTACCTTTTCCAGAGGATGGCTGGAGTGGGGTTGGTCTGCTGAGTTGTTGACAGAGGTAGTCAGAATGGTCTTTGAAGATTCTGTCACGCCAGATACCATGTTGATGTCATACATGTATCTACGAGGAGACTTGTTAATTCCAGATGAGGTGGATATGGCATGGTATGTGGGGGATGTGGTCTTACAGGCTATTTTGTATGTCAATCATTTGGAGTTGCGCATAGCTGACATGTTTCAAAGTTATTCCTCCAAAGTAGCTGATTGTCATGATAATTCGTGGCATCCCATGATTGATTCGGTGGTCCTAAATCAAAGATAAAACATAGCTCCTACCTTTGCCCAGAGTACTAATCAACTGAGGATGGATCTCTTAACCTATCTTTCAAAACATAATCTGTTTGCTGCTCCCTTCTTTGATGCCTATCATAGACGATCTCTCTTAGGACCTTCTGTTCCTACCCTCCTCTATTACCAACAAATGGCTCACCGCTATGCTATATATCTTTCCCTTTGTCAATCTAATTCCACAATTATTTTACCCCTTCTGTTCCAACCTTCATCTTTCCCTCAAATTCCCATTTTCACTTACTGTTCCTTTATTGAGGATAGGGTATTTTCCCAGTTCTCCACCCTGTCCTTCTCCCTCCATTAATGTACCCTCCACATTTCCTATTTATCAGTTAACACCGTTCCTTAGTGATTCCTTCCAAATTTCTGCCACTCCTTCTTTAACCTTTTCTTCTTTTTATGATTTTTCCTATCCTTCCCTTCATCCACTTTTCCTTATTCCACTACCCTCTCCTAACACTTCCATATCTCAACCACCTCAGTTGGTTAGTGACTGTGACGGGTTTGATAATCAGATTTCCAGAAGAAGGGGATGGAGTTCGGATGATTGCCTTACAGGACCGCAGATCAATTGGCCAGTAATTCCAGGAGAATGGACAGCTTCCAGTCAAGCTTATCAGAACTATGTTCATTTTGCCTAGCAGTATTCACAGTCTGCAGATCCCTCAGTGAGATTAACTGCTCACTTTGCTTGGTACCTGGCGTATATGCATAGGCACTCTCATAATGATTCCAAGCCTATTCCAAAGTTGTGCATGAATGTCAATGTGAGCATTGATTCCCAGCAGCTGGATATATTGTATTTTCATGGCCCCTGTTTGCCTAGCAGATACTTGGTCCTGTTGGAAAGGATGTGCTGTCTCCAATTTTTTCAAAATCCTCCTAAAAACTTTATAGATGAATCCTTATCTATGGATCGTTTCCGACAACATCAATCTTTTAAGAGGGATCATCTTCATTGATACCTTTCCAATGTATGGTGGAAGCTTTCTAATGAAAATCTCTTTTTTTTGAAGGAGTCATTCAGATGGTTGTGTTGTGTATTAGTGTTTGTGTTGTGACTTCATTTATGACAAATGAACGTGGTGGTTTCCTATTGGATTTCGTGTACGAGCTACATTTTGGAGATTTGTGGTGATGGGGTCGTCGATGCAGAATTGAAGTTGATGTAGATGAAGAAGAAGCAAATTTTTATATCCTTTACAAATTTGTTGTGATTTTTAGTTTACTAAGTGGTGTTAATGTATCAAGGGTTTTCCTTTCTTTGTATTTTTATATTAAAAACATGTTATAAGTTGGGATCATGGTGGATGGATTCTTTTTGAGGAGCTATTGAAGATCAAAGTTGAGCTTTTCCCTGAACTTGTATTCCCTTTTTCCTGGGTCGCGAGGACGCTTCCTTATTAAGTGTGGGGATATGTTGAGTGTTGAAATGACTTGTTTTTTGGCTGATTTTTGTTGTTTTTGAGAGCTAAATGGTTGATTTTATGAGATGATTGATTGATTTGGAAGTGTTTTGAGAGTGTTTTGGATGATATTGATTGTGTTTTGGAAGATCATGATGTTTGTTGGTGGTTCTGTGATGTTCTGATAGGTTCTGATTGGTTCTGTATACCTTCTGTTTTGTTCTGTTTTGCTCTGTTTTGGTCTGTTTTGTTCTAATTGTCTTTTGTAAAGAGGGATGGAGTATTGATTGATGAAGATTGAGATCTTGTGAAAGTTTATTGAATGGTTTGTGAGAGTTTGGAATGATTTGAGAATGAGTTACATGGTTTTGATAACCTTGTGTAACCTTCTGTAGGTCTTCTGTAGAGCTTCTGTCTCTGTTCTGTTCTGTTCTGTTCTGTACTGTAGCTGTTCTGGTACTGTTCTATGACTGTTCTGTATGCTTCTGTATGTGTTGTGATGGATGAGAGTGTAGCTTGGGAAAGTTTTCTAGCCTTGGAAAGAGATGAATACAAGTGCAAAAGAGCTGGAGGAAGTGGAAGAAGTAGCTGCTGAAGACTCAAGAGAAAACTAGAGTGAAGTGACAGTAGTAAGCTATGAAAGGACACTGTAGAGGCTCTCGTGACTCTTCATATCAGACATACCTCTTGGGAGGGGTATCCACGACCTAAGAGGGATTATTGAGGGTGATTTTTGAGAGATGGTAGTGAGGATATGATGTATTATTGATGGAGAGAGAGAGAGAGAGTCAGAGATAGCCAATTCTACTGAAACAGAGTGATTGTATATGAGAGATTGAGAGAGAAGACTATGAAGATATTGAAGATAAATACTATGTGATGTATTTCCATTCAAAGATGGTGTATTCCTTTGCTTTCTTTGTTCTATAGATGGATTTTGTGAAGATATTGAAGAACATGGTTGATTCTACCAAATCCGTGGGAGATCTACATAATGCTGTATGAAGATTTGTTGTGCCTGGTGTTCTTTTCTTCATTGTGATCATATGAAACATGATAAACAAGCTTGTTGATGTTACAAGATAGATTTTCTTGCAAGAGAATTCCCTTTTCCTTGGTGTTCCTCTTGGGGCTCCAATTCGAATATATACAACTCAAATTCTTGGCAACGCAGCCCATTAAGGTAATCATTTATGCTCTTCTCTCATCAAGATTCTCTATACTTGTCAAGGACCTTTCGAGAGATATTCACGCATTGCTAACAATCCTGGACACTGTCTAGCACTTGAATAATACCTTGATAGTATATTTGGTACTAATTGTCTCCATTTTGACACTCTCTTGAGGTGATATATCTCTATCATTGGCTCTTATTTGTCACAAGCATGCTATATACAAGTCTAAACAACTATATCTCTCACTATTGGAGCTCATCTATGCTCCTAGTTCATGCATTGATGTTAGGATCATTGGTGGATGTCATTGTATGTATTGAGATGCTTCTTGGGATGTTTTAAGTTGGAATAGCTCAAATCTTGCAGGGTTTTATTATTGTATACTATTTGGACAGTAAGCATTTATTTGGGAAAGACTTATGTATTGAAGGCTTACATGCTTCTCGAGTATGTCTATGTGAATACTTAGCATTGATGCATTGTTACTTCAGTTGCTTCAGTGATTGTCACTTGCAGGTTTGACAACTTATTTAGGTTTTATGCTCCCGAATGTATCAAATGATGTCTATGGGCACCCATACATTATGTACTTGATATATTGAGGCTTGCATTGCCCTTTTACACTCCAGATATGCTTCAATGGATGTGCATTTGAGATATTTTCATTTACTTGGATATCTTGCATTTGAGCTTTGTATCTTCTATATAGTTGAGCTTGGTCTACTAATATCATGGGACTCTTGCCTTATGTACATGCTCTCTTGGATACTCTTGGATGCGGTTACACCTACTAATGAGTTGATTTGATTTACACGCTTTGGACATTGGCACTTACCTCTGTAAGTAGGATTCAAGGCTATTTACATGCTTCATGGTTATGTATTAAGCTTTATTACTCTCTACTCAGTTGATTGTGTAGTTGACGGATCTCTACACTTGATCTTGAGATCTCTTACATACACAATATTTATGCCTATGAGATATGTTGGTTACTAACTCGCTTGAGTTTATGATAGAATTTAGTACACTGGTTGTATACCTATTCATAGCTAGTTATATATTCCAAAATCCCCTCTTTGTATTCGAGGTAGGCATACCTTGACAGCTTGGGAAACAACTTCTTAGACCCCTTAGAGTGCCATTCACAAAACCTTTCAAAGCTTAATCTTACCAAAGACATAAACCCTTGTGTTGAGACCATAAAACTTGATCTTGGCTTCTAAATCACTTCAAGCACATAACATAAAGAGTCTTGAAGTTTTTAGAGGATGGATTTTATCATTTGACCCATTTGAGCTCACCCAACTTCCTTTCACTTGCCATGAGAAATAGGAGTCATTAATCTTGCAAAGAAAATAATAGCACCAATTGTGCATTAAAGGAGAATGTTATCCTTTAGAGACCTTAAGGTCTTCTTTTTCTTAATAGCATCAACTCAAATACTTTTTACTATGGCTTGTGCGTAGAAGTGAAACCTTGTGTGGAGGACCCAAAACACTTGCAAGTTGTTCAAAGAGAACCCCAACCACCTTGCTCAAAGAGCTCTTGAGGTACTAGTGGCATAAATATCTAAAGATAATGAAAGCTAAACTCTTTGATCCATACTCCAATAAGTCAATAGTACTGCCTAGTTTCTAGTAGTTTGAGCACACACAGCTACCCTTGACAATTGCTCCTAATCATTGGGAGTAAATAGTCTTGCATAGAGAGTAATAGCTCCAAGTGTTTGTTGAAATGAGACCCTTTTCCATTGTAGGGAGAGCCCTCAAAGTATTATTATTCTTCAATACAACATAAAGTCATGCAAATCAGCAAAATTTGGACTCAAGTTGACCTAAAATCTATGGTGTACTATGAGAGAATGTTGTGCTAAAGGGTAACTCATATGTCGAGTCATGTTTTAAGAATAGTACCTCCTAGTTACTAATAGTTTTTAAGCTCTTTGATCAATACTCCAATAAGTCAATAGTACCTCCTACTTTCTAGTAGTTTGAGCACACACAACTACCCTTTACAATTGCCCCTAAGCATTGGGAGTAAATACTCTTGCATAGAGAGTAATAGCTCCAAGTGTTTGTTGAAATGAGACCGTTACTATTGTAGGGAGAGCCCTCAAAGTATTGTTATTCTTCAATACAACATAAAATCATGCAAATCATCAAAATTTGGACTCAAGTTGACCTAGAATCTATGGTGTACTATGAGACAATGTCGTGCTAAAGGGTAACTTATATGTCGAGTCATGTTCTAAGAATAGAGTAATCACGTTGATCTGTGGTGATACGTGATTCTTTCTTACTATTAGTCATAGTTTTATTTGTTGTATCCCACTACCTATGATGATACACTCTTCTTTTTTATTATTGGTCTTAATTTTCTTTCATGTATATGATAATGTGTCTCTTTTTTGTTCCAATATCAATGTCTTCAATGAATGTCATGCTTGCTATTAGTTAAAAAATTCTCAAGTGAATGGGTATATTACATTGTCTTTATGTTATTTTGTAGCATTCTAATAATGCAAGTCATGTTTAACCCCTTAAGCATTTGTCTGCTTCTAAGGATGCAAAAGTAACAAACATTGTAAAAGAAATCAGAACATTCATTCCATGGCCAAGCAAAAATAAATTAAGAAAACATGCACAATCTATTCAAATACTAAAATGATGACAATCTAGTTTTCTTGGATGGGGTATCCTTGATTGAGGCATATCTCCATGTGCTTCAATTCCACTTGCTCAAACACTACTACAAAAGTCCCTACTATGCACTCAAAACCAATACCTAACCCCTCTCATGCCCCTGATGACTTCCATTTCTTATTCCTTTGCCTTTCACTATCTAGCCAACATTTGGACTAGGCATCGCATTATCAATATTGTTATTATCAACTTTGTAAGGTATGGAATCAGCATATCAAAATGCTCACAATCACTTTGATATCCTTGCCTAGAATTGTGTTGCTTGCTAGTAGAACAAGTGCCTCATCCCACAAATAGCCATCTCATCATCCTCACCCAAGGATACAACATTTGGAGCCATGAAATCCTCCCCTAAGAATCATCTATAGACACTGTTGACCTTTAGATTGGCACTAAACAAGTCAAACATTTTGTGAAATTACTCCCACCATGATGATTCTCCCCTCGAGCTTCCTTCTATTTGATGTTCTTTCATGAAGGAACTATTTATGATCATCCACTTGCTCTTGCATTGTATTTTTGTGAACTCAAGGTTTCACTTTGAGTTCATATCTCGTGTGATATTAGCCGAATGTTTAGCTTTTGAAATTCCCTCTATTCAAGGAGATCCACTTGTCCTCTTAGTCATGAATCAATAAACTTGTTTTGAAAGGCGACCATATTTTTTATGACCCTCTTTCGAGTAAGTTGAGCTTTAGTCATTATTGGGGTTGCAAGTGTGCACAAAGAGAGTCAGTTCTTGATTCAATTGCACTAATATAGTGGTAGAAGAAGGAGTAGCCAAATAAGGATGTATAGGAATAAGAGGCATGCGGTGCCCTTCTTGGGGACCCAACAAAAGGGGAGAGGCTTGAAGAGAGCTATGTGCATGAGTGGTTAGAAGTTATTTCCATATGTCATGATAGGTGGAGGAATATTTGTGTGTTGGGGACCACTTCAACATATAGTGGCGCATTGGACAATTGAGAGTCTAGTTGTGACATATTTGATACTAGTGCTCATTAATGCCTAGTTGCAATGAGGTATTATTGATTAGAATATAGAAAGAGCATGAGGGTGAATGAAGGAGTTGTTCCTCTCCACTCTAAAAATCACAAGATTTATAATTTTGAGCAATCAATGCTGCTTAGCTATTAAATATGTTATGATGTTTGCATTGTCAAAATATATATTTTGATACTACAACATCATGGAAAAAAATTGTGCATTAAAAAATATTTCCTACATTAATAACATATGAAAATGTAATGGATCGTACACCTTGAAATCCATTACTAATGAAAGGGCAACAATATATCTAATTTATATACGTAGTTTAAACCTTGATGTCATACAACAACTTCATGTAACTACCATATAATAGCATAGTCACACATTGTCATCTCACAACATATGAAACAACATTGCGTAAAAGCAAATCTAAGCATTGAACAACATTCAAAAGCACAATGACGTTAACATATTGACAAGTAGCACCACATTCATGTACACATAATAGTAAATGTGTTTAGTGAATGCAGAGAACTTTAGGAGATGCCAATGTTTCTCCACTATGCAAATGCAAAGTACAATGTAAAAAACCCAATAGTGTGACACACACATCAATCATGCATTTTATGTACACAATTAGGCTTGGCACCAACATGCATGCAATTATGTACGTTGTGTGTTTCCTTTGAATTTTGCATGGCCATTTATGCTACAAGTATTTGTAACATCTTAGTAAATATGAATTTTTGTGATAGGAGATGAAGCTAATGAATGGGTAAATCATTAGAAGAGTGTGTATAGGATTGAGAGCAACATATGAATTTTGATGAAGATGACATGAGGATCATGCAATTGAGTTCATGTAGAAAACCTAAAAGGAAAATAAATTCAAAGAAAAGATAGAAGAAATCACTAGATGAAGACTTGCAATTTTGATTAATAGCAAAATCCTACACATCATGCAAAAGTCAAAGCAGGATGACACTTGTTTTTGTGATCGAAGGTGCACTTGATGAATGGGCAAATTTAGAGGAATACATACCTGAGGATTGAGCAGTGAAAGGATCTTAATGAAGATACTGTGAGGATCATGTAGTAGAGTTCTTACACAAAAAATCAAAAAGGAGAATTAAAACAAATAAAATAAAGAAAAAATCATGACATGAATTTATTGGTCTAATAGCAAAATTGTGTGATAGCATGCACAAGCACAATGCTGTGACAGAAGCTGCACCCAATGGTTCAGTTAAATCTATAGAAGACTATGTTGTGTAAACGTTATGCACAAGTCCTGCAAAAAATAGAAATAATAGGGACTGCCTAATTACATTGCATGTTGACCATCACACTAGAAAACGGATCCACCATAATAAACCTTTTTGCCCTCATAATATATGTAGGCTGCTTCGCAGCCATAAAGCAACAAGTAAGGTTGTTGTGTGGTACCTCACCATGCTATTGTATGACAACTTCGCTCAAAAAACACATTCTTGCTTAGTGTGATATTTAAAAATTGTTCTCTCTCTCTCTCTCTGTCTCTCTCTCTCTCTCTCTCTCTCTCTCTCTCTCTCTCTCTCTCTCTCTCTCTCTCTCTCTCTCTCATCCATACACTACGATAATAACAAAATGCATCCTTACTTCACTATATCATAATTGAAATAACAATGCTATGATGAAATGGATCATAATTGAAACGTACACATACGCGCGCGCCCACGCACGCGCACACACACACACACACACACACACACACACACACACACATCAAAGTCCAAACATTACAAAAAGAAACTCTTTAAGAGACCTAGTCAACTCCTTTTCTATGAAAGCATTTTTATCCCCAAGTAGGATATTCACAAGTGAAGTAGGGGCCAACACCAACAACTTTAGCCTTTTTCTAGTGTTAACACCACGAAGTGAAAATATAAGACATTCTAATTTCCATTAGCAAGCCATGAAGTCCAAGTTTAAGACATCCTACTTTCTCTCTATACATGTCCATGATTGTTTCCAAGTGTTACAAAAATGATATGAAGCCAACAAAAAAAGGCAAGGTCTCCAAGAAACCTAACAAAAATAGAGCTTCCTTTTTTGAATTAATCATTAGTAAAATCTTCATGCTTGAGCAAAACATGCAAAGGTGAAGAAAGGGCTGATGCCACTGTTTCTGCTAGTAATGGCATGGGGGGTGCAATAGTCTTACATCTCTTTTTGGCACAACCTAAAATTGAAGAAAATCACAATATAAGTACTTATAACAACTAAAGACCATTTTATTCCAAAAGTAGTAATACCTAGTCGAATATTTGTGAACCATTTAGTAGGTTGATGCATTGTCACAAAACAACCCAAATCTTTGAATCCATACTTAAGCCAATGCCTCAATATCTTATTAGTACGAGAGCATTGAAACTTCTTATTGTAGTCAACCTCATACATATACACCCAAAAGCATTGAATATATCTACAATGTACAACTTCAATAAAAATTGGGAGCTTAAAATCTATGTTGACATCATCATGTAAACACTCAACAAGTCTTCCAAATGTTATTCTTATAATATCATTGATTTTTACTAAACGTAATGTGCACTGTAGCTCCTTTTGATAGTAAGAAGTTGGGTAATAGCCCCACTCTGGGATAGGCATATGAAAAAGTTAAATAAATATTGAAACATGGGAAATAATCCACTTTCAAAAGAGTATATACCAATGAAACATGGCATGAAGAGCAATTCACACATATGTTAGAACAGGGACCCTACAAGGTCCTCTCAACAACTACATCTCTCTAGAAAAGCAATGCACATGACTGCACTTCCGAAGTACATCCTTATATACAATATTTATGGTCATATCCCCATCCTTTTCATCCAGCAAAACTTTCACACCACGTGAGGATGTAAAATACAACATACAACTAACCATGTGTAAATACTAGTGCATTTAAATAAAACCCAACAATGGATAAAGTCTGTCATTGTGACTTCTTGATCATCATACCAAATGCCAATCGAATAGAAAACTACTTCCATCTCATAGTAACTTGCAATTGTGAAGCATTGGAAACAAAAATAATCCTAGAAATAGAAACTCAATCATCTACATTTGCCCCTGTTATTATCTTAGCATCTATCACTTTTGAAAGTCTTATATATCAACCATATACCGTTATATAGCCTAGTTTTCTAAGGAGAACAATAGGTGCATTTATCTTTAGCAATAATAAATGGAGAGAAAATACACCTCCAAGTTTTAACCTATTTAAATACTCCACAAAGTACAAAAATGAGTTATCATCTATATCTGCAATTGAATATGCACTATAATACTGCCTAACTTCTCCTGGCATCAACTGCAATGCATGATCATCCAAAGCAACACCTTTTTTAGTCTATAGTGCAAGTATAGCCCGCTCACTAAAATGCATTGTATAGTCACCCCCACTGGACACATCACTATAGACACTATTAATTAAGGTTTCAATAGGGTGCCCTTTTAACACCATGCTAAGTGGAACATGTAACTTATCACAATTTTTTATAATGCTTACTCCATCTTCTATTCCTTGAATCCAACCAATGAACCCATCATCTACGACATTACCAACTATTGATACTTGTATATTACCGAATAGCCTTAACACCCTCACATACTACCACAAATAAGAGTAACATAATAGTGCAACATTAACAAAATCCTTACATGTACCTTTTACCATAATTGGCAATACCTGTCTGAAATCCCCTCCAAATAAAATAACATTTTCACTAAATGGCTTATCACAACTTATAACATCTCTTGAAGTTCTATCAACCGCTTCAAAGGCATGTCGATGGGTTATAAGAGCATCATCCTACAAAACAAGGCTTGACCATCTCAACAACTGAGCAAGGTCACTTTGAATAGGAATATTACAGGTGGATTGATTATTTAATTCTATTGGAATTTTAAACCATGAGTGAGTTGTACGACCATCCGGTGTAGAAGCAAGGCAACGATGCCATATGATGCTATTGCCAATGTTATATGACCACCACTACACAACTTTGCAGGCTACAAATAAGTCCTCGCAGACCCACCGAGACCATCCAAAAAAATACATTCACAAAATTTGCATCCGCAATATCCATATCTACACTAAAGGCAATTCTTTGTCCCTCATTCAACATTGCCTCCATAGATTCAAAAACCATATGTTGTTCCGATGTGATGTATACATATTTACCTTGCAAAAGGAGATTAGCATGCAATTGTGAGTTTTATTGATGAGGTTCTCGCAACCCATAAAAATCAGAGAGTCTTTGCCCTATATGGCATAAAAGGTAGTGCAAATGTAACAAAGCCATGTTAGATGCCTCTCACTAGAGAACACCAAGGGAGACATGCATGTCTGTAGTTGTAATCTGTGTAGGATATCCTCTACCATTTGTATCCAAAGCCTTTCCCACAGCTGGCCAAGCCAAGCAAGCTCGCAAAGTACTAAAATTGCAACCAACAAAGTATGAAGCTGAGCACTAATTTGCACAAAGGCAGCTTCTTCCAACATGCCTCTTGCAATGCAATCATCCTTGAAATTATCATAGCTCACATTGTCAAGAATATGTAAATCCTCAAAAGAAGTATATCTCCAATACTCTGTTAAAAGCAAATCTAGGTAGTAAAGCTCACCACAGGTAGATGCCACAAAAGATATCTCACCACATGTATTTCCATGCTTCCTCTTTGTCTATGACTTCTACCATGCATTCCATATCCAATACATTGGAAAGCCTTGATATTAGAGAGTTCTAGCCTTTGGATGAATGTGATTGCACACAAACCATTCAGTAAGAGTAGTTTTTTAGAGATCTTCACTATATACAACATCCGGTATATTACATGTATCTCAAAACATAATATAATTCTCACCAAGCAAGTGTACCTGCAACTGCTATTTATTAGTCTTTTCATTATGCAATGGGTAATCATAGATTCCCCAACATGGCTCGGAAGAAAGAAAATATAGTGCATCCAAATAACTTTGGATTTTGTCCACTTCATGAACATTTCCACCATTCTGTGCCACATCAACCCCAACATAAAATTTGATGGTTACACAATCACGCCCTTTGTATACATACTTGTACAAATACTTAACAACTACTACTATCGAGCACCCCTCCACATTGATGTATGCATTGTATTTCTTAAGTAAGGATTATATGGAAAAACCCATTGATTAACAATAACATTACCATTTGTGATCACCGTATTTCCATTATCTCACCTTTTATAGATGGGATAGCCAAAACTATCAAACATTGTTATGCCCACTAATTTTTTAGGGTAATCTTTAATACATTTACCCTTTTCCATGCAAGGACTCTTGGGGTTCAATTCTTTGAGCCATGGATGTTACATTTTAAAATTGTCTCAAATAAAGCAAGAAACTTAACTATATCAGGCAACTCAATACAAACCATTCTATTACAGTGATATGCTTCAAAAGGTTTGAATGACTGCTCTATATTCAACAAGGTATGAGAATGTGATAGTCCCCTCTTTTGGAATTCAATCACACTAACCTACAATCTTTCCAAAGAGGTATTTTCGCAACAATGTGTGTATCAAATTAGCATGTTTTTTATGAAACACTTGAGGAGACAAATCCGGACAGTCTCATAAGCACTCTGTCTAGGTAACAAAGCATTAGTTATCTCCAACCACATTGGATTATATGTCATTGTTATAAAAATGTTACGTTTCTCCTTACATCGCACTATAGCCATGGCATCCTGATACAATTGATACATGTGCCTTGGTCCACCTGTAAATGATGACAATAAAACTATCCTCCTACCAACAATGGTACAAAAAATTTGTACTAACTCATTATTGTTTTTCCCCATCATGTTTGGCAAGACTCTATAAGCCTCCAATCATAAGAATTATTGATTCTAGCAACACCAAGTTAACCTATAGTGCTCTATACTATAATAAGCATCACTAATAAATTGTTGCAATAGTTGACCACCATGCAACATGCACACCTCACTATCTTCATGCACTTGAAGTCAAAATGCATAAAATTGTGTTTGCGTAACATAATTTTTATTGGACAATTCATGTATGTCAATAAGAACATTGACATTATTATAGGGAATCTTTATATACTAACGATCATCCTGCCCATAGGGAAAAGGAGGAAATATTGCATTAGCATATATGCTCTATGCAAGTTTGAAATAGCAATACACCAACCACCTTGAGTGTAATCATGAATAACTTGGCGATCAAGAGTATTCTCATCACCCTACCTCGGCATGATAGCAACAACCTCTGTTGTGTTGCAGCCAAGTATTATCTGTTGGTTCTTTGAACACCAAAAATAGTCATTCCTAATTCTTGTATGAGATATTTTGCAAATGCATATCCATAGACCTAAAAGCTTATGCATATACCTTGTGTCAATGCATCATAGACTCACACTCCCCAAGTAAATCTGATAACAAATCATGCATAACCCCTAATCAATTAAACAACGCATGCTCAATATCATAAACATAGAGTTGTGCAAACCTTGGCCTTTCTTAACATTGCATATCAAGAAGCAAAGGACCTATACAATGATAAATAGAGCCAACCCCTCTAAAGGTGTAACCATTCCCACAACAACAAGAAAATAATCAATATTAGCTCTAAGCAATACAACGCAATAGCAATATTAATGCTCATATATAAGTTTTAAATATCCTACTCTGAGGGTGCATACCATGTAATGGCTGCAGTGGACATTGCAATAGCGGCAACATTACTTTTTCATTCTGACAATAGTGCTTTCCAAACAAAGACAACCCTTGTACTTGAGTCTCACATCTCCACAATTTAGCTAAACACCTCTCAATATTTCTGAAAGATTCCCCATGGAATGCATATCCAGCTCTTGAAATAGCAATATCATTGTTACAATATGAATATCTGTTGCAAGAAAAGTATGCAAAATGGAGCATAATCTACCATCTCACTAATCAATGTTGAATATTATTAAATTGTGACTCAATAACCACACGATTTTCCACATTGTGGCAATTTCTACCATCATAACCATCGATTGATGTTAAAATATTAGGCACAACATGATCAACATGCGTTATAGTCAAATCTGTATCAACATATTATTCAACTAGCTCATTATTACCATTTGCAATTTCAACATGGAGAGGCACATTCTCATGAATCAATCCATTATGATTTCCACCACATTGAAACATTATTAATATGTATGTAACTCATTAATCACATGATTTTCCACATTCTTGTGTTTTTGGCCCTCAGTGACCTCTCCTAATGGATTTATCATGACCTAAAACTGCTATTTGGGAGTTAAACGTTAGAACACTATTAACATGTGGCTCATTAGTCACATGATTTTCTACATCCATGTGATCTTGGACATTTGGAATCTTGCTATGACCATTTGGAATCTCTTGATGAGAAGACATGTTTTGAACATCCCTATGAATGGATCTATCATGACCTAACACCCCTCTTTGAGCCTCGAGTCTGGCAATGTGTCTTCGTTCACACCTTGTGGAGCTAAGCACATCTCTATGAACATGGAACACATTGTCTCTACCAATTATTCGATGCAAACACCCCATATTGATTGGATGTACACAGAATATGTTATCAAAACATTTTTTCAAAAGCATGGTTGAATTCTTAATATTTAGATGCATGCAGATTACATGTATAGTGGATATTCAAACATTAAATATTAAATATTAGAATTGCACAACACATTAAGCATAATCATGATTGGATTTATTATGACCGAATTGTAGTGATAACATTATACATGCTATCACTACAAAGCGAACACTCTAATTCAAGTAGTGCCACCTTCAATGTAAAGGCTTTAATCCAAATAGTACCAAAGTATGCAAAAGTACGTGAATGTACTTGTTTGATAACCCTAAAAAACCTAGCTACAACTCTTGTTATTTTCTTGGTAGGTGTTTCCTCTCCCCTCTGCTACTTGTGCAAAGCAATCAAAATCATTTTAGTAAAAGCCCAAAAAAGGAAGCCAACTCTAAATATATCCCCCTGGGTGACAATAGAGCTAACTTTTCAAACATAGTATCAGTTTTTAGAAATATTGGCATGTGCTTTAGGTAGTAAATGAAGATCTTGATCATGCATTATGCATGCAGCACATCTAAAGGCTGATGTCTCAAAAATACTTATTAATCTATAGATAAAAGCTTCCCTTTTGTCATTTATCATAGTCTTTCTAGCACTTTTGTCATTCATCATAGTCTATATAGCACCTTTTCACCCCTACACAACAAAGATGGTTGGATATCACCCAGGTTATTGCCAAGATTAACCAGAGCACTAAGTCTCCTTTTGTGATTCAATCAATTATGTTACATTCTAATGGGACAATTTGAGTCTATGTTTTTGTGATCTATTCATAATCTACGTGAATACTCATTCATGTTGTTTATATCAAATTTGTAGTTCATACTTTTGTTTTCTTGGTTGGTCTCAAACTTTTGAGAGAGAGAGAGAGAGAGAGAGAGAGAGAGAGAGAGAGAGAGAGAGAGAGAGAGAGAGAGAGAGAGAGAGAGAGAGAGAGAGAGAGAGAGAGAGAGAGAGAGAGAGAGAGCGAGAGAGAGAGAGAGAGAGAGAGAGAGAGAGAGAGAGAGAGAGAGAGAGGAATAAGAATAAGAAGGTCATTATGTGCTCATGTAACATGTGCATGCCAAAAAGTTCAAAAGACAAGAACACAATATCCAAAAATGAGAAACCAATCTAAATAGCATGAGCCACAATTATGAACCAAGGCTAGTATTTATGTAAGCCAACTAAATCTCATTAATAATTGAGCATCATCACCCATAAATCATATTATAAAAAAATGACTTTGAATAGCCAACTAATGTCTTACTCAAAGCATTGTACATGCTACCAAAACTAAACAAACACTCTCATTGAAATAGTACCACCTAGAATGCATAGAGCAATCTAAAGAATACCATAGTATGTGCAAGTATGTGAGTGCTAAGGTAATTGGTATATCAAGTACATGTGTCTTGACAGTATATAATGCTCCAGGATAAAAAATACAAACCCCTAACATCATCAACACAATATCAATGCAACCCCATAGCCAAAGAAAAACTTATTTTCTTTCCTCTCACAAAATGCATAAAGCAATGAAAATTAACTCATTAAAAGCCTAAAAAGCAAGGAAACTCTAAGTATATCCCTATATGACAATAGCATTGACTTTAAGAAATCATAACATTTCTTAAAAATATTTAGCATGTGCTTTAGACCCTAAATGCAAATCTTGCTCGTGCATTATGTATACATTCACACCTTAGGGTTGCTAGCTAAAAAATATTTACTATGCTTCACCCTCACTAACTGAATCTTGAAATTATGCATAATTCTCACCCATGAGTATTCCTCTCAAACCCAAATAAGAAAGATCATCAACTACATGTCACAATGGCACCATCATCTACTTGTAGCATCTCATCCTCATCACTTCAGTGTTCTTCGCATATTTCTAATTTAGCTGATAATTATTAAGTAGCCAATAATATTTCTAGATGTGTTTATATATATATTCTATATAACCCTAATTTCTTCTAACTCACCATGTATTATTACTCCATTAACAAGGTTCCCTTCATATTTCTCCTATATAATCCCTAAATTATTCTAACTCACTATATATTGTTACTCCATTAGTAAGGTTCCCTTCATACATCTCCTATATAACCCCTAATTTATTCTAATTCACCATGTATTGTTACTCCATCCAGCAAGGTTCCCTTCATATTTCTCTTCCAATATTCTCATGGTCTATAAATAGTCATCAATGTTCTCACTAATAGAAATTGAAGCATTTTGATATCGAAATAATGTCTTTACTTGCTTTTCAATCCTATCCAAGTGATGAAGGATCCTTAAGAAACCAACAGAACTATCATGGCCTCCAGCATACTTAAGTGCATGACCAATTGCCTTCTTCCTTGCGATCTCTTTCATTTTTGTGTATATTCATTTACACGTTAGGAGTGCATTACGCATTTCCTACGAACACATTCTTGTTTGCTGTAGAAACTTTCATACTACACAAAACATGTGAATTATCATTGAGGTATATATGAACTATTTTCAAAATTTAAAAACATGAGAGCTTTTAATTATTAAAATGTTGTGATGAGAGCTTTGATCGTGTGATTGGGAGTTGATAACAAAGCATTATGGCTCTTAGTAGAGGTTGATTCATCCCTCCCTCCCTCCTTCATATGATATAAGATTAGTATTTTGTTGGCAGTTAAGTAATATTAGAATAATATGTAATGCTCAAAATGTTTCGTTTAGCATTTGCATTTGAATATTTGAATGTTGTGTAGGCAATTTTTAATTTTATAAGGAAGGGAATAGTTTCTCTTCTTAGCAAATTTCAAGATTTCATTTTGTAAGCAAAGTAGATCTCTCTCTCTCTCTCTCTCACTCACTCACTCACTCACTCACACACACACACACACACTCTCTCTCTCTCTCTCTCTCTCTCTCTCTCTCTCTCTCTCTCTCTCTCTCATCCATGAAATTTTAAGATTTCATTTAATGTTTCCTTATTAAATGGGAATGTTGAGTTCTTTCTTTTTCACTCTTGTGCATAACATCTTAAGATTTCATTTAATACTTCAATATTAGGCAAATGAAAATGTTGAGTTCTAATGTTAGAGACAATGAATTTGGTATTTGCATGTAATATTAAAGATATTTAGGATTTGGGTAGTTTGTTATGTTCAGAGCAAAAATTTTGTCAATTTATTCTCAATAGATGTGATTCTTTTACTTTACATTGTGATGAGCATTCCATGGGAAAATCTAACGTCTATCCATTTCCACATATGAATACATTAGAAAGTGGTAGATTAAGTACTCCATTGTTCCTTTTTAACTAAGGAACCTAAACAATATTGTTTCACTAAGTCAATCATGATGGATAGAACCATAGAACCCTCATTGGTTCTCTCATGGTTGATTATCGAAGTTATGTCATAGATGATTGTATCATAATTGATATCCTTATTATTTTCATACCCAACTATACTTGCTTTTAAGTTTTCATTTAATATTTCAATATTAGGCAAATGGGACCCTCCCCTGTAACAATGTAAGATGGAAATATTTTCAAAGTGTGATATTGAAAAAATGGGAATATCCATGCGTATCATTTTTTATCCTAATGGCATTAAATTGTATTTAATAGTAACATTTCCTCTTACTTAAAGAAGAAGAGAGTAGGAAACACTTAATGATTCTCTCATCTAGACTTTAGATCTAGCTAGAAGATGAAGCTTTACCAGTTCCATATTTCCACTAGATAATGAAGATAGGTATGATGTGATCTTAGACAACGCTTAGCATGTTAGACAATATTTGCTTGGTATTTTGTGAGTGCCATGTACTCATGTGAATGTCATAGATGACTGTGTCATAATTGAAATCCTTAGTATTTTCATACCCAACTATGCTTACTTTTGATGCCACCAAATCTTCCATTTTGCACATAACTCAAGGAAGAGTCAAAAGTAACATATTACTTGATCTTTTGGACTTTATGTATTGATTCTAAAAGGTTAAAGCTCAAATTAAGATCACCTTTTTTGCCAATGCATCTAAAAAGGTTTGGTGAAAATTTTTGACTCAGGGAAGATTATTCATTATGTTTCCACTAGATAATGAAGATAGGTATGGTGTGATCTTAGACAATGGTTGGCATGCTAGCCAATATTTTCTTAGTATTTAGTGAGTGCCATGTACATGTGTGAATGTAATCGATGATTGTATCATAATTGAAACCCTTAGTATTTTCATACCCAACTATACTTGCTTTTGATGCCACCAAATCTTCCATTTTGTTTTTAATTAGCATTCCATGGGAAAAGCATATTTCTATCCACTTCCATGTACAAATCCATTAGAAAGGGGCATAAGGATAGCAAATGCTAATGAAGTACATTGATGACACACAAAAAAAACTAACAGCATGGGAGTGTAGCATGGATAGAGTATTCTTCTACTTTGGTGGGGTGCTCCTTGCAAGAGCCAAGAGCTTTGCAATCTCTAGTTGTGTCTCCATACATCTCAACTCCACCTTCTTAAATGTGGTTGCAAACGCCCCCACACTATGCTCCAATAATGCACCGAGAACCTCTAGAGCTCATGCTGACTTTTGCTTCTTGCTCTTATATCCTCAAACTTGAGGGAAATTTAATTGTCAACAATTTTGGGTGGAGTGTTGGAGTTTTCCATGAAAGTGCCCTCGTCTAGAACTGCATTTATTGTTGGTGATTCTGTTGCATCATCCTCCATAGCCATGTCCTCATCCTTTACCAAGGACACAACATCAAGTGACACAAAGTCCTCACCTATGAAGCCTCCTTGCAACTTGGACACCTTGGGGGTGCCATTTAGCAAGTTCAACATCCTAGTGAAGTACTCCCACCTTGACGGCTTAGCACTCAAGGAGGCCTCTTTCTAGCACACTTTCTTAAAGTTTTTTTTCATATTCTCCCACTTGTTCTTGCATTGTATCTCTATAATGTTAATGTTGCACCTTGCATCGAGGTCTCATGCGATGTCAACCCAATGCTTTGCTTTCAATTCCCCTTTGTTAAGGTTGATCCAATTTCTTTTTACGTGTTGGTTGGGACTTTGCCACAAAAGGTGGCATATGTGTGGTTGAGGAGGGCTATGTCTCCTGCATCACGAGTTGTGGGTGGATAGACAATAGCCACATCAATAGGTAGAGTAGGCCGAACAGGAGTAGGAGGTCTTGGTGTAGCAAGGGGAGTTGTTGTTGGGCCTTATGAGATGGGAGCTCAAAAAGAGTTGCATGCATTAATTATTCGAATGTGTTCCTATGCAAACATGAGTTTGTGGCATGTATAGTTGAGAGTTTTACACTACTTCATCATGAAAAGGTAACTATAACATTTGAGAGTTCAGCTAGGAGATTTATGAGAGTTGATTATCATCTTCTCGAGGTTTCAGTTAAGGTGCCGTAACCTGGGAGCTTTTGCTCAATCGCCAAGACCTACGGGCCGCTTATTGTTTCAAGCGTTCCAAGCCGAGCACTAATGGCTACCTCTCACATAGCTGACACGCCATTCATATCTACGAGTGTAGTGAGCTCCACCTTCATGCCGATCGAGTTACCTCCTCTCCCGGTACTCTAGTAGCTCCACGATCCAAGTGCAAGCTTCAGCCAAGCTCCATCCTCAAGTTGCACGCTCCAAGCTCCATCATGGCGAGCAAGAGAAGAGAAGAAGAGAGGAGACAATGGAGAGCTTCTCCTCCCCGGTCCCTCACCCTCACACACTCACTCTCTCACACTCTCACACTCCCTCTCTCAAGCACAAGCTCAAGCAAGCAAGAAGAAGAACAAGAAGAAGAAGAAGAAGAAGAGAGCCACTTTTGGCCACACACAAGAATGAACTTCTCATTCACTTTTCAACTTTATATACAAAACCCTAAATCCCTTTTGGGCGGTGTGGGAGCTTTCACTTAACCACCAAGACCCTCGGACCGCTTATTGTTTCGAGCGTTCCAAGCCGAGCACTAATGGCTACCTCTCACATAACCGACGCGCCATCCATATCTACGTGTAGTGAGCTTACCTCCGTGCCGTTCGAGTTACCTCCTCTCCCGCGCACTCTGGTAGCTCCACGATCCAAGTGCAAGCTTCAAGCAAGCTCCATCCTCAAGCTCCACACTCCAAGCTCCATTGCCGCGAGCAAGACAAGAGAGGAGAAGAGAAGAGAAGAAGAGAGGAGAAGATGGAGAGCTTCTCCTCCTCGGTCCCTCACCCTCACACACTCACTCCCTCACACTCCCTCTCTCAAGCACAAGCTCAAGCAAGCAAGAAGAAGAAGAAGAAGAAGAAGAAGAAGAAGAGAGCTACTTTTGGCCACACATAAGAATGAGCTTCTCATTCTCTTTTCAACTTTATATACAAAACCCTAAATTCCTTTTGGGCGGTCATCCCCTTTTCCCCTTTTTACATGGCCGGCCATAGCCTAGGCCCTTTTTCCCATTGTCCTTCTATCTTCCTAGCTTCCTTTCCATCGCCCATCTACATTTACAAATTGCACGGGTGAGAGCTCGGCGCTCTTTTACAAGATTTCAGGGTGCGCCTTTTTATTTTAAAATGCGTCTTTTCCCTTTTGTATTTGCCTTGGCCTTTTAAGGTTGCCCTTGCGCTTTTGGCCTTTTCTCCTATTATTTCTTCAGTCGGGCTACCTTTTTCCGCCTTTGCCCTACGTCTCTTTTATTTCCTTTTGCTTTCTTCGTGTTGGGGTTAACATTACCCCCCTCCTAGATGAGTGCTAGTCCCATGGCACTCACCGTCGTAGGTAGCAAGCGTTTAGCATGCACCGAAGACGTGTGTGACAAGGACTCCTATGGTTTTTGTGGAGGAGTGTTGGTGGCAGTGTGGCAGAAGGTCCTCGGGGCCTATTGGTGGCCAAGGTGGCTGGTGGAAGGTTGTTGGAGTTGATGGTAGGGCTATGCTGTGTTGGAGATTGCATTGATGGCCAGCACAAGTGTTGGTTTGTTGGGGATGCTACATATGATGATTGTTTGCGGGCTTGTCGGTTGGTAAGGGATAAGCATTCAGAGTTGGGTATTGATGAAGAGCGAACGACACTTTTGTTGGAGTCGTCAACACCTGCAATTGAAAACCTCTCATGTGGTCTCTCCCTAAGGGGTAGTGCTAGTCTTCTTATCGTGCACAAGACATATTTTGATTAGGTTGGGAGACAGGTTGAACTCTAAGTAAGCCTGGAGTATTGTCCTGCACTTGAGGACCCAAACCGTGTATATACTTCGGTGTAGATATTATGTGAGTGCCCGTGCATATTTAGGTATTACTTAGCTAGAAGACTGTCGGACTGGTTCCTTGTATAGCAATGGGTCAGTGAAGCAAGGGCTGAGTTGATGGAAAAATTTGTCGATGAAGACGGGGAGTACACTTGAAGATTGTTCGAGACATCATTATGGTCTTGTCAAGGCAATGTAGCATAATTAAGCTCTGTGATGTCTTAGCTTTTGGTAGCAAGTGGCCACTCGGAGTGCTTGAAAAGTATGGTGTACTTTTCCATTGTCTTGCATGCCGTGCTTACCACTGTTGATTGTAATGGCATTGAGATGGAGCGTAAAAGAATTGTGCAAGTGGTCCAAGGTGACATGTCTAACCCTTGGCGAGACGAGCGCCCTAGGTATGTCCTGCCCTTAATGTGCCCTGAACAATTGTGGGGGATGTACAAAGGGCTAGGGGATTAGGGACGGAGCCAGCCGACCAAGGTCACTGGACGTACCTAATTTGAGGAGCCCTAGGTGCGGTGCTGTGATCGTGTGTGTGTGGTTTTTTTTTTTGTGGAAAAAGTGAATACATCTAATGCCATACATTGAGACTGTTAGCCTTTCATTTGGATTGCGAAATGTTGGGATTCAAGGCTATGAAGAATTGATATTACAGAGATGATTGTGTCACCAGCCTTGATGCTAGAGGAACTGTTGTTGAGATGAAGAGATACACTTGAGATATTGCAAACCTCCTTGTGACACATGCGATGGTGGTACAATTGAGGTAATGACTGCCGTGAGCCACTATAGAGCTTGACCCAGAAAGAGAGCATAGCCCATGAATATGCTTTGGGCTATGCGATGTGGGCAGTCGACAGTGTGGCTTTGTCGCGGCTCTTTGTGGGGTCGATGGTTTTGCGGTGATCGGGCATTGAACACTTTTGCCCAAAGACCTGTCTCATCCTGTATCCACTTGTCGCTTCATGAGAGTACATGCATGGTATATGCCACAACTATAATAAACCAGTGCAATGCAAGGAGACATCACTTATCTGAATTCTATGGTGTTGACTTAGATATTTATCACCTGCGCTTGATTAGCTTTTTCTTTTGCTAAAGACGTGAAATATATTAAACGCAGATATGAAAAGTTCGTACAATTCGGGAACATGTCAACACTTAACCATTTAAAGACAAAAAGTCATGGCCATGTAGCATTTGATAAGCCCTTTATACAACATGGGGCTACTCTATTTGTACGAGGCGGGGCGAGTCTAGGTGGCCGGGTGATTAGGGCTCTGCTGGTGTGGGGCTCTCGTGGGGTTGGGCAGGGAACATGTCGGCCGGGACATGAATGGTGTAGTCCCGGGCCGCTACCGTTTCCAGAATGTCTTTAAACAATTCATTAAATTCTGCCCTATCCCTGGCCGCCTTTTCTGCCCTTGAGCATCTGGTGCCCGAGCGTAAGTTGGGGGTTTGTGCCACTAGTGTTGCCACCTATTGCGCGTTTCGAGTCTTGCTTTCTTGACTCGAGGATTCTTCGGCCTTCGTCCGGGACGGTGTCGCTTAGGGCCTCGCTTCTTGGCATACCTCTTGAGGGTGCGCACATAGCGCTCCGGTGGAGGGGCGCGTGCCACATGCTCCCGTCGTCTGTGAAGAGTGTCTTTGCATGCCAGATGTCCATGGTTCTCCATGTGTTCCATAAAAAAAAAGAAGTGTGCAAGCTGCAATCCAAGGGTTAGACCTGGATATAGGATACAACTGTTTGCATGGAAGGAATTTTAGTGTGGTTTATCAAGCGCATATGACAAGAAGGGGGGGTGAGGCATGCAGTGTTTGTTGTAGAGGGATGGCCCCCATGATGATGTTCGTTTTGCCTCCAGCCATTAGCAGGTATTGTCTTATTCTAAGTTGTGTGGACTAGTTGTCATGGAGTGGGACAGGGCACATCCTCGAAAGGATAGACCAAAAAGGGAAGAAGGTGTATAGAAAGGGACTACACCCTGTCTACACCATTCGAGTTGTTGGTCAAGGCTTCCCATGGCGGCAATGTGGGTTGCATGCCCTTCATTGGAGGTGGGGATGGTCACACGGCTTTTAAATGCGTGATGAGAGGAGGACTTGAGGAGCTTAGTTTATCTGACCCAACTCTTCTCCATGCGCTTGACTATCATTGCTTGTGTGTGTTGACATTGTTTATACACGGTGACACAAAAAGCAGTGTTTATTTATATACATATTTATGAATCCATGTTACTTCACGAGGATAAGAACCAAGTGTAGAACTCGGGGTTGTACTGGAGCGTGGCACACGCATCTAGTATTCATGGCAGCTTACTTAATACCGATAGATATTTTGCCACATCGAGTAGCATGGAACCTTGTCCAAGTCTATTGGCTATATGTAACTCCTCCTCAGTGAGAACCTTATCAAACAGAGCATTCTCTTGGCTAGTTCCACCTAAGTCCATACCCCGAATGGTAGTCAGCACTCGAAGGGAAGTTGGTGCCACATAGGTTGGGTCTCTTTGAGACCGCCATTTGGCCAATCGCTCTTCTGAGACTGTCATGATCTGAGCCCCTAGTTCGGCCATTACAACGCGGCTTTTACACCAATGCTGCTCAAATTGACTCTGGCCTGCTGAGAGTCGCTTTAGTTGCTCTATGTCTACGAGATTCGGTCGGTAGAGCATTTCATTGAACGTGATGGTTAAGCGCAGTTCGTCAGCCTCCTCATAAGAGATGAGTGGCATGCGTTCATGCAGGAGCCTGTCGTAGTGCTCGTTGAGATGTTCTTGCTCTTCCCATGATAGAGGAAAGGTCAAGTAATCTCCAAGCTACTCCTTGGGAATTGTGCCCATGTCCGCAAGGACGTAGACACGTGCGACCACTTTGAGCTTAGCATCCAACTCAGTTAAGCATTCTGTGACACTTCTATGTTCAAGGAGGGCTTGCTCGGTTGCTATCTCATGCAAAGTTCTAAGAGTTTCCTTAGGCTTTAGCATGGCTGGGGGCTCAGGCCTAGATGAGCAAGATTGGTCAGCACTAGGATTTCTTATGCTCTTGGGGTTCTCATGTTTCTCCTGAGGTTTTGCTGCTATTTTGTCATGGTTCTTCTCAGATGTGGCTGGTATAGATTTGTCACCCTGTTGTGACGACGTTGTATCCACTCTTGATTGGTCAATGCGAGTTCTATTGTCAGTGGATAGAGTGTTGCAAGCAACTGTTGATGGCAACGGTTGCTTTGGTTTTTCAGAGCACACCAATGTGTCTGAGGTTTCACCGCTATTAGGAGAGGCATCAGTGGGCTCATTGGTGGATGGACTCGATGCTTTGTTCATCAGCTCTCTAGCGCCCTTCGTCTCAATGTTCTTGGGGTCCACAACCACCTGCAACTATTGTTGTTTTTGCTGTTTTCTCCTCTTTTTCTTGGTCAGTGCAGGTGCCTTGCCAGGTTGCGTGGGTATAATTGTCTCCCTTTTCGGAGAGTCTAGCCCTTCAGCCAACTCCCTTGTGTGTAACTCCTCTAGCCTAGGGTTTAGGCACTTTGGAAGCGCTGGAGTTGTCAAGGAAGTTGGTTGTGACGCCTCCTCCACAGGTAAACTTCTAAGGACATGTTCCACAAGGGGCATTGTCACGGCCAAGGGCTGTGACTGTTGTGATCCCTGATTGGAAGTAGTAGCAACTGGTTTAGTGGGCTAGCTACCCTTGGTGGATTGCGGTGTCAAGTCCCTAGGGCGATCAGAAGTGGTTGTGTCTTTTGTTGACCTTCGAGCACTCATCTGTGTAGATCGAACATGAGTTGATCTAGTCACATTAGGTGGCTCAAGCATATCCTTGGGTCGAGAGCTACATATGGTGTCATGTCCCACCTCTTGGACGGTTGGAAGCTTAGATGGAGATAGAGATTGGAATTGAGTAGTTGCCCTTGACAACTGCTGTAGTGCTTCCTGTGTCTATTTGGGAGAAGAGGGCATAGGAGATCTAGGACTCATAGGTGGACGTGGCACTAGTTGAATGATTTGCTCAAGGCTATTAGACGATTGTGCCATTTGCTTTGTTGAGCGAGTAGCTTTGCCATGAGCAATGTTGTGCCTATGATGTTTGTTCTCCCCTTGGGAAATCAAAGGCTCATTGGGCACTAATGATTTTTGTGCATGCTCAATGGCTAGATATGACATCTGTCTATTTAGCATGCTAGGCTGAGGCTCTTTCTTTTGAATACTCATGTCTGGTTTGTTGCCTCGAGACCTAGAGTTTCTCTTAGGTTTCCTCCTGTGCTTCATTGCTTTTGTTGCACTCTGGCCTTCAGCTAATAAAGGCAGTTTAGCAGGGGATTTTGGTACCCAAATCCATCGGTTGCTTGCATAATACCCTTGAGCACGAAGCCATGCCTTGGATATCCATCGTGGCATGGTGCTAGCTCTCCATCGATGCTTGCGTCTATAAGGCTTGGGCTTATTTTGGGGTCTTCTATGATATTTGTAAGTCCAAAGCCTATCCTTGGCATTGTCTCTCAACCTTTTTGGTTCAGGCATGGCCTCACTCACTGGCTCTCGTTGCTCGACCTGCGCTTGCATTAACTGTTCCAACAAGTCCTTGCTCTCGTTAATGGGCTCGACTGTTACGTCAGCACCTTCCTTGCCTTTCCCATGAGGGTCGATGAGGTCACCCTTGCTAAAGGTCGTGACTATCCTCACACCTGGTAATGTCAAGTGTATCCTCTGAGCTACGTAGTCCACCTCACACTTGGTAGCCTTTTTGAAGGGCCTTCCTAGGAGGATTTCCTTTCCACCATTCTCGCTATTGGGAGGGACATAGAACAGGAGTGGCAAGCTTTTTGTTTCAATTGTTACAAGGATTCTGCACTTCCCTAGAAGTGCTTGTGGGTGTTTCCCGTAAGGATTCAGAGTTGCATCAGTCGGTGTGAGCTCTGGTTGGCCTAGTAGGGTCCATGATTCATAGGTCAAGATATTAAAATCTGCTCCTTCATCAATTAGAGCATCAATAGTATGCTCTCTTTTCGCGGTGAGGTTGACCCTAAGATAAGCAGGTGGTACTATGTCCTCATCTTCCGGGTCTTGGCTCGTAAATTTAAGCCTTCTGACAGATGCTCTTGAGTTCTCGACTGCATAACTAGATGTGGATTCTCCACTGCTGTCTTGGATTGTTAGTGCAATGCTATTTAAGGTACATCTCTCGTCAAGAGTGTCATGTCTAGTCATCTAGGCATTTGTAGCTTGCTGATATTGCATTTCGCTCTGACTAGACATGGTATGAACACAATGTCTTTGTGTTCTCGTGGTGTGGCCTTTTTGCCCTTGATGGCTAGATTGGCCCATTGATGTTCTAGGGTCTCTGTTTGTCTCTGTTCGGGTATGGGCTTTTGGTTGCTCTATTGCAAGTGAGGCTCCATGCTCGTGTAGAGCCATTGCTACACTAGGGTTCAATTTGAAGGACCTGTCACAGCGCGCGTTTTCTCTCCAACCTACCTATGGGAGGTGCGGAGGGGGCAGAGCCCCCTCTGTGGGGGTCCGGGGGAGGCAGTCCCCCCCGGCCCACAGGGCCGTAGTAAAAGCCATGCACAATTTGGAGGACCGTTTATAGCCAAATTTGAACCACTTACTCTCAGTTTCAGCCCGGTAATGGATCTATGATATGGTTTCGGCTCTATATGGTTTCTCAGTTAATTTCACTGTCTTCGGGTTAAAATTTGAGAAAATCTAAATTCGGCCTAACAGGTCCGAATTGCAGGGTCCGAGTGGGTCACTCGGACGGGCCGAGGCGCATGGGCCGAGGGCTAAGTTCGGACGATTCGGACGAATTCAGACACGGTCACTCGGGCGGGCCAAGGCACTTGGGCTGAGGGCTGAATGTGGGATGTGGTCGAGGGCCGAATTTGAATCTCGGACGGGTTTTTCCTCGGACGGTCCGAGGTCGACTAGGGTTTGGCCGAGTGGACCGGGTGGTCCGAGGGCCGAGTCTGGCCAAACCCTAATGCCTATTTTCTTTGTTTTTTCTTTGTTTTCTCCTACTCTAATGCATCCAAATCACAAAGTAAATACCTACACTACTCCATCTCACAACATAAATCTCAAGATAAACGACAAACCTACTTGCCAAGGAGATCGAATACCATCTTCAACCCCCTCGCTTCCTACCTATCTCAAGCACCGGTTCGGGGAAATCCCTACTCCAATGCTCGATTCGTAGCGCGCAAGCACTCAAGGCTTGAATCTGTGGTCCCGGCAACGGAACCAAAATGTGGGAGCTTTCACTCAACCGCCAAGACCCTCGGACCACTTATTGTTTCAAGCGTTCCAAGCCGAGCACTAATGGCTACCTCTCACATAACCAACGCGCCATCCATATCTACATGTAGTGAGCTTACCTCCGTGCCGTTCGAGTTACCTCCTCTCCCACGCACTCCGGTAGCTCCACGATCCAAGTGCAAGCTTCAAGCAAGCTCCATCCTCAAGCTCCACGCTCCAAGCTCCATTGCCGCGAGCAAGACAAGAGAGGAGAAGAGAAGAGAAGAAGAGAGGAGAAGATGGAAAGCTTCTCCTCCTCGGTCCCTCACCCTCACACACTCACTCCCTCACACTGTCACACTCCCTCTCCCTCTCTCAAGCACAAGCTCAAGCAAGCAAGAACAAGAAGAAGAAAAAGAGAGCTACTTTTGGCCACACACAAGAATGAGCTTCTCATTCTCTTTTCAACTTTATATACAAAACCCTAAATCCCTTTTGGGCGGTCATCCCCTTTTCCCCTTTTTACATGGCCGGCCATAGCCTAGGCCCTTTTTCCCATTGTCCTTCTATCTTCCTAGCTTCCTTTCCACCGCTCATCTACATTTACAAATTGCATGGGTGAGAGCCCGGCGCTCTTTTACAAGATTTCAGGGTGCGCTTTTTTATTTTAAAATGCGCCTTTCCCCTTTTGTATTTGCATTGGCCTTTTAAGGTTGCCCTTGCGCTTTGGCCTTTTCTCCTATTCTTTCTTCAGTCGGGCTACCTTTTTTCGCCTTTGCCCTGCGTCTCTTTTATTTCCTTTTGCTTTCTTCGTGTTGGGGTTAACAGGTGGTCATCCCCTTTTTTACATGGCCGGCTGTGGCCTATGCCCTTTTTCCCATTGTCCTTCCATCTTCCTAGCTTCCTTTCCACCGCCTGTCTACATTTCCAAATTGCACGGGTGAGAGCCGAGTGCTCCTTAAATTAAATCATGATGCGCTTGCGCTCTTTTACAAAAGTATTGACTTGCGCTTTTCCTTGTGCGTCTTTTTCCCTTATTTAGGACTTTTCTGCGCTTCTTGTGTTTCGAGATTTTTCTTGGCACACCTTCGTCTTCCATTTCACTTTGCCTTGGCCTTTGTCTTATGCTTTAGCTTTTCCAAATTTTTCACCTTGTTCATCTAACGGTTAACATTACCCCCCTCCTAGTCCCATGGCACTCACCGTCATAGGTAGCAGGCTTTGGCATGCACTGAAGACGTGGGTGGAAGGGACATCGGCAGTTGCCGTGGAGGAGTGTTGGTGGTGGTGTGGAGGAAGGTCGTTGGGGGCACGTTGGTGGCCTAGGTGGCTGGTGGTAGGGTTGTTGGAGTTGGTGGTAGGGCTGTTCTTTGTTGGGGATTGCACTGATGGCCAGCATAAGTGTTGGTTTGTTGGGGATTCTGCACATGACGATTCTTGGTGGGCTTGCAGGAAGATAAAGGATAAGAAGTCAGAGTTGGGTGTCGATGAAGAGCGAATGACACTTTCGTTGGAGTCTTCAATACTTGCAATTGAAAACCTCTCATAGGTGGTCTCTCCCTAGGGGTAGTGCTAGTCTTCTCTATCGCGCACAAGACATAGTTCAATTAGTTTGGGAGACAAGTCGAACTCTAAGCAAGCTGAGAGTATTGTCCTGCACTTGAGGACCCAAACTGTGTATATATTTGGATGCATATATTATGCGAGTGCTCGTGCATACTTAGATATTACGTAGTTAGAAGACCGCGGGCTGGTTTCTCGTAACAGTGTGTGGATGAAGCAAAGTTGTCCATGTTGAGAAGAAGTACATGTGAAGGTGTATGAGACATCCTTTGCATTGTGACTACACGATGTAGCATAATTGAACACAAGAACACCGCACTTTCGGTAGCTGGGAGCTATTGGACTTGCTTGATGAGGACGGTGTACTTTTCATGGCCATTCGTACAGTGCTTACCACAATTGATTGCAATGGTATTAAGGCAAAGTGCAAGAGGGAATTGTGCGAATGGGTCAGGGTGACAGGTCTAACCATAGGCGAGACAAGCTCCCTAGGTATGTCTTGCCCTTGATGTGCCCTGAACAATTGTGGGTGATGCTAAAGGGCTAGGGGACTAGGGACAGAGCCAGCCGACTAAGGTCACTGAATGTACCTAATTTGAGGACCCCTAGGTGTTGTACTGTGATCGTGGTGCTTCGTATCTTTTTGTTCTTTTCTTTTTTTTTTTCCTTTTTCATTTTTTGTTTCTTTTTTTTGTTCTTTTTTTTTGTGGACTTGCCTGAGTACAACCATTGCAATATCTTGAGGCTATCAGTCTTTCAATGGATTGGAAAATATCAAGCTTCGAAGGCTCAGGAAATGGATATTACAGTGATGATTGTGCCGTAGCCTCATTGTTAGAGAAGCAGTCATTGAGATGGGGAGATACACTTGAGATATTGCAACCCTCTTTGGAAAGTGTGATATTGGTACAACTGGGGTAACAGCTGCCGTGAGTCCCCAGCATAGAGTGTAACCCAGAAAGAGGAAGTGGTTAAGATCATGCTTTGGGCCATGCGACGTGGGTACTCGCAAGGGTGATTTTTGCTTTTGGAAGCGTGGCTTTGTCGCGGCTCTTTGTGAGGTTGGTGGTCTTGCGGTGACTTGGAAATTGACACGTTTGCACGAAGGTCTACGTCATCCTGCATCCACTTGTCACTTCATGAGAGTATATGCAAGTCGCATGCATCAAGTGCAATGAACAGATGCAATCATGTCCAGATATTACTTTATCAAAATCCTATGATGCTGATTGTGATGCATATTCCGGTGCTTGTTAAAGGCGTGGCATATATTAGCAATAGGTAAGGAAAGTGTATACAGGTGGGCAGCCTGTCCCTTTAACCATTTAAAGACAAAAAGCTATGGTAGGGTGGCCTTTGCTAAGCTGCTTATATATCATAGGGGCTACTCTATTTGCACGAGGCGGGGCGATTCCAGGTGGTCGGGCGATTGAGGCTGTACCGATGAGGGGCTCTTGTGAGGCTGGGTGGGGAAGATGTCGATTGGGACCCGGATGGTGTAGTCCCTGGCCGCAACTATTTCCAGAATGCTTTTAAACAATGCATCAAATTCCTGCTTGTCTCGAGCTACCCTCTTCTCTTTCGAGCACCTGGTGCCTAAGTGTCTGGTGGGAGCCTGCACGGCTGGTGTTGCTACACCCCGTGTGCTCCCTTGAGCCCTCGTCCTCTTGGCTTGGGGGGTTTTCGGCCTACGTCCTGGGTAGTGTCGTTTGGGGCCTCTTTTCAGTGGATATCTCTTTAGAGTAGGCACGTAGCGTTTTGGTGGGGACGCTAGTGCCTTATGCTCTTTCCGACGGCGGAGAGCTTCCTTGCATGCCAGCTGCACTATGTGGTCCATGATTGCTTCCATAGGGGGACCTGCAAAATGCGAACCAAGGATTAGGCCTTGAGGCAAGATAAAACTATTCGCATAAAAGGGATTATACAGCGGGTTATCAAGCGTATATGATGAGAAGGGGTGAGGTGAGGCATGCATCGTTTGTTGTAGAGGGACAGTCCGCTATTGATGTTCGTTTTGCCTCCAATCATTAGCAGATCTTGGCTTATGCTAAGTTGCACAAAGTGGTTGTCATGGAGTGGAGCAGGGTTCATTCCTAGAAGGATAGACCGAAAAAGGGGAAAGGTGTATAGAAAGGGACAGTGCCCCATCTACACCATCAGAGATGTTGATCAAGGCTTCCTATGGCGATAATGAGGGTTGCATGCCCTCCAATTGAAGGTGGGAATGGTCACACAACTTCTAAATGTGTGGTGAGAGGAGGACCTGAGGATCTTAGTCTGTCGAACCCAACTCTTCTCCTTGTGCTTGACTATCATTGCTTGTGTGTGTTGATATTATCTATACAAGGTCACAAAATTCATTGTTTATTTATGTACATGTTTACGAATCCATGTCACTTCACGAGGATAAAAACCAATTGTAGAACTCAGGATTGTACTGGAGTGTGGCACACGCATCCAGTACTCGTGGTAGCCTTCTTAATAGCATCAGGTATTTTGCAACGTCAAGTATCATGGTACCTTGTCCGAGTCTACTTGCAACATGTAGCTCCTCCTCAGTGAGAACTTTATCAGCCAAAGAGTTCTCTTGGCTAGTTCCAGCTAAGTCCATACCCCGAATGGCAGTTAGCATTCGAAAGGAAGTTGGCGCCACATAGGTTGGGTCTCTTTGAGACCGCCATTTGGCCAATCGCTCTTATGAGACTATCATGATTTGGGCTCTTAGTTCGGCCATTGCAACACGGTTTTCAAACCAACGTTTCTCAAATTGACTTTGACCCTCCGATTGTTGCTTTAGTTGCTCTATCCTTAAGAGATTTGGTTGGCAGAGCACATCATTGAATGTTACAGTTAAGTGTAGTTCGTCGGCTTCCTCGTTAGAGGTGAGTCGCATGCATTCATGCAGGAGCTTGTCATAGTGCTCGTCAAGATGTTCTTCCTCTTCCCAAGATAGGGGAAATGGCAAGTATTCTTCAAGCTACTCCTTAGGAAATGTGCCCATGTTTTCCAAGACATAGATATGTGCAAATACTTTGAGCTTAGCATCCAACTTAGTTAAGCATTCTGTAACACTTCTATATTCAATGAGGGCTTTCTCGGTTGCTATCTCATGCAAGGTTCTAGGAGTTTCCCTAGGCTTTAGCATAGTTGGGGGCTCAGGCCTAGATGAGCAAGATTGGTCAACACTAGGGTTGCTTATGCTCTCGGGGTTTCCATGTTTCTCCTGAGGCTTTGTTATTGCATCATGTTTCTCCTTAGATGTGACTGGTATAAATTTGTCACCCTGTTGTGACAGTGTTGTATCCACACTTGATTGGTCAATGTGAGTTCTATTGTCGGTGGATTGAGTGTTGCAAGCAATCGTTGATGGTAACGGTTGCTTTGATTTTTCAGAACACACGGATGTGTCTAAGGTTTCACTACTATTAGGAGAGACATCAATTTGTTCATTGGTGGATGGTCTCGATGCTTTATTCCTCGGCTCTTTGGCACTCTTAGTTTCAATCTTCTTGGGGTCTACAGCCACTTGCAATTGCCGTTGTTGTTTTTGTTTTCTTTCTTTTCTCTTCTTTTTCTTAGGCAATCGAGGTGTATCCCTTGAAGACTCGGGGCCTTGAACTAGGTCAGTCGTTGATGTGCTTGGCTGGGCCTCAACATTCTCTTTCTCTAGTGTATCCTCATGGGGCATAGCCGTGGCCTGCCGAATAGCCTCGCTAGGTTGTGAGGGTACAACTGCCTCTCTTTTTGGAGAGTCTAGCTCTTCAGCCAATTCCCTTCTGTTTAACTCCTCTACCCTAGGTTTTAAGCTCTTTCGAAGTGCTGGAATTATCAAGGATGCTGGTTGCGGCACCTCCTCCACAGGTGAACTGCTAAGGACATGTTCCGCAAGGGGCATTGTCACGGCCAGGGGTTGTGACTGCTGTGATCCCTAATTGAAAGTAGTAGCAGCTATTTAAGTCGACTGGCTACTATTAGTAGATTGCTGTGTCAAGTCCCTAGGGTGATCGGAAGTGGTCGTATCAAGTCCCCAAGGGTTGTGACTGTTGTGATCCCTAATTGGAAGTAGTAGTAGCTATTTTAGTGGACTGGCTACTATTAGTAGATTGCAGTATCAAGTCCCTAGGGCGATCGAAAGTGGTCGTGTCTTTTGTTGCCCTTTGAGCATTCACTTGTGTAGATCAAGCATGAGTTGATCTAGTCACATTAGGTTGCAAAGGCATATCCTTGGGCCGAGAGCTACGGAAGTATCATGTCCCACCTCTTGGACATTTGGAAGCTTAGATGGAGATAGAGACTGGGATTGAGCAGCTACACTTGATGACTGCTGTTGTGCTTCCTGTGTTCATTTAGGGAAAGAGGGTGTAGGAGACTTGGGACTCCTAAGTGGCTTCGACATTGGCTGGAAAATTTGCTTGTGGTTGTTAGATGATTTTGCTATTTACTTTGCTGAGTATTTAACCTTGCCATGAGCAATGTTGTGCCTATGATGCCTGTTATAATCTTGAGGAATCAAAGGCTCCTTGGGCACTAGTGGCTTTTGTGTATCCTCAACGATTACATGTGATATTTTCTTGTCAAGCACACTAGGCTGAGGATCTACCCTCCGATTAGTCCCATTTGGTTTCTTGATTTCGACCGTGAGGGGCTCGATCACTCCAATGTTTTTGACTCAAGACTTGGTCTTTCGCTTAGATCTCCTCCTACACTTCTTTGCTCTTGATACGATTTGGCCTTCAATCGACAGAGGAGGTTTAGCAGGGGGTTTTGGCACCCAAATCCATCGGTTACCTGTGTAATACCCTTGAGCATGTAGCAACACTTTGGATATCCATCGCAGTGTTGTGTTGACCCTCCATCGATGCCTTCGTCTATAAGGCTTGGGCTTCTTTTGGGCCCTTCTACGATATTTGTAAGTCTTAAGGCCATTCTTGGCATTGTCTCCTGGCCTTCTTGTTTCAGGCATGGCCTCACTCACTGGTTCTCGTTGTTCAACCTGTGCTTGTATTAACTCTTTCAACAAGTCCTTGCTCTCATTAGCAGGCTTGACTGTTATATCAAGCCTTGCTCTCGTTAGCAGGCTTGACTGTTATGTCAACACCTTCCTTGCCTTTCCCTCGAGGTTTGATGAGATCACCCTTGCTAAAGGTTATGACTATCCTTACACCCGATAGTGTCAGGTGTATTCTCTGTGCTACATAGTCGGCCTCACACTTGGTCGCCCTTTTGAAGGGTCTTCCTAGGAGGGTTTCCTTCCCGCAATTAGCACTATTTGAAGGAACATGAAATAGGATAGGAAAGCTTTCAGTTTCAATTGTCACAAGGATTTTGCACTTCCCTACGAGCGCTTATGGGTATCCCCCGTAAGGGCTAAGAGTTGCATTAGTCAGTGTGAGCTCTGGTTGGCCTAGTAGGGTCCATGCCTCATAGGTCAAGATATTAAAATTAGCCCCTTCATCAATCAAAGCATCGATAGTGTGCTCTCTTTTCGCAGTGAGTTTGACCCTAAGATAAGCAGGTGGTACTATGTCTTCGTTTTCCGGTCTTGGCTTGTATATTTAAGCCTTCTGGCAAATGCCCTTGGGTCCCCAACTGCACGACCAGATGTGGATTCTCCCCACTGATGTCTTGGATCGTCTGTGCAGTGCTATTCAAGGTGCATCTATCACCAAGACTATCATATCTAGTCACCCTCGTAGTTATAGCTTGATGTTGTTGCTTTTCGCTTTGACAATATGTTGTCAGAATGCAATACATACGTGTTTTTGTTGTATGGCCTTTTTGCCCTTGTAGGCTAGATTGGCCCATTGAGGTTCTAGGGTCTTTGTTTTGTCTCTGTTCGGGTATGGGCTTTTGGTTGCTCTTTTGCAAGTGAGAATCCATGCTCGTGTAGAGCTATTACTACACTAGGGTCCAATTTGGGGGACCTGTCACGGTGCGCATTTTCTCTCCAACCTACTTGGGGGAGGTGCGGAGGGGACAGAGCCCCCTTTGCAGGGGTTGGGGAGGGGGGGGCAGTCCCCCCCGGCCCATAGGGCTATTACGGTAAATGCCATGCGTGACTTGAAGGACCGTTCGTAGCCAAAATTTGAACTACTTGCTCTAAATTTCAGCCCAGTGATTGATCTATGATATGGTTTCGGCTCTATATGGTCTCTCGGTCAATTTCAGGGTCTACAGGTTAAAATTTGGACAAATCCAAATTCGGCCCAACAAGTCCGAATTACAGGGGCGGAATGCTCGATTTGGCTCGTCCGAGGGCCGAGTAGAAAGCGCTGAATGTAACTGGTCCGAATGTCAAATTCGGCCAGTCCGAGTCTAGTTGTCCGAGGGCCGAGTGGGCCGAAGGCCGAGTGGTGAATTCGGCCAGGCCGAATGCCAACTTGTCCAAGTGGGGTTGGGTCGAGTCAGCAAGGCTGGGGCCGATTCTGGGACTCGGCCCAGAATCGCAGTCACTTGGACGAGCCGAGCACGACGCGTTTTTTTTACCGTACTTCAAAAAATTTGTCACATTGAGCGATGGAGGCTGTCCTACTAGTCGAGCAGCTCCAGATCCAACCTACTTATGCAGTGGAAGGTGTGGAATTACCTGGGTTGGGCAAATAACTCCCGGATGGCCAGATCAAAGCGGATCCACTCAATAAAGCTTTCTTCCTCTCTCCTACTCTCCTGAAACCCTGCAATGCACAATGTGGCCTTTCTTGTTGAGATTCAGCAATCACACTCACTGACAGCCCTCTTTGTATGGAGCTTCAGGGCCAAGGACATGCAGGCTTACCTATCCCATATGCACAGTGGTGCCTACTACAGTTTCCTACTTTCCTATAAAGCATTGTACTTGCTTCCTTTTCTTAATGCAATGATAGTACTCTTTTCTTTCCAGTAAAGTGTCAGTGTCATTGTCCACACACAAGATTGTGTTTATGAGTTCAAGTCTCAATCTTGAAACCTAATTCACTTGTGTGACAGTCAGTGTCTGAGTCGATGTCTACATGAGTCTTCTTCCCATCTTTGAACCACCATAGCCATGCTTTAGATCTGTGTTTCTCAACATTTCTTGCCACTTTTGGCCCCTTATCACCTTGTCCAGGCATGCACTCACCTTAATCTTGCTTCCCTTACTAACATTTAATCCAAAATTTCATTTCTTGCCATTCTTTTCCCTGTTTCAGCTTGTTATACATCAAAACAGAAAACCCTACTATTTGCTCCAACATTTTTCTCCTATCATTTCCAAATGCAAGAAAAAACTATAAGAAAAATATCTACACTACTCCATCATGCTTTCCCAAGTCCAAAATAACAAAAACCTACTTGCTAAGGAGATCAAATACCTCTTCAAACTCCCTCGCTTCCTACCTATCTACTTCAAGCACCGGTTCGGGGAAAGCCCTACTTCAATGCTCAATTCAAAGCATGCAAGCACTCAAGGCTTGAATCTGTTGGTCCCGGCAACAGAACCAAAATGTGGGAGCTTTTGCTCAACCGCCAAGACCTATGGACCGTTTATTGTTTCGAGCGTTCCAAGCCAAGCACTAATGGCTACCTCTCACATAGCTGACACGCCATTCATATCTATGAGTGTAGTGAGCTTACCTCCATGCCGATCGAGTTACCTCCTCTCCCGCGCACTCCGGTAGCTCCATGATCCTAGTGCAAGCTTCAAGTAAGCTTCATCCTCAAGCTTCACACTCCAAGTTCCATCGTCGTGAGCAAGACAAGAGAAGAGAAGAAAAGAGAAGAAGAGAGGAGAAGATAGAGAGCTTCTCCTCCCCGGTCCCTCACGCTCACACACTCACTTCCTCACACTCTCACAGTCCCTCTCTCAAGCACAAGCTCAAGCAAGCAAGAAGAAGATGATGATGAATATGAAGAAGAAGAAGAAGAAGAAGAAGGAGAGCCACTTTTGGCCACACACAAGAATGAGCTTCTCATTCACTTTTCAACTTTATATACAAAACCCTAAATCCCTTTTGGGCGATCATCCCCTTATCCCCTTTTTTACATGGCCAGCCGTGGCTTAGGCCCTTTTTCCCATTGTCCTTCCACCTTCCTAGCTTCCTTTCCACCGCCCGTCTACATTTACAAATTGCATGGGTGAGAGCCCAGCGCTCCTTAAATTAAATCATGATGTGCTTGCACTCTTTTACAAAAGTATTGACTTGAGCTTTTCCTTGTGCACCTTTTTCCCTTATTTAGGACTTTCCTATGCTTCTTGTGTTTCTAGGATTTTCTTGGTGCGCCTTCGTCTTCCATTTCACTTTGCCTTGGCCTTTGTCTTCTACTTTAGCTTTTCCAGATTTTACACCTTGTTTGTCTGATGATTAACACCTGGAATGCTGAGAAGGCATGTGAACGAAGAAAAGAATTGTTTCAATCCATTCTACACATAGAAATGAAAGGTATTGTAAGCAATTGTTGAGTTGTAGCAATTGTTGGTGCCTTTGCAACTGTAGTTAGCACTCATCTTCAATGCATATATAAACCAATATAGCATCACATAAAATAACAAACCCATTAATTGCACCTATTAGATTTAACAAGAGTATCAATAGCATTGCCAAAAGCAACACTCGTGACATTAGGCACCGACAATTTTGGAAATACAAAACAATGAACGTTTCTAATATGAAAAGTAACTTTTGCATGCAACTTTACTCTAATGCAAGCAATTGCTTGCTGGCACTATTCACATTAGCCTTGAGGCATGGATGCTTGTCTAATCTTATATGGTGAATATAGTTAAAGCCCTTTGGTGTCATGTCTAATCTATTTAGCATGTGCATAGGCAATCCTTAACTACTAGTTTGACTGAGACAGAACCTAAAATGCCACCATCCTTTCTGATATCTTACCATATCTATATTTACTTGCACATGACATCACGAGCAAGTGCATCATCATCAACACTTTCTGATTGCCTACAATAGCAACCAAATGCAAGACCTGATGTTTCCACCTTGAGTCCCACATACTCAATCCATATGTGGAGAACCAAGATCTTGAACGACCTACAAACACATCAAAAATGTATTGTGCCATGTAAGTGTGCATGCACTCTAAATTCAAGATTGCATCTAGATTCAGCTTCAAATAGCATGCTTCTCTTACTTGGCAGTTCATATCATCAACTCAAATAGAAAATGCAATACAATATGGCAAAACCTTGCCACAAACTTGTTAAGACTTCAAGCTTTGCCTATTTGTCTATGTGTGTAACCGATAGTCTAACTGTATGTCCAACTATACACAACAAGTGTGGGACATTTAATAAGTTAGTGGTCTTCTCTGACTTAACCACATGTAGTACATTGACTAGATGACCTAGTTGTAACTATTTAGCTCTACTAGTTACGAGGGAAATAACGAAAGAAATGGGATGAGCTGACTGCTCACTCTCTGTTGCTCCAATCCTACTCTGTCACCTAGCATGGTATCAGAGCCATGAACCATGGAATCAGAGCCATGAACCTAGCATTGGCACTGTAAAAGCTAAAGGAAAAGTTTGAAGCTGCAAGGAAAAGAAGCGATAGCCAACATTGGAGAAGTATACATTAGATTTGGATCTCCTACACATGTTAGAGCTTTGTCAATGTATGCATGAGGGATCATTAGCAAGTGATAGAGCCAAACATTGAGCTCATTTGTGGTTAGTATGAGCAGCAGTATGCAGACGTGATGCAAATGAGGAGATCTAGCCACTATTAATCATACACTTACTTGAGTAATCATATGGGGCATTTGAGGCATACATTAGAGCCTTCAATGAAGAACCATTAGCTTGGAAGTGACTAGCAACTCATGGACCAAGCAACAAGGTAGAAAACATGGCCTGTAGAAGTTGTGCCTACTGTTCCTACAGCTATACTTGCACAGATTTGAAGGGAGCCTTGATGTATAATGTATATGCATCCAATGTGACATATTACTTGCTAAATGGTTGAGCATTAGTATGAGCTCATGGAGCATTATGTATGCTGTAGCAAACTGATGTAAAGTAGTTTGAATGTGACCAATAGACCTATGTAATGCAGACACTAAATCCACTTGTTGTGTATGGTAACTCATAGGCAACATTGAAGTCTCAATATATAGTGATCATTGAAGAGCTTATACTTGGTGGATGCTTAAGAAAGCATATGTGTTATCTCTTATGTTTTTTATCTTGGATTGGGAGTGTCAAATGCTCAGTGTTTGAAGATAATGACATGTTGAAATCTGTATTGGAATTTCCAGCACTACCAGGGCAAAAAGGCCACACCACGAGAACACATGTACATTGTGTTCAAACTACGTCTAGTCGAAGCAGAATGCAACATCATCAAGCTATCAATGCGAGAATGACTAGACATGACAGTCCTAACGATAGATGTACCTTGAGCAGCGCTGCACAAATGACCCAAGACCTCAGTAGAGAATCCACATCTGATTGTTCAGTTAGGGACTCAAAGGCATCTGTCAGAAGGCTTAAATTTACAAGCCAAGACCCGAAAGATGAAGACATAGTACCACCTGCTTATCTTAGGGTCAAACTCACCGCGAAAAGAGAGCATACTATCGATGCTCTGATTGATGAAAAAGCAGATTTTAACATCTTGACCTATGAATCATGGACCCTACTAGGCCAACCAGAGCTCACACCGACTAGTGCAACTCTTAGCCCTTATGGGGGACACCCACAAGCACTCATAGGGAAGTGCAAAATCCTTGTGACAATTGAAACTGAAAGCTTGCCTATCCTATTTCATGTTCCTCCAAATAGTGCTAGTTGCGGGAAAGAAACCCTCCTAGGAAGACCCTTCAAAAGGGCGACCAAGTGTGAGGCCGACTATGTAGCATAGAGGATACACCTGACACTATCGGGTGTGAGGATAGTCACAACCTTTAGCAAGGGTGACCTCATCAAACCTCGAGGGAAAGGCAAGCAAGGTGCTGACATAATAGTCAAGCTTGCTGACGAGAGCAAGGACTTGTTGGAAGAGTTAATACAAGCACAAGTCGAACAACAAGAACCAGTGAGTGAGGCCATGCTTGAAACAAGAAGGTAAAGAGACAATGCCAAGGACGAGCTTTGGACTTACAAATAACATAGAAGACCCCAAAAGAAGCCCAAGCCTTATAAACGTAGGCGTCGATGGAGGGTCAGCACAATGCCACGATGGATATCCAAAGCATTGCTACGTGCTCAAGGGTACTACGCAGGTAACCGATGGATTTGGGTACCAAAATCCCCTACTAAACCGCTTCCATCAGCTGAAGGCCAGAGTGCATCAAAAGCAATGAAGCACAGGAGAAAATCTAAGAGAAACTCTAGGTCTCGAGGCAACAAACCAGACATGATTGTTCGAAAGAAAGGGTCTCAGCCTAGCATGCTAAATAGACAGATGTCATATGTAGCCATTGAGCATGCACAAAAATCATTAGTGCCCAAAGAGCCTTTGATTTCCCAAGGGGAGAACAAGCATCATAGGCACAACATTGCTCATGGCAAGGCTGCTCGCTCAACAAAGAAAATGGCACAATCGTCTAATAGCCTTGAGCAAATCATTTAGCTAGTGCCACACCCACCTATAAGTCCTAGATCTCCTACGCCCTCTTTTCCCAAACAGACACAAGAAGCACTACAGCAGTTGTCAAGGGCGACTGCTCAATTCCAATCTCTATCTCCATCTAAGCTTCCAAATTTCCAAGAGGAGGGACATGACACCATCTGTAGCTCTCGACCCAAGGATATGCCTGAGCAACCTAACGTGACTAGATCAACTCATGCTCGATCTACACAGATGAGTGCTCAAAGGGCAACAAAAGACACGACCACTTCCGATCGCCCCAGGGACTTAACACCGCAATCCACCAAGGGTAGCCAGCCCACTAAACTCGCTGCTACTACTTCCAATCAGGGATCACAACAGTCACAGCCCTTGGCCGTGACAATGCCCCTTGTAGAAGGTGCCCTTAGTAGTTTACCTGTGGAGGAGGTGTCACAACCAACTTCATTGACAACTCCAACACTTCCAAAGCACCTAAAGCCTAGGCTAGAGGAGTTAAACAGAAGGGAAGAGCTAGACTCTCCAAAAAGGGAGGCAGTTGTATCCTCACAACCTAGCGAGGCTATTCAACAGGCCACGGCTATGTCCCATAAGAACACACTAGAGAAAGAGAATGCTGAGGCCCAACCAAGCACATCAACGGTTGACCGAGTCCAGGGTCCTGAGTTGTTGAGAGATGCACCTTCACTGACCAAGAAAAAGAGGAGAAAACAACGAAAATAACAACAGTTGCAGGTGATTGTGGACCCCAAGAACATTGAGACGAAGAGCGCTGGAGAGCTGATGAATAAAGCATCGAGTCCATCCACCAATGAACCCATTGATGCCTCTCCTAATAGCGGTGAAACCTCGGACACATCCGTGTGCTCTGAAAAATCAAAGCAAATGTTGCCATCAATATTTTCTTTCAACACTCAATCCACCAACAATAGAACTCGCATCGACCAATCAAGAGTGGATACAACACTGTCACAACAGGATGCTAAGACCACGTCAGTCACATCCGAGGAGAACCATGACACAACTACCATAAAGCCTTAGGAGAAACATGAAAACCTCGAAGGCATAAGCAATCCTGGCATTGATCAATCTTGCTCATCTGGGCCTGAGCCCCCAGCTATGCTAAAGCCCAAGGAAACCCTTAGAACTTTGCATGAGATAGCAACCGAGCAAGCCCTCATAGAACATAGAGATGTCGCAGAGTGCTTGACCGAGTGGGACACTACACTGAAATTATTCGCACGGGTCTATGTTCATGCAGACATGGGCACATTCCCTAGGGAGCAGCTTGAGGAATATTTGCCTTATCCACTATCGTGGGAAGAGCAAGAATATCTTGACGGACATTATGACAATATCTTACATGAACGCATGCGACTCATCTCTGACGAGGAGGCTGACGAACTACGCTTAACCGTGACATTTAATGAAATGCTCTGCCAGCCAAATCTCTTAAAGATAGAGCAATTAAAGCGACAATCAGAGGGTAGAAGCCAATTTGAAAAACGTTGGTTTGAAAACCGCGCTTCAGTGGCCGAACTTGGAGCCAAATCATGACAATCTCAGAGGAGTGACTGGCCAAATGGCGGTCCCAAAGAGATCCAACCTATGTGGCACCAACTTCATTTCGAGTTCTAGCTACAGTTCGAGGTATGGACCTAGCTGGAACTAGCCTAGAGAGCCCTTTGATTGATAAAGTTCTCACTGAGGAGGAGCTACATGTTTCCAGTAGACTCGGACAAGGCACCATGCTACTCGATGTTGCCAAATATTTATTATTACTGAGTAGGCTACCACAGAAGCTAGATATGTGTGCCACATTCGAGTACAATCCTGAGTTCTACAATTGGTTTTTATCCTCACAGAGTGACATGGTTTCATGAATATGTACATAAATAAACAACGTGTTTTGTGACTGTGTAAATAATACCAAAAGAAGCAAAGGCCAACACACCCCATGAGCAATGATGACCAAGTACAGGTGATACGCATCAAGTCAAAACTAAGGGATTCAGGTTGGCGATGTCTTGTTTAGCTAGACATTTTCATTATGGTTGAAGCATGTGACTTGCATGTACTCTCACGCCTTTCCAAGTGAATGCAGAATGACACAGGTCACTGTCTAGAAGCGTTTAATATCCAAGTCAACACAAGACCACCAACCCCACAAAGAACCATTATGGAGGAAATGACAGGAATACCAAGAAACAAAAGCCATGACGGAAACGCCACAGGATGAGAACCCAAGGACACCTCTGCAGAAAGCACATATTGCAACTGAGCACGACCAAAGCATAATCATCAATTATCTCCTCCTTCTTGGCTAAACTCTATGTTAGGGCAGGAGCCACGCTCTCAACAAGAGCGAACGTCTCTTCATCATCGAGGATTCAATTCATAAGATGCTCTGCCCTTGTCCATGCACAGCTCACTCAAAGTGCTACCTCAATTGTTCGAAGTCTCACATGGTACAAAGAGGTTTGCAAATCTCTAGTGTATCTCTTCATATCGACAATAGTTCCTCTAGCATTAAGGCAGGTGACACAATCATCTCTGTAATACCCATTCTTCATAGCCTTTGGATCCCAACATTTCTCAATCCAAATGAAAGGCTAATAGCCTCAATGTATGGCATTGATTGTATTCATTTTTTTTCCACCAAAAAAAAAGAAAAAAAGAAAGAAAAAAAAAGAAAAGGAAAAAAGAAAAAAGAAAAAAAAAAGCACACACGATCACAGCACCGCACCTAGGGGTCCTCAAATTAGGTACGTCCAGTGACCTTGGTCGACTGGCTGCGTTCCTAATCCCCTCGCCCTTTGTACATCCCCCACAATTGTTCAGGGCACATTAAGGGCAGGACATACCTAGGGAGCTCGCCTCGCCTATGGTTAGACCTGTCACCCTGAACCACTTGCACAATTCTTTTGCACTCCATCTCAATGCCATTACAATCAACAGTGGTAAGCAAGGCATGAAAGACAATGGAAAAGTACACCATACTTTTCAAGCACTACAAGTAGCCACTAGCTACCAAAAGCTAAGACATCAAGGAGCTCAATTATGCTACATTGCCTTGACAAGACTATAATGATGTCTCAAGCAATCTTCAAGTGTACTCCCCATCTTCATCGATAAATTTTTCCATCAACTTAGCCCCTTGCTTCACTGACCCATTGCTATACAAGGAACTAGGCCGACAATAGGCTTGCTTAGAGTTTGACCTGTCTCCCAAACTAATCAAAATATGTCTTGTGCACGATAAAGAAGACTAGCACTACCCTTAGGGAGAGACCACATGGGAGGTTTTTCAATTGCAGGTATTGACGACTCCAACGAAGGTGCCGTTCGCTCTTCATCAACACTCGACTCTGAATTCCTATCCTTATCACCTTGTAAATCTGCCAATAATCATCATACACTGAATCCCCAACAAACCGCCACTTGTACTCCATCAGTGCAACCCCCCAAAGAATAGCCCTACCACCAACTCCCATTGCCCTCCCACCTACCACTTAACCCACCAACGTGCCCCCAACGACCTTCCTCCCCACCACTACCAACACTCTGCCATGGCAACCAACAGACGTCCTTGCCACCCACGTCTTCGGTGCATACTAATGCCTGCTACCTACGACAGTGATGAGTGCCATGGGACTGGCACTCGTCTAGAAGGGGGGTAATGTTAACCCCAACACGAAGAAAGCAAAAGGAAATAAAAAAGACGCAGGGCAAAGGCGGAAAAAAGGTAGCTCGACTGAAGAAAGAAGAGGAGAAAAGGTCAAAAGCGCAAGGGCAACCTTAAAAAGTCCAAGGCAAATGCAAAAGGGAAAAGGTGCATTTTAAAATACAAAGGTGCACCCTGAAATCTTGTAAAAGAGTGCCAGGCGGTGGAAAGTTCAGAAAGCTAAAACAGAAGACAAAGACAAAGGCCAAGGCAAAGAGAAACTAAAGACAAAGGCGCACAAGGAAAAGCGCAAGTCAAAACTATTGTAAAAGAGCACAAGTGCATCATGGTTTAATTCAAGGAGCGCCAGGCTCTCACCCGTGCAGTTTGTAAATGTAGACAGGCGGTGGAAAGGAAGCTAGGGAGAGAGAAGGACAATGGGAAAAAGGGCCATGTAAAAAAGGGGAAAAGGGGATGACCGCCCAAAAGGGATTTAGGGTTTTGTATATAAAGTTGAAAAGTGAATGAGAAGCTCATTTTTGTGTGTGGCCAAAAGTAGCTCTCCTCTTCTTCTTCTTGCTTACTTGAGCTTGTGCTTGAGAGAGGGAGTGTGAGAGTGTGAGGGAGTGAGTGTGTGAGGGTGAGGGACCGAGGAGGAGAAGCTCTCCATCTTCTCCTCTCTTCTTCTCTTCTCTTGTCTTACTCGCGGCAATGGAGCTTGGAGCGTGGAGCTTGGGGATGGAGCTTGCTTGAAGCTTGCACTTGGATCGTGGAGCTACCAGAGTGCGCAAGAGAGGAGGTAACTCAATCGGCATGGAGGTAAGCTCACTACACACGTAGATATGGATGGCGCGTCGACTATGTGAGAGGTAGCCATTAGTGCTTGGCTTGGAACGCTTGAAACAATAAGCAGTCCGTGGGTCTTGGCGGTTAAGCGAGAGCTTCCACATCTATTCAAGATTATGTCACTGAAATTAAGACCATTGTGGACCAGCTAGCATCCATTGGCACACAGGTGAAGGATGAAGACATGGTTGCAATTGCATTAAATGGCTTGGGGCTTGAATATAAATCTTTTAATACCTCCATATCTATGCGGGCTGAAATGCCAGATTTTAATGAACTTGTAGCATTGCTCATTTATGAGGAAGTCAAGTTGGGATTGGCTACTAGTTTTAGCAGCTCTAAAAGCAAGGATGTTGTCTTTTACTCGAATCAACATGGCTGTGGCAACCGTGATAGGGGATTTGCTCGTGGCAAAGGAGCACCACAGAATATGTTTGATGGTAGTAATACCCAATAGGGTTCAAATGCACGAGGAGGTGGCAATTTTAGAGCCAGGGGGATATCTAGCCCTAGGGGCAGAGGCTCGTAGCAGCCACAGCGTGTCTCTGACAATCCTAATAAGGATAAGGACTGTCATTACTATGGCAAGTACGGACACATTGCCAAGGACTACTAGAAGAAGCAGGGCAAGCATCATGGACATTATGCATCGCCCAACCATACAGAGGACGATTCCACAGATCGGTTGTTTGCCGTGACTTACATGCAAAATAAGGCTGCTAAGAAGTTGAATGCATATGATGTTTGGTATATTGATTCGGGATCATCGAATCATATAATACCTCATGGTGACTAGTTCATAGATGTGGTGCTTGACAAGAACGACTATGTATGCACATGCAATGATACGCAACATAGCATTGAGAACAAAGGCATAGTACCTTTGGTGATTCATGATAGCAAGAAGAAGAATCTACATGATGTGTTGCATGTCCCATCCATTATGAAGAATTTGTTGTTTATGGGTCAGATGATTGAGTAGAATTTGTAGTTCCATTTTAATAAGTATGGTTGCTTCATTGTAGAGTTTGGTAATGGCTGCAAATGGATTGCTCGTGGTCATAGACATGGCAGGATGTTCACATTAGATGCCACTTTACCGCATCTGAAATTAGCAATGTTTGCTCACGGTTTAAGCACAGTCAAAGACCTAGAAATATGGCATAAGAGAGTGGGGCATATAAATATTTAGTGGCTATAATTGATGCAAAATAAACAGCTTATTACTAGCTTACCAAAGTTTACCTACACTGATCTTGGTTGTGTATGTGATGCCTATCAATTTGGTAAACAGTCACGATTGTCTTTTGTCAGGCATGTATAAAATGACACGAGACCTTTGTAGTTGGTCCATTCTAATGTGTGGGGACCAGCCCATCATGCATCTATGGGAGGCTCTAAATACTATGTGACCTTCATAGATGACTTTAGTCGCTATACTTGGGTTTATATATTGAAAGCAAAGGATGAGGTGTTTGGTGTTTTCAAGCAGTTCAAGAAGTAGGTTGAGAAAGAATTTGATTGTTACATCTCTTTTTTGAGATCCGACAGCGGTGGGGAGTATGTATCACATGAGTGTGATATTTTTTGGTTGAAAATGGTATTCATAGGAAACTTACATGCAACTACACTCCACAATAGAATGGAGTAGCTGAACGGAAGAATAGGGTATTGATGGAAGCTGCATGTATTATGATGAATGAGAAGAATATGCCGCTTTACTATTGGGCTAAGGCTGTTATGACAGCCATGTACATTTTGAACATGACTCCCACTGCAAGCATTCATGATGTGACACCCTTTCAGAAGTTGTATGGCTACAAACCTGATGTCAGTCACATGAAAGCATTTGGTTGTATTGCTTATGTGCATATTCCTAATGAAAAGAGAAGGAAGTTGGATCCAAAAGCACATAAGTATGTCTTTATTGGTTATGCGCAAGAAAAGAAGGTATATAAATGTTTTGATCCCTCTACTTAGGAGACACTTGTGAGGATGGATGTTATATTTGATGAGATGGCTACTTGATATGCATCACCTACAATAGTACCATTTGACATGCCTTCTACACATGCTTCTACAGTTGGTTCACAGCAGCCAACAGAGTACTGCATTGACAGGTCCTAGTGTTACGAATGTATCATCCCTTGTATCTCCATGGATAGGGAGATTGCAGAGTTTTGGCTCATTATCCACTGACACCATTATGTTAGTGAGGGGGAGATATGACATGATGGACAACAAAGGGAAAGAGAAAGTTTGATGATACACCTGGCATGATGACTTCAGGCTATGACTCGGTTGATAGTCTTGATCGTGAACTTGGTATTTCTATTGTGTATATGCCTGGTACTCCGCAGACCAGGTATATTTCGCCTCATGAGAGAGGGGAACCTAGTAGTGCATCATAGCTCAGATGCTCGCAAAGGGTTAGGTATCCTATGGATAGGCTGACTTACAGTGGTTACTCTGCGAAGCATTATGCTTATATGATGAAGGTTATGGAGGTTAAAGGACCTGTCACTTATGCTGAAGCAGTGATGGATAAGAATTGTTGCACATGCATGGATGAGGAAATGGCTGCCTTGGTTGAAAATAGCACTTGGGATCTTGTTCCACTTCTAGATGGAAAAAAGACCATTGGCTGCAAATGGGTTTATAAGATTAAATGCAAGTTGGGTGGCAGTGTGGAGAGGTACAAAGCAAGGCTAGTCGCCAAGGGATATGCTCAGCAATATGGTTTTGACTACGAAGAAACTTTCTGCCCTATTGCCAAGATGGCAACCATATAAATTGTGATTGCATTGGCTACTGCAAAAGGCTGGAAATTGCGGCAGATGGATGTTAAGAATGCTTTTCTCGATGGTGACTTGGAAGAGGATGTTTACATGGATTGGCCTGAAGGATATGCACACCCTAAGTTTCCGCACTATGTTTGTAAGTTGAAGAAAGCTTTGTATGGACCGAAACAAGCTTCTAGAGCATGGCATGCAAGGATCAACAGTTACGCAAAAGACAGATAGAGGATTGGTAGTGCTGGTTATTTATGTGGATGATCCAGAGGTATATCAAATATGGCCATGGAAGTGCTAAAAAAATGGTTGAATGTAAACCACTTGATATACCTCTGGATCAAAATTTTGTTAGACATAATTACTGGAGTTGAATTTGATGATGTCACTATGTACATGCATATGGTTGGAAGCTTGATCTACTTGGCCATCACAAGACCTAATTTGAGTTATGCTGTTGGCTCATAAGTTAGTTCATGTAGAATCCCAGAAAGCCACATTTGGATGCTATTAGACGGATTATGCATTATGTAAAGTCTAGTGTAGATCATGGGCTATTCTATGAGAAGGATAAGGCCCTGAAACTCATTGGTTACACTAATGCGGATTGGGTAAGATGCTCATATGATCATAGGTCTATAAGTGGTTATGCCTTCAGCTTTGGACGTGGGATGATCAGTTGGAGTAGCAAGAAGCGGATACCGACTATTGCATTGTTTAGTACTAAGGCAGAGTACATAGGTGTTGTTTTGGCAGCCTGTGAAATTACATGGTTGCTTAAGCTAATGGCTGAGTTGGATATGCAGGTGGATGCTCTAGTGACTTTTATTTGTGACAATCTTAGTAGCATACTTTTGGCAACAAACCCAATTTACCATGCCAGAACAACTCATATTGAGGTACATTACCATTTCATTCGTGAGATGGTTTTTGTAGGCAGAGTGGATCTTATGCATGTGAAGACGGATGAGTAGGTAGCATATATCTTTACCAAGTCTTTGGGTAAAGATAAGTTCAATCAATGTACAGGAGCTATCTTGAGCTTGAGGGGGAGTGTTAAGACTTCAAGCTTTGTCTATTTGTCTATGTGTGTGACTGATAGTCTAACTGTATGTCCAGCTGTACACATCAAGTGTGGGACATTTAATAAGTTGGTGGTCTTTGACTTAACCACAGTTAGTACATTGACTAGATGAACTAGTTGTAACTATTCAACTCTACTAGTTACAAGGGAAATAATGAAAGAAATGGGATGAGCTGACTAATCACTCTCTGTTGCTCCAATCCTACTCTGTCATCTAACAAAACTGTGGCAAGTCCGATGTCCCGAATCCAAGGTTTAATCATTGCGGATGTTTGATTAGATGCAAACATTATGGGAAGTAGAATGGTGCCTTATGTAGAGAATTTTTATTGTAATGAATTTTTGCAAATAGGGGGAGGATCATGTGTGTGCTTCATAGCAGAGAATTTCTGCTACGTTTGCACAAACACAATCATGTCCTCCGACCGCCCCACACACAACCCACCATTTGATGAGTATCATGAGGACTCAGAAAAGGAAAAATGAAGTAGACAGTAAGAAATGCAAATAAGAATGGAGGTAATGTGCACTTGTTGTGGAAGGAACTACTGAGAGGAAGCGTTTGCAAGGAGGGAGGCCATAGAAGTAGTAACGCTTGATGGACATGGGCATGGGAGAGGGTTTAATAGTGCAACAGTGGAGAATTTGCCGCCAATCGCTATGTGCATCTTGAGAGTTCCGTCCCGGATCCTCTACATAGCCATAGTTGATCGCTTGCTCTTGAAATTGTCGTTGGGAGATTGCAAAAGGAGGTTGCATTGGTTATTGATGCATGTCATTCCTGCGTGGTGAAATGGCAAGGTTTGACCACAAATACACTTCATCCCATGGTAATCGAGGGAGGAAGTGTTTCACTATGGTAGATTCGCCACATCACAAAAGGTTCTACCACAATGCACTTATTCCCATTATGGTTGCTCATGTGGGAGGTGTATGAGTGTGATGACAGCAGCTTTACGAGAGTCTTCCTTGACTAAAGAAGCAACTATTTTACTTCTTATATTGTAACTCTGACTGGATTACCCAAAAAAAAAAAGAACAGCCAGCGTATTGATACTTCGGAGTAGTGTCATGGTACAGCCAGCCTAATCGCTTCTTCACCGATGAACAATGGCGGACGAGCAAGAGCAGAAGACGAAGAAGCAGCGGGCTCTCTTGCAAAAGCGTCCCGAACCTGTGAAGAAGTTCTTGCAAGCCGTAGCCCGGCAACTCGTCGAGAGCAACGAGGTGGACTGCTTCTCTCTCTCCTCGCAGGACCTGCAACAAGCGTTGGATCGCTTCAAAAACGAGCTTCCCCCAGGCAAGCTTCGTTCTGCGCTCTTGCACCCGACTCAGGCCGCAGCAGCCGTCGCCGCCCTGCAAGAGCAGCTTCTTAAAACCGCATCAGAAGAGGATGTCTTCTTGTCAAGAGAACACTTTGCCTTGCTGTCCAGCTGGTTAAAGGGCAGTAGCAGGCGGGTGGGATTGTTAGGAGGCACGGAACAGGTCGCATGGGCGTGCCGCGAGGCACCTGTGAATGTGCTTTGGGCTTTGGCAGCATACCAGGCACGGTTACAGCGGCAGCGACAGGCTCGACAACCGAAGATTTCTAGTGATGCCAGTGATGATGTCGTCCTCTCATGTGCGCTTTTGTTGCAGACTCTCAAGCCATTCATTATCGGCCACACCAGCTCATCCACTGCACTAGCAGCGTTTGCACCCGTTGCCTTCCTATTGTTTCAGGCCCTGCAGGAGGTTTCGAAATATAATAGGGCAGACTTAACTACGCTGCAACGGAACTCAAAACTCATTGGGTCATTACAAGCCATTGTTAAAGAAGTTCTTGGCATGATGGTTATCTGCCTCAAGTGTCCAAGTGACAGTTTGTCCACACAATCCTTGCAATGGCCACCTCTACTTGACAGTTTTTCCTCAGTGATAGGGTCTATAAATCTACAGGGAATTACATCATGGAACAAATCCCTTCAGTACATAGAGAAAATTAGGCTCATGTTCCCTCTTGTTCCCAATAAGACTCTGGAAACTATGCATCTAGCAGAGTCTGTTAAGTTCACCAACTTAGCCAGGATTGTCACTGTGGAGTTTGTATTAATACAATTGATACTAACGGTTTTTCATCAGCGAAAAGAAATGAAGACACAGGAGAGAGAACGTGATGGTGCTGAGGTTAAGCTCATGGATGAATTGGGGAGGATCGCTATTCATGGAGTTGCAGCTTTAAAACATGGTAACGATCAGACACATATATAAAGCTCCAGTTCATGTTGACATCTTGTTACTTCTTTACAAAAAGTCTTTGAGTAAAGAAAGGTCTTAGCGTTGTTATATCCAAGTTTGCCTTTTGGATTGCTGATGAACAATGCGAGTGATAAGGCCTGCAAATTGTTAAAGTTACTGGCAGAAGAAAGGATAGAATGTGCATAGGTAGCCCATTGGCCCAAGGATTGCTTTGAAAGCATGCCCCTATGTGAACAAAATGAAGCACCTAAAAATAAGTTAGTTGTATATGTGATCATGGCTTGTAGATACTTGAAAATGTACTTCAGATCAAGTATATGGAAGAGCATATTATTATAAGAGGGACTGGCCTCTACAAATTGTGCCAGCATATTTGAGCCTCACAAAAGGTGACTGCCATAAGAAAAAAAGGAGGGTTGGAATTATAATCAACTTGCCCATACTAAAATTTTTCAGCAGGGTTAAATTTGACTCTGGCTAGGATGAAGCTGCGCAAAAAGCCATTGTGGAGGCTGGAGAAGTTTGAGCAGGATGAGGTGAGATCCGAGGTAGGCTGTGCCATGTGTAAAGGATATTGTTGTGCATGCACAGATTACTGCAATATAGTTTGTTGAATTCTATAATCCAGTATAGTGGCTCCTATTTTAGCAAATAGGGGAAGAAACACCAAAGGGCATTTTATTGAACAAAGAGAAATATATTCTCCTTGGAAGGTTAGATTGAGAATCTTGGAAGCTCTACCCCAGTTTGGAGTTTGTACTTTATATGGTTGACTAGGAAATTAAGCAAAATCTTGTGTGATTTGGATGACCTATCAGAGGTATGATGCAAAGCTGATAAATTCCTTGATGACAGAAAGTTCTAGGATAGATTCATTAAAACAACCATAGGTCTTGGTTGTTGATCTCCCTCATCAACTACAATAAAAACTATGAACAATTTTGGACAACAATGTGCGTCTTCAAGGATGTTTTGTAATGTTGTCAAGATTCCTTTTGCTCTGAATTCTGATATAGATTCATGTTCTGAAATGTCACAAATGCATTTAACAACTATACATCTCGAAAGTATTACTCATAAATTCTGACGTTGAACCTAAACTTTGTCTTCTCTTTTGTGGAGAATAGAGATTTTAGCTATTTCATGTTATGTTATTGACACTAACTTTTGCAGGTGATGAGCTCGTATTGGACTTGTTACTCACAAGTTTTTCTGATATTGATATATTGGTAAGCTACATGTGTTTCGCTACTCAAAATATCGGTTCTTTTAAAACTATTGAGAACATTATTAAGGGATTTATGTCGGTTCTATTGTAGCATGACAAGGAGAAGAAACTCATCCATGATGCACTATACAAAGCCCTTCTTGTGAAAATTCAAGGTTTATTAGAGATGTCGTCACGAAACTTGCCAAGAAAAAAGAAAAGAAATAGTAGAATTTTTGTCAAGTGTATCGCAGTTGCGAGGAACCTTATTTCCAATAATAGGTAAGTGAAATCATGACATGATGTATTAACATATGCAATTTTTGCGTTAACATTTTTTATGTTAAGTGTATTTTAAATGCTTCAACTTTAACAATCTTTGAAAGAGAAGAGGATCTCATCATCCCCTTGATTTCAACTCTTGGTAAGGCCAAGCTTCACTTGAGGGTTGTCCTCTTTGGTTGGGTAATATTAGTATTGTAGTAGAAATTGGAATCAACAACCCCCAGTCTCAAGATGAGCTATGAATCAAAACCAGAATAGAGGACCCTCTGGATCAACCCAGCTAGTGTATGCAATGATCACAGAAGCTTTCCAAAACCCTACTACAAGTACTCCATGAGGTGAAAATCTGAAGGACTACTTGTCCAATTCAGTTGCAAGTATCAAGAAGGAGCTTATGGATGTGATTACAGAACAACTACAGATGTTGAAGGTGAATACCGCTAATATATCCACTCTTGCAAGAGGTGGAAGAGATGTGATGTGTTCTAATACATGGTATGGAGAGTGCCATTAAACGGGATATTTAGCCACCGTTGAATGTACCTGAAAACCAACAATTCTTGGAGCCTTCTGTTCATACTGTTTGAGGAAGAGCCATATAGAGGATATCTGCTCTTTGAGAAAGAGATGTACGATAGAAGACAGAAAGATGAATAAGCAATGTTCAACTTGCTGGAATCCAAAATGACAATGCAAGACATTGGACCAAAGCCTAGGGAGTTTGTTTTTAATTTCGGCCCACAGAGGTTTCCCTCTTAGAGTTACAGAGAGGACAATAGTCTAGTGGTAGCCAGAATCAGAGGTGGAGTGTTATAGATGTTGAGAAAAGTGTGATATCTTACCAAATTGTCCAAATCCTAGAAGGTCCACAGGCTACAAGCCTTATGCAGCCAATGCAAAGGAGAAGGTATCACTGCAGTCCAAGTCCAGCTCCTGTGAAAGCTACTCTTTATACTTAACAGAACACCCAAGGACCTACTTCCAATTTGGTGGAATTGGAAGTGGCCGCAATAACACATACAAAGAAAGGAGAAACCGAAGTTCAAAAAGAGGGCGTTCCCTCTACCAAGGCTGTGAAGTTCAACCTTCCTAAGGAGAAACAGAACAGTGCAACATAAAACAATATAGTATAGAGCACTACAGAGCCATAGAGACAGTTGCAGAGACAAGACCAAAGGTCCAGGAGATAGAGGATGTCGAAGTATCTCCTCAAAGAGAAGAAGCGCAAATGTTGCTGCTCATAGAAGAAATAGGAAAGATAAAAGTGGGAGTGGCCCCATTCCCTAGCCGATTGGAGAAGCCTGTGGATCCTATCAAAGAATATGATTTGGTCAAAGACCTAGATACTTTTAAATCAAACTTAACATTCTGACAGTTGTGCTGATGTTGTCTCCTAGCTATCAAAAGAAATTCAAAAGCATACCGACAAGAAGAAGAGACCTAAGGATTACTCCCTTAACAACAACCAAGTCTAACAAAGCCCTAGAGCATGTGAAGGAAGTGGATGTAGCCAACGCCTTCCTGGATCTTAGAACCCCAGAGATTGGCATATGGATTGAAGGATGCTTTATAACAGACACATTGATTGATGAAGACTCATCTGTAAACATAATGATGGATGTGATAATGAAGGATCTAAGCTTGCAAGGAATGTAGCTTATGTAGTGGCTTATCCGATTGGCAAACCAAAGTAGAATCAAGTCTTTGGGCATTCTCTTATACGTGAAGGCAACCCTCATAGGAAGGAATTATTGGCTAACATATATGGTGGTCAAACTAAATTCCTATACGGGATCTCATACCCTCTGCTATTGCTGGGAAGACCTTGGCTTTTTGAAGCAAGAGTAAGGATGGATTGGTTCAAAGTAACCCTAACCCTAGGCAAAGGACCTAACAAAGTGGTGTTGAAGTTGTATGGATCACAAAAAGGCAATGGATCCACCTCCACCGAAGTTGTAACAAAAGACTCTTCTAATGAAGTAATAGATGGTACATTAGGGGAGGATGAGGTTGTTAAATAGATCTTTCCTAAGAAAACAGAGGCGCAGTCCCTGATAGTGGGTACTGTAAGACAACTCCCAAAGGAAGCAAAGTCTCTGTCAATGGGTGAATACCTCCTACCTCAACCCGAATTGACTTCTGAAATTACATTTGACAACGAGATAAAAGCACGGATGTACTATTCTCCCTATTACATGGCCATAGCAGAGCTAGAGCCGGATGCAGAAACAGAGATAGAGACAGAGACAGACACCAAAGTAGAAGAAGAGGACATAACATAGAGTCTGTTACTCTCTTATAGAGGCCCCACAGAGGTAGAAACAAAATCTGAAGAGGACGGAAATGATGATGCAGAGAAATACTATGAAAGCGAGCTAGAAGAGCCTATCCTCCTCGCAGAAGGAAGAGATGAGGAAGAAGTGCTAGAAGTTCTAAAGCCTCGGAAGCAAAAGATCCCTTTCTGCTCAACAGAATGACTATGGTACCCTTTGGACTGATTAATGAGTCATGCCATAAAGCCTCTATAAGAAATGGATTAAGAAGAATATGCCTTCCTTCAGCAGTGGCTCTTGTCACCCAAAGTTACCCTTCCTAAGAGAAGATGATGATGATGCATGTACCTTGCTAACAACTACTAATTCGGTGACTTAAATGGATCACATAAGGTTCTTGTTATGTGATATTCTTGGATGCATCCTCAGAAGACGAGTCTTTGTGCCAAGAAGTAACTCATCCTTAAACCAAACCTAAAATTGCAATGATATCCTTTTAGCTTCCCAAAGAGCGAGCTAAGCCTCAATTAAAAGAGGACATAAGTTCGAGTGAATCATCAGAAGAGGAGACCACTCCCTTGAAGGGGTTGGATCTCTACCCAGAAGTAGTCCGTGGGACATTCATCTGCAAAGTGGAAGGTGAAAAGCAATTGATGTTCGTGAATGCTAAAGGTATTGAACGCCACCTAAAGTTGGGTATAAATCTTCCAGAAGAAGAACTATTGGTCCTACAAGACCTACTGAAGGATTGAGGCACCCATCCTACAGCCTCCTGATTGGATGAAGGAGTTCCATATGCACACGATGATGCATCAGTTGAAGGCCTAAGTGCAGTCTTATGTCAAAAGGGCTCCTCGAAGTTAGATCAACCTATATATTTGGCAACTTGGAAAGTAACCAACAGAGAACAGAACTACACAGTGACGGAGCTTGAGTGCTTGGTAATGGTGTTTGCCTTGGAGAAGTTTCGACACTACCTATTGTCGATGCACTTTAAATTCTACATGGACCATGAAGCCTTGTCCTTCATGATGAACAAGGCTAATGTGAAGGGAAGAATGATGAGATTGATCCTTTTGTTTCAGGAGTTTGACTTTGAAGTGGTTACCAAACCCCGTCGCTCCCATGTTCTGACTGATCATCTGTCACGAATCCCTCAAAGCAATAAAGAAGAGTAGGATGATCCAGACCTTCCTAGATGATGCTTCCTTATTTCTAGTCGAAACTATTACCCCATGGTACGCAGACATAGGCAACCTCTTGACAATTCAACAATATCCTCCTGGTATTTAGAGCCGTGAGAAAAACAAGCTTTTGTCAGAATCAATGTCTCGATGAGACTTGCAAGATGGCTCTACAGTGGATGGAAGCCACACAAGCTTGTAGAAAGGCCTATCATGAGAGCTTTATCAAGCAGAATGAGTCCAAGGAAGGCGACTTAGTCCTAGCCTATGATTGTCGATTTGGAAAGTTTTCAGGCAAGCTTCAACAACGATGGATGGGCCCCTACAAGATACTTGTCGTCAACCCTAATGGCTTTGTCTAAGTCCAGTCAGTCGATGCTTTGGATAATCCTTTTCTGATTAATGGCTATCGTCTTAAGAAGTATTACCCTTCCCGGGGATCTTGATAATCACCGTCGATAGCTTTCTCATTCCTTGCACAATGGGCAATATGGATTTACCTAATGCTCCTGATAACCCGCTTGTTGATCCTGATGATGTGGTTTCATTCTGTTAGCCCCTCATAGCATCCTTCCCCTCCTCCTTGGTTTTCTTTCTGCTTGATGCATCAGAGGTGGTGCAGATGTTTCTGATACATGGCGTTCTTTCCATTCTCCTCTTCCAAAAAGAAAGAAAGAAAAATAAATATATATATTGGTTATGGGAGAAAATGACTTCGATCCCTATCATGCCGATCTGTTCTTTGAGAAAATGTAGAAACACCCTCGAGAGTAGGGCAAAAGAAAAAAACAAAAAAGAAAAGAAAAAAATTTATGAAAATAAAAATAAAAATGTATAAGAGAAAATGAAGAAATTCCCTATCATAACAGGCCTCATTCCAAGATAAGGTGGTATATACCCTTGGATGGGAAGCTGTTGTGGAAAATGTAGTAACACCTTGCAGTCTAGGATAACTGAATCTCTAGTAGAACTCTTGCAGCAGAAGTTTCCAAGTCACCTCCTTGGTGCGCTAAATCCTATAACCTCATCAAGTGCTTCTGATTCCTCCAACAGACACTGTTTCTCCTAATGCAATCCAAGTACCGGACTTGTTGGCTACCTCCTTGGGTATACCTCTTCATCAACCAATCCACATGGACATTATCAACCAAACGAAGCTGATCTTCATTCACAAACCTAGAGCAATGTGAGCTTTTATCCTAATCGGATGGGGATGTGAGTATGGGTTGTCCTCTGTATTCATCAATAATGCGAGCAATAGAGGATGGGATGAGTGACCAGTCTTAGCCCTTCATATCCAATAGAGAGGTGAGATGTGTGAAGGGAGCATTGCACGCACGTGATGAGCTTCTCAATGCACAAAGTACACAATTATTCATGTGCATGGTACTATAAGGCTCCCTAGCCTTTCTTCTCGCATTGTATGCTGGTACAGGCGGGATGCACTGTTGCACCATTAATTGTGCATAAGATATACAACCTTTGTACAAGTGGCTGTGAGGATTCAATCAATGGGATGTGAGAAACTCGGTCGCCCTCCTGTATTCACACAATTGTTCATGTGGATGGCACTATAAGGCTCCCTAGCTTTCCTTCTCGTACTGTATGCTGGCACAGGCGGGATGCACTGTTGCACCATTAATTGCGCATAAGATATTCAACCTTTGTACAAGTTGTTGAGAGTGGAAAAAGACTGAATTTTTGATTGATTTTTGTTATTTTTGAGGTCTGAATGATTGATTTTTGATAGATTTAGAGTGATGCATGGTTAATGAAAGTGTTTGAGAGTGTTTTGGATGATATTGATTATGTTTTAGAAGTTCATGATGATTCTCAGTGGAGATATGAAGCTCTATGATGTTTTGTTAAGGTTCTGATTGGTTATGTATACCCTATGTATAGCTTCTGTTTTGTTCTGATTTTCTTATGTATGAAGCTTGGATTGATGATTAATGAAGATTGAGATCTTTTGGAAGTTTATTGAATAGTTATTGATAGTATGGAATGGTTTGAGTATGAGTTATGAGGTTCTGATGACTATTGAGTGTTGAAATGACCTGTTTTTTGGCTGATTTTTGTTGTTTTTGAGAGCTGAATGGTTGATTTTATGAGATGATTGATTGGTTTGGAAGTGGTTTGAGAGTTTTTTGATAGGTTGGAATGGTTTTATTAAGCTCATGATGTTTATTAGTAGAGATGTGAAGTTCTGTTGATGATCTGATATGTTTTGATTGGTTCTGTTGAGCTTCTGTTTTGTTTTGTTTTCTCTCTGTATGGAAGGATGGAGTATTGATTGATAGGGTTTGAGATTGTTTGAAAGCTTATTAAGTGATTTTTGATGGTTTGGAATGGTTTTGGTATGAGTTATGTGGTTGTGATGGTTTCTGTTGACCTTCTGTAACTCTCTGTTGAGCCTCTGTTGACCCTCTGTAGACCTTCTATATGCTTCTGTATGTGTTCTGTTGGATGAGAGTGTAGCTTGGGAAATTTTTCTAGCCTTGGAAAGAGGTGAATACAAGTGCAAAAGAGCTAAAAGAAGTCAAAGAAGTAGCTGCTGAAGACTCAAGTAAAGACTGGAGTGAAGTGACAGTGGTGAGATATGAAGAGTCCTTGTAGTGGCTCTGGTGCCTCTTCATATCAGACATACCTCTTGGGAGGTGCATCCACGACCTAAGAAGGATTATTGAGGGTTATTATTGAGTGATTGTAGTGAGGATATGATGTACTATTGATGGAGAGAGAGAGAGAGAGTCAGAGATAGTCAATTCTATGAAAACAATGCAATTGTATGTGAGAGATTGAGAGAGAAGACTATGAAGATATTGAAGATGAATACTATGTGATGTATTTCCATTCAAAGATGGTGTATTCCTTTGTGTTCTTTGTTCTATTGATGAATTTTGTGAAGATATTGAAGAATATGGTTGATTCTATCAAATCCGTGGGAGATCTACATGATGCTGCATGAAGATTTGTTGTGCCTGGTGTTCTTTTCTTCATTGTGATCATATAAAATCTAATAAAAAAGCTTGTTGATGTTACAAGATAGATTTTCTTGCAAGATAATTCTCTTTTCCTTGGTGTTCCTCTTGGGGCTCCATGTTTTTGGTGCGCAGTCGGGGAAATTGCCATCAACAAGCACTAGAAGAGGTTGAAAATGAAGGAAATGGCATTGCCAAGAAGAGAAAAATTCAATGGATGTTTGTAAAGTTCTTTTTTCCACTGAAGAGTTGGAATTTCTCATAATCAAAGCCACTTTCCACAAGAAGTTCATCCCACAATGGCGGAAACATATCACCATCATGATGCATGCTCTATGTGTTGGACAGTTTTCTCTTCCTGTTGAAGCAACAGAAACTTGCATCTTGGTGGCAAACTGTTTGGGAACAAACTGAAGAGCAGAAACAGAGAGAGTGACCATTCATGGAAGATTTGGCATTCATTGAGAAGTTTTCAAACATCATCAAGTGGGAGATTGTGAAGAAGCTTCAGGAGTCTTGGTCTGTGGAGGTTCACAAAAATAAGAAGGAAAAGAGTTGGAATTTGTTCGTGGATGCTCAACAGCATGATACATGGGATGCTATAATCTTCTGTTTGTTCAATTAGCAACCCACTGGAAGTTGGTAGACAGAGTTTCTTCACAACATACACTGTTGAAACCATCAGAAGCTGGCATTACTATGATGATGACACCACCACAATGCTTAGACGTATGCATTTTGATACCTTCAGAACCGAATACCTTCCTCTGTGCAGTGGCATGAAAGCAGAATTCAGAGTCGTTGAAAAGGAAGAAGTAGAAGAAATGTTGGCAAGAGAGTCCTCCAGAGACTGAAGCCTTCTGTTTCCCTCTGTGGAGCACTAACAACATAGTGGAGCCAACCCCCTGATGAATGACGCAATAAAGAGGCAAGCGTTAGAACGAGTCCAGAGGTACGTGAGAAGAGAGAAAGCAAAAATCAAAGCTGAGAACAAGCTCGTAGCAGAAGCCGCCTTTGAAGCCCTTGCAGAACTCTTTACAGAAGTCCCAATGGCACATCAAGCCCTTCCTCCTCCTGCTGGAGGTCCACTTCCAAGCCAGATCCGTCCTGGAAATATTGATGACAGGCCAGCGAATGTAGTTCCATTGCCAGTTTTTAAGGGAGAGTACAATGAAGACCCCGATCTTCATGTAGCAGAGTTTATGGTAGTATGTGTGGCTAACAATGCCAGAACCCCTGAGCATTGGTTAGCAATATTCCCCGCCACTTTCAAGGGCGCGGCGTTTCAGTGGTATGAGAGAGAAGAAGCAGGAACTTTTGGCACATGGGACGACTTGAAGTTGGCATTCCTCACTAAATTCAGGCATGAAGGTTTTGAAGAGCGGATGCAAGAGGAATTTATGAACCTAAGTCCTCTGGAGAAAGAGTAAAAGCTTATGTCTCACGAATGGAATCCATCCTGAAGAGATGGACTAACCATAATTTAGATGATGGCATTCAGAAGGGGGCGTTTCTCAGAGGATTACAACTAGAAGTTCGTAAGTTTGTGGAGCTGCAAAGACCAGCCACACTGCAAGCTGCAACAGAAGGTGCAAGACTGTACGATGAAGTGGAAGCTAGATTGGCAATGAATCCAAGAAGAGGAGTCTTACCTCCTCTGATGCCAGGAATGATGTACCCACCAAATGCAGTCCCAGGGACAGTCCCCTACCCCTACTAACAAATGCCCCCAGTATCACAGTACAGTGCACCAAATCCACAGTGGCCATAATCAATGCCTCAAATGATGGTTCAACCACAACAACAATGGTCCCAACCAATTTCCCCAATGCCAAATCAGTAGCAACAGTGAAACCCTATCAACTGGAGCCAATAGCCAACAGTTCAAACAGGAGCTCTGAATCAAAATCAGAACAGAGACCCCTCTACACCAGCCCAACCTGTTTATGCAGTGATTACAGAGACTCCTCAAAACCCTACTGCCAGTACCTCAGGAGGAGAAAGCTTGAAGGATTATTTATCCAACTCAGTTCCAAATATCAAAAAGGAGTTGATGGATGTGATTACAGAGCAGCTACAGACGCTGAAAGTGAATACCGCTAGCATATCCAACGTTGCAGGAGCAGGAAGAGATGTGATGTGGTCAAATACTTGGTGTGGTAAGTGTCATCAAGTAGGCCATTTAGCCACTGAATGTATACGAAAACCAACCATTCATGGAGCTTTCTGTTCCTACTGTTTGATGCGGAAGAACCATACAGAGGATATTTGCTCTCTGAAGGAGATGCATGATAGAAGGAAGGAAGAAGACGCAAGATTCAACTTGCTGGAATCCAAAATGACAACACAGGATATTGGACCCAAGCCAGAGATTTTGGTCCTAATTTCTGTCCAAGGAGGTTTCCCTCTCAAAGTTACAGAGGAAGACAGTCTGGCGGTGGTCAGAGATCAGAAGTGGAGTGTTACAGATGCGGAGAAAAGGGACACATTTCACCAAATTGTCCAAATCCCAGAAGGTCAGTGGATTATAAGCCCTTATACAGTCGATGCAAAGGAGAAGGCCACACTGCAAAAGATTGTCCGAGCCCAGCTCCAGTGAAAAACAGTGCTACTGATAATCCGGCCAAGGCCTAAGAGCCTACCTCCAATTTAGTAGAATTGAAAGTTGTTGCTATCACGCGTGGAAAGAAGAAGGAAACACCTATCCAGAAAGAAAACAATCCTCCTACCAGAACAGTGAAGTTCAATCTTCCACCAGAAGAACAGAACAGAACAGAGCTTGACAGTGCCGTACAGAGCACTACAGTGCCACAGAGAGTCACAGACAGTTTCAGAGACAGGACCAGAGGTCCAGGAGATAGAAGAGGAGGAAGTGCCACAAGTGGCAGAAGAAGTCCCCATGATGCCCCTGTTGGAAGAAAGAAGGAAAATGAAAATGGGTGTTGCCCCATTCCCTAACCGGTTAGAGAAGCCAGTGGATCCTATTAAGGAATACGATTTGGTCAGAGATTTAGATACCTTTAAACCAAACCTCACATTCCGACAATTATTGATGTTGTCTCCCAGTTGCCGAAAAAGGTTCAAAAGTATACTGACAAGAAGACGTGGCTTAAGGATTGCTCCCTCAACAGCAACAAAGTCTAACAAAGCTTCAGAGCCTGTAAAAGAAGTGGACGTGGCTAACGCCTTCCTAGATCCGGGTATCCCAGAGACTGGCGTGTGGATAGAAGGCTGCTTTATTGCAAATGCACTGATTGATGGAGGCTCATTAATAAACATAATGACGGATGTGACAATGAAGGATCGAGGTCTACAAGGTGTGCAACTAACCCAATGGCTCATCAGACTGGCGGATCAGAGCAGAATCAAGCCTTTGGGTATTCTCCCATATGTGAAGACTACAGTGGCTGGAAAAGATTATTGGCTAACCTATCTGGTGGTGAAGCCAAACTCTTATGGTACATACTATCCCCTATTACTGGGCAGACCATGGCTTTTTGAAGCCAGAGCAAGGACGGATTGGTTCAAAGGAACCTTGACCTTGGGTAGAGGACCCAATAAAGTGGTGTTGAAGCTATATGGTGCTCAAAAAGGACACGGATCCACCTCCTTGGAATTATCTTCTGACTTCCCTAATGAGGCTACAGATGGAACACAGCAGACGAAGATGCTGTCAAACAGATCCTTCCCAAGAAAATAGAGGCACGTGCCTTAACAGTGGGTCCGGTAAGCCGACTCCCAAACGATGCAAAGCCCTTGACAATGGGTGAATACTTCCTGCCTGAACCAGGAATGACTTCTGAAATCACTTCTGACAGCGAGATAGAAGCATGAATATACTGCTCTCCCTGTTATATGGCCATAGCAGAGCCAGAGACAGAGGCAGAAGATGAAACAGAGAACTTGTTCTTCTCTTACAGAGCTCCTACAGAGACAGAGCCAGAGACAGAGACAGAGACAGAGATAGAGATAGAGACAAAAACAGAGACAGAGACAGAGACAGAGCCAGAGACAGAGACAGAGACCGAAGAGGATGGAGATGATATGGAAGAAGAAGGTTATGAAAGCGAGACGGAAGAGTCTATCCCACCTGAAGAGAATACATTTGAAGAAGAAGTTTCAGAGGCATCAGAAGCAGACGAGCTCATGCTGTGGGACAGAATGACGATGGTACCATTTGGTATGGTAAATGGATTTTCTCATATGCAAAATCCTTATAAGAAATGGTTGAAGAAGAACAAGCCGTCTTTCAGCAGTGGCTCATGCCACCCTCACCCACCTTTGCCAAGAAAAGATGATGATGATGCACCGTGCCAACAAGCACCAATCTCACGATTCCAACATACATCAAAGGGTCCCTGTTATGTGATGTTCCTGGACGCGTCATCAGAAGATGAGTCTTCAAGCCAAGAGGTAACTAATCTCGAAACCAAACCCGAAACGGCTCTAATCCCATTTCAACATCTCAAGGGGCAACCTAAGTCCTTGCTGCAAAAAGACGTTGGGTCTAGTGGGACATCAGAAGAGGACACCACCCTCTTGAAGGAGTCGGATCTGTACCCAGAAGCAGTCCGTGGGACCATCCGTGAAGTAGAATGTGAAAGGCAGTTAACTTTTGTGGATGCGGATGGCACTGAACGCCATTTGAAGGTGGGTAGTAGCCTATCAGAAGAGGAGTTGTCAACTTTGTACAACTTGTTGAAAGAGAATTCGGACGTGTTTGTATGGTCCTACAAAGACCTAAAGGGGATTGATCCCATAATATGTCAGCATCATATTGATTTGGAGCCTGATGCCAAGCCAGTACGGCAACTACAGAGGCGAATGAACCCAAATTATTCCACATTGGTGAAAGCAGAGCTGCTAAAGCTTCTGGAAGCCGAGTTTATCTATCTAGTGGCAAATAGTGAATGGGTTTCACCCATTGTGGTTGTACCCAGGAAGAATGGCAAGCTTCGTATATGTGTGGATTTCCGCAAGTTGAATTCCAAAACGAAGAAGGATCACTTTCCTATCCCTTTTACAGACCAACTGTTGGACACAGTGGGGGCAGGACATGAGCTTTATTCCCTTCTGGATGGATTTAGCGGATATAACCAAGTGCAGATAGCAGAAGAAGACCAATCCAAAACAACCTTCACCACAGAATGGGGGACCTACGCTTACCGAGTGATGCCGTTTGGACTCTGTAATGCCCCTGATACTTTCCAGTGAGTCATGATGGCTGCATTCCAAAATCATCTGCACGACTTTATTGAGGTATATTTGGATGACTTCTGTGTCTATAGTTTGATCCGTGAACACTGGGGACACCTGGAACAATGCGTTGACCGATGTCGGGAGTATGGGATTTCCCTCAACCCCGACAAATGCATCTTTGGGATCTCTTCTGGAGTTCTGTTGGGCCACATTGTCTCTGCACAAGGGATATCAACAGACCCTACAAAGATCGAAAAGATCACAGCTCTGATAGCACCCACCAACCTCAAACAGTTGAGGGGATTCCTAGGCCACGTGGGTTACTATAGAAGGTTCATAGCCCATTTTGCAACAAAGGCAACCTCCTTGCACAAGCTTCTGAGGAAAGATGCAGAGTTTATTTGGACGGAAGAATGTGACAAAGCCTTCAACACTCTGAAGCAGTGTCTGATTGAGGCACCCATTCTGCAGCCTCCTGATTGGACGAAAGAGTTTCATGTACACACTGATGCATCCGTTGAAGGGCTAGGTGCTGTTCTATGTCAAAAGGGCCCCTCGAAATTAGATCAACCGATCTATTACGCAAGCCGAAAAGTCATTGATAGAGAGCGGAACTACACAGTGACAGAGCTGGAGTTCTTGGCAATGGTGTTTGCCCTAGAGAAGTTTCGCCACTACCTACTGTCTACCCACTTTAAATTTTATGTGGATCAAGAGGCCCTGTCCTTCCTGATGAACAAAGCAGACGTGAAAGGACGACTGATGAGATGGTTGCTCTTATTCCAAGAGTTGGACTTTGAGGTATTTACCAAACCTGGTCGTTCCCATGTTCTGGCTGATCATTTGTCGCGTATCCCGCAGACTGCAGACGAGGAGCAGGATGATCCAGACCTCCCTGATGCTTCCCTATTCCTGGTAGAAACTGTAACCACATGGTATGCAGACATCGCCAATCTGCTGGCAACCCAACAGTACCCTCCTGGTATTTCTAGTCGGGAAAGGAAGAAGCTTATGTTAGAATCAGCCCCCTACACCCTATTAGGTGGAGCACTGTACAAGAAAGGCAAAGATGAAGTGCTCAGAAGATGTGTTGCAGGAGATGAGATTGGAATTGTTTTGAAGGCTTGCCATGACGAGCCATGTGGAGGCCACTTTGCAGGAGAAGCTATAGCCAGGAAGGCTCTACTAGCAGGATACTGGTGGCCGACCCTCCACAAGGATGCCTATGATTATTGTAAGTGATGTGATGCTTGTCAGCGAATGGGGAAACCTACCAAGACAAGTGCCATGCCACTGCAACCTATCCTTCCTTTGAAGCCGTTTGAGAAGTGGGGCATTGACTTCATAGGCCTGATCGATCCTCCTACTAGAAGGAAGCAGAACAGATACATCTTGGTATGTACGGATTATGTCACAAAGTGGTGTGAAGCTAAAGCCCTAAAGCGGGATGATGGTAACAGCGTGGCCCTGTTCATGTACGAGAATATCATCACCCGTTTTGGCAGTCCCCTAGAGCTGGTAAGTGACAGAGGCACTCATTTCATTAATAAATTCATGGAAGAGTTGACAGAGCTGTATAAGATCCGCCATCGCAAGTCCACTCCTTATTACCCGAGAGCGAACGGCCAAGTCGAAGTCACGAATCGCATCCTCTGCTCGATTCTGACAAGAGCAATTGTCGGACATCGTCGTGATTGGGATGATCGACTTATAGAGGCCCTCTGGGCGTACAGAACCTCCTATAAAGCAGCAACAGGACAGACACCCTTCCAGCTCTGTATGGTACAGAAGTTGTTTTCCCTGTTGAACTGGAATGGCCCTCTTTGCGAGTGGCTATCAAAGAGCGTTTGGGGGACGATGATTCACTGCAACGCCATCTCCTGGACTTGGAATGTTTGGATGAGATCCGAAAGATGGCTCTACAGTGCATGGAAGCCACGCAAGCTCGACGTAAGGCTTACCATGACAGCTTCATCAAGCACAAGGAGTTCAAAGAAGGTGATTTGGTCCTAGCCTATGATTCACGATTTGGCAAGTTTCCTGGCAAGCTCCAACAGCGGTGGATGGGCCCATATAAGGTACTTGCTGTTAACCCTAATGGCTCTGTCCAAGTGCTGACCGTTGATGCCTCTGATGATCCCTTCTTGATCAATGGATATCGCCTGAAGAAGTACTTTCCTCCTTGGGGATCTTAACAATCACGGTCACGAGATCCTTTCCCCTGTTGGTGTGGCACTGTACCTCTTATGATGCTACTTTTGATAGCTGTTCTTCAGCCACTCCTGATGAGATGGACGCAACCTTCTTTTCCCTCAACCCCACCTCCCGCCCCTGATCTCTTATCCTCTATTTTCCACCAGCGACAGTGGCGAGATGGGTTCTGACAAATGGTATTTCCACGGGTATTATATCATTGTAAGTGTGGAATGCATTGATCTACTAATGATGAAAAGCCATATTGAGACACAAAAGCAAGTTTATTCATCAAGTAGGATAGATTTTACCCCAAACTAGTAGGGACACAAAGCAGGCATTTGATACAAATTCCTCTTTTATGAAATGGCAAAAAACAAAGCTACTCACAAATTTGTTATATTGGTTTGTTGTCTTTTTGTATTGACATTTGACTAGTCAGTTTTACCATAGAAGGGACATTTCTTTTCCTTGTTCATTTTAGTGTCTGCATGGTAGAGCTTGATGATTGCGAAGCTTTTGCTTTGTACTTGGTTCCGTCTTGATCTGATTGGTGATGCACTGGTGAAAGTTGATGATCCACCTTTTTGTAAAGCATGGGATCTTTCAAGAAGACATAGGAAGAACCTTGACTTATATCTTCACAGAGGGGCCTCGAAGAAGAGCTGCAGTGGAAGTTGAGAGCTTGCCAAGGAGAGAACTGCTCGTTGTAGATATTATAGTAGATTTTAAATATGTTCTAGAGGCCAAAGAGAAAGCATGATAACAAGATTTTTGTTTGTCCCCATGAGAAAGATGTCAAATTATTATAAAACGGTGGCTGTAAAAATGGTAACCCAAGTGATGCCATTGCTGCATTTGCATTCGTTATTTGCCCTTGCTGTTTGCTGTTTTCTGTGAGCAAAAACGCTGCTGTAATTAAATACAATAAGCAAAAATGAATGTGGGTTGGATAGAGAAACGAATTTACCCTTGCTGTTTGCTGTTTTCTGCGAGTAAAAAGTGGGGACAAGATGAATGTAGGGTGGATAAAGGAACAGATTTGACAGGACACACAGTACAAGGCTGCAACTGTCAGCCCCTTCATAGGCAGAGATGCATCAGTGAAGGAGCTAGATGGAGGCAGGTGATGATGACAATGATGGAGGTTGTATTATTAGAAGCAAGGCTGGCAAGAGTGGAGTGGGGCAGGGACCCATAGAGGCCTGTCGCCAGCTCACTGGCTGACCTGTTGGGCGACTTGCCCTAATGCAGGTAGGACCTAGAAAAATGTTGCTAGGCCTATAAGTGGCCGCCCAAGTTTGCCCTGTTGCAAGGAAAGTGTTTGCCTTGCCCAAAGTGGCTGAAATGCCTGCCTGAATGAAGCAAAACATGCTGTCCTGTCATGCTGCTGGTCATGGGCATGCAAAAATGGCTAAAACAGCCCCAAGACAGGAAGGTCCTCAATCTAGGAGAGATGAACAGACGGACAAAGATTGTGTCAAAGCTCCTAATATCCACATCTAACTTAAACTGAGGATTGTAGGCAAGAGATGACCATACAGAAAGAAAAGTGGCATCACATGACATTCATGTGCAACATAAATAAACTGAAAACCATTGGTAGTCAATGCAAATGTATAGTCTTGGACCCATGGTAAAAACTGTAACCACTTGCATCAGTTCGCGGCTCCATTTTTGGGACACATTGACTCACTTGTGTAGGTTGGCCCGGGGAACCTGATTGCTATGGGAAGCTGATTGAGGCTGAGAAAGGATCATTCCAGCCAGGTCGACTGCTGTTAGTGCATTCTGGGGCTGCCGGATTAGCTTTGAGATAGGTAACAACTAATTGCGTAGCGTGACAGGACAGGGATAGCAGGTTTCCTTCTCCGCCACAATGAGAGGTGGTGATAGAAGAGAAGGGCTTGTTAGTAGCACTAGGGTTTCATCCCCCTTTTGGAGCTATTGGCGCTGTTAGAATTGCCATTAGAGCTACTGTTCAGAAGATTCTCTCTCTCATCCTCTGGCATTCCCTTAGCAATTCTCAGCATTTTCTAGCTCTTGATGAAGGGCAGCAGCGGTCTACTACTGTCAAATCCTGATTTACAGGAGAAAGAAGGGCTTTCTCAGCTACCTTGGGACCCATGAACATTAAATAAAGACCCAAGCAATAGACTAGTGGCTATGATTGAAGAAATTGTAGCTCATTTGAAGGGTAGCTCCATCCCCATTTGTTTTGGCCCACATGCAAGAGCTTGAAGACCCCAATGTCCCCCAATTGTAGCCCAATCAAGGGATAGATTGATTCTTAGTGCTGCTAGTCATTATGACAGCCATTTGTATTGAAGATTGAAGGAGATCAGTCCATATCTCAGCGTACTTCAGCTTAGAGCAATTCTAAGATAAAGGAATATTGCAATGGGTGCTAGTTGTTGGGGCCAATTAGGTGCCGATTGTCTAAGATTAATTGGTAAAGTTTGTCATTTCAGATTTGAGAATTTGTTGCTTGATGTAATTTGTGTTGAATCAGGTTGTCTACCACCCTATCAAAGAAGGAAGGTTGGTATCATGGTTCCATTGACAGGATCACATCAACTTTCTTGAATTGGTGGATCCGTGGCACTTGATTGCAAGCCAAAGTTGTTGAACATTGCTGAATTTGAGATCAGCCGGGTGCAATTCAGCAAGCACATCATTATACTTTAGAGAAATGGGTTCAAGCTATGATGATGTTTCACAGTCGGAAGGATCACAAAGTATTGGCAAAGCTGCAATTATCAATCTTGGTATAGGTACACAGCATGGACAGCATGCTGAGAATGTTGGTTTTGACCAAGAAGCGCGTCTTTCAAGGTCTTGAAATGTTGATGACCAGCAAGAAGAGGATACATACGAAGATCAGTTTAAGGCACTACTGAGGACAATAGGTGATATCTTTGTACAATTGGCAAAGAATCCTTGATTTATGCAATTCTTGAATGCTCCCTCGAAGAACAATAAGGGTAATAAGAATTCATATTCCAAAGCTTCGGGGGATTGCATGAGGTTCCAAAAGAAGAGCCACCACAGCCTCAAGATGTATCTAATGTTGTTAATGACCAAAAACAAATGATGCCAGTGGGGCAAGCACAATAGTTGCATGGCCATCTTGGTGGAGCCAATCCAACGAGTTTTGGATTGAAGGCATGCATACTAATGTGGGGCACCCATGATACTTTGGATCTATTTTCATGCATTGGCTGGTCAAGGACCATCTATGGGGATGTATGGCCCAAATCCTTGTGGTATGCAACAAGCAATTCAAGGAATGCAAGTCCCAATGTATCCGGTTATGGCAAGTGAAATGCAAAATCCCAGGTATATCAATGTTGGCATGATGCTTGGGGCATAAAATGACATGTTTGGTAATGCATCTTCTAACCGTAGTGTGTATGGGGCTCATGGGATTAATGTTGGTCGTGCAAATACTTCTTATGGTGTTGGTCATGATACAAATACAACAAATATACCCTTTTGTGGCTGCTAGTTTATATGACTTGGCACCAAAGGGCAAAGCAAAAGACTATGACGAGGGTGGCAAAGGGGTGACTTTCAAAGCGTTTAGTAGTGCATAAGATAGAGTGAAAGCTTCAACTCTCATTCAATAGTTTGATGTGGCCTATTTGGGAGGCAATTTCATTAAGTCATTGAAGATCTGAAAGGCAATTGCTTTCTTGAAGTGGAGTGCATTGTAGTGGTGGACAACACTCTTCATGCAAGGTAGAGCATTGTCAATGTGGGTTTTGTTCAAGCAATTGTTTGCTTTTACTTGGTTGCTGAGTACCTTTGAGGTATACATTATGATTGCATGGCATAAGTTGGATGCATTGCAATGCAAGAATCTTGAGTAGTACAACAATAAAATTTGGGTGGTATTGTTGCTTGTTACTTTTTATTGTGCTGTCCCTCTTTCTTAGCAGATAGAGAAGTGGTGTTTTGGGCTGCCCAAGGAAATCAGGAGTTTTTGTATAAAGACCATTGTGATTGGCATGCAACAACTCGTAGAGATTGCATATACAACAAATGCTTTGCTGTGTGGAAAGTCTTTAGGCTTCAAGGAGGATGATGAGAAGCCAACCAAAAAAGTCTTCTAAGATTGAGAAAAGGGGCAGGCCTGAAAATAGGGCTGAGAAGAGGCAAAAAGAGCAAGGAAAGACTAGGAAAATATCAGCACAATGCAAGGAATTGATGGTTGCAAATAAATGTTTTGTATGTGAACAGGAGGGACATATGGCTAAGGATATCCTAATAGACAGCAAGTTGATAAGGCTGATAATAAGGGTGATCCTAAGGGGAAAAACCCCAAAACCTTCGTTGATTTGATTCTTGATGTGGTTAGTGATCAGCCCAATGATGATGCAATAGAACTTTGTAGATTATGGATAAAAGTTAGAGATCGGCATGCATTAATCTTCTTTGACAACGGAGCATGAGTAAACTTTATCTCTACAAACTTGGTTGCCCGTCTAGGCATTAGAGAAGATGAGATGGGTCCCATGGGAGAGATTGCTGTGGCATGTATGGGCCATGTAGAGCCTGTCACACCTCTCATATAGAAGTTTCGCTTACACATTTAGAGTTAGGGGGCAAGACTTATAGTTTAAACGTAAAATTGGAAGGGGAATTTGTTCCTATTGTATCAGCTTTTGCCATTTCAAAAATAATGAAAAATTGAAACTAGCCTTCCTTCTCAAATAGGGTAGTAAATAACCTAATTAAGCTCTTACAACAATTAATAAATTCACAAAATTGAAATGCATACTTTGATAGAGCTTGACAGAGCTGAGAGTGAACGCGACAGATAAGACACAGAGAGTAGAGAGCAGTAGAAAGGAGAGTGAGCATGACACCTTTGATGTGTGGTACAAAGACTAGTGTACCTCTTTAGGTTTTAGATAGATATATATGAAAGTACAAATGTGCTAAGGGTGTATTCACACCTGTGTACATATAAAAGGCACGATGGCCCTTTATTCCCAACAACCTCTCACCTTAAGGCGACGTGTCTTAAGAGGAGAAAAGAATCAGCTATGTCTAGGTATGTACAAAGCTGAAATACATATATCTATCCAACTTCCATCATTTGTCAGCAATGAGCAAACCGCTCTACTGGAAGACCCTTCGTGAGAAGATCTGCAGGATTATCATCTGTATGCACTTTGACAAGCTCAATGCTCTTGCTGTCAAGTACATTTCTAATGAAGTGATACTCCACCTGTATGTGCTTTGTCTTTGCATGAAATATGGGATTCCGTGCTAGTATGACAACACTCTTACTATCACAATGAAGAACAAGTAACTTTGTAATACCAAGCTCTCCCACTAGACGTGAAAGCCATAAAGCCTCCTTACATGCCTTAGTGGCAGCCACATACTCTATCTCTGTAGTAGATAATGCAAGACACTTTTGTGGCCTGGAGATCCAAGAGACTGCTCCTCTTGTGAAGGTAAATACATACCCAGAAGTGAACTTTCTGTAGTCTGCATGACCAGCATAGTGTGCATCCGTAAAGCCAATGACAAATGCCTTTTGCTTTCCAAAGCAGATGCACAAATCCTTTGTGCCTTTGAGGTATCTCATAATACCTTTCACTGCTTTCCAATGCTTTTTACCAGGGTTTGCCATGTATCTGCTAACCACTCCCACTGCAAAGACAATATCAAGACGTGTAGATACCATAGCATACATAAAAGTGCCAACAACTGAAGCATACGGTATCTTGGCCATTTCAACCTTCTCATCGTCAGATGTAGGGCTGTCCTCTGCACTGAGTTTCATATATGGAGGCAATGGAATTTGCATCACCAAGATCCTTCATGTCAAAGCTGCCATGAAGATTTACCTTCAGTGAGTCCAAGACATGAGTATCCCTACCAGCAATCAACATGTTATTTACATACGGAACCAAGATAATCAGGCTACCATCTGCTGCCTTCTTGGTGTACAAGCAGTGATCCACTTGACTTCTATGAAAACCTTGAGACTGCATAAATGTATTAGACTTATGATATCATTCTCTTAGTGCTTGTTTCAGCCTATACAAACTCCTTTTAAGTTTACATACCATCTTCTCTTTCCCTTTTGCCACAAACCTTTCACGTTGCTGCATATATATGGTCTTCATGCAAATCACCATGTAAGAATGCAGTCTTTACATCCATTTGTATTAGCTCCATATCTTCAGCTGCAACCAAGCCCAAAATGGTTCTCAGTGTAGTCATCTTGACTATAGGAGAAGATCTTATCAAAGTCAGCTCTATGTTCCGGCTTGTACCCCTTCGCCACCAATCGTGCTTTGTTCTTTGGCGAGGAACCAGAAGTGACCATCTTGTAAACCCATTTGCATGGAAGGGTTTTTTGCCCTTTAGGTAACTGCACCAAGTCCCAATTTTTCTCAAGCAATTCCATCTTTGACAACATGGCTTTATACCATTTCTTGCTGTCGTGTCTATCCATTGCTTCCTTGAAGCAAGTCTGTTCACCACAGTCTATCAACATGACATAATCAGCCACATTGTTTGCATCAGGAACGAATCTATCAGGTTGTCTAGTAGCCCTAGACGATCTCCTAACCCAATGATCATTGTTTGCTGACTGTTGAGCCTGCGAATTTCCATTTTCAGCTTGCTGTCCTGGCATTTCAGCTTGCAAGTTAGCATTAGTTGTCCCCAAGATGGGCAACACCATGTCGACCCCCTATATAGTCAGAAAACCACTCACAATGAGGGGTGACATGAAAGGAAGCACTTGAATCTAGAATCCAAGTGTGCATGTCATTATCCATATCTGCAAGTAAAGCATGTGTACTAAAGTGTGAAGAGACAAAGAGTATATCATTCCCATTGTCACTGTCATGAGTGACTATATTTACCTCTTCAATTTTGACACTGCTCTTCTTAGGTTGACTCTCTTTCTTCTCTTCCTTGCTATCATCTGTCTTCTTACCCTTTCCTTTCTCTTTCTTCCATTTGTAGCAGTCACATTTAAAGCGACCCTTCTTGCCACAATGATGGCATTCAACATTCTTACCACGTGATTTACTGCATACCTTGCTATCAGATTTGCCTTTCTGCTGTGATTTGCCCCTAGTATGCAAAGCACTGGAAGACTTACTGGATGCATTGTTCTGCCGATTCATTTCTTCCATGAGTAGAGCACTCTCTACATCAATATACAAAAGCATCGCATTAGAATTGCTCATAGCAGTCCTGAATGTATCCCAACTCTCTGGCAGAGTGCAAAGCAAGAATGTAGCCTTAAATTGTTCATCAATCTTGAACTTCAAGGCAACCAGCTGGCTGAAAATGGAGTTAAACTCACTCAAGCGAGTAGACATTGCAGTACATTTTTTCATACGCAAATCCATAACCTTTTTCAGCCAGAAAACTTTGCTTGCGACACTCTTCTGGGCATACAGTTCTTCTAGTTGAGTCCAAATAGCATAGGCAGAATCCAAACCTTCAATGTTAAACAGCAAGGCATCAGAAATCGATAGCTCGATGGTTGAGCGTGCAAGCTCATTTAACTCATCTCAGTTTTGCTGTTCCATATCTGCGGGCTTTGCCCCTTTCATCTTAATCGGCCTTGCCTGCTTCTTTTGCAACAGGATATTATAGCACAATTTTTGCTAGATTGCAAAGTTATGTGCTCCTTCAAGCTTCTTAATGTGCATGAGATGATTGCTGTCACTGCTGCCAGCCATGATTTTTAGCCCAAATGTGACCAACAAATTCAGCAAATGCAGGCCCAAATTGTCACACAAGTGATCAAGGTACAAAGAAGTACCAACCAGCAATAAATAACCACGTAAAAGCAGAAATTTCAGATCTGTAAATAAATTTTCAGAAGCACTAAACCTTGTGCTGCAGCACTCCACAACTGATTACAGCTGTTCCAAGGACAAATACAGCGCATTACATGAGAAGTCCCAAATTTTAGCTGCAATTTCTGTTGGACATGCACCCACAGGCACAAAATTTGACACGCACGGTTAAAATCCCCTAAATTTTTGTGCTCAAAGCATCAACCATACATCTTCACTGTCTTTGACATGCATAGAATAGGCCAATTTTGCCAAAATAGAGCAATTTCATCAAAACCGCCAAATTTTCCAAGTGCTAGATGTCCAAATTGCATGGAATTAGACCCGCATGTACATAAAATGACCAAATGGCGCACAAATTTTGCCCAAATAGCAAAAGTCCCAAATTGCACGGGGTCCATTGTGCATCAAGAAATTGGGTAAATTTCAGTCCAATTCTTGCATGTACATGAAAAGCCCCAAATATCGGAGGCAAAATGTCACAAATTCTTGCAATTTATGAGACAAATATCACCGTCATGTCTTGCTCGTATCAAATTTGGATAAATCCCCAAATTTCTCGGGTATGGTGTGTATAAATTTCAGTGAAATTGAAAAAAATTCACTAAAATGTAAAAAGCCCCAATATCCCCGGACAAATGTGCGCCGATTTTGCAATTTTTGAGTCAGATTGTCCAGTTCTGCATTAAAGTCCCAAAATCTGGGAAAAACCCCAAATTTTTAGGTCAGGCTTGCACACTGTGCATGTGTGTGCGAACACCCAGTTGTGAAAGGGGAATAAATTTGAAATATTAAAGAAAAAAGACAGAGATTTGACTGTTGATTCATGATCCGTGGCCTCTCTAGTCATGGGTGACTTGTCGAACATGTTGCAGCTTGTCCCCTCGGAGCGCCCGTTGCATCTCGTCCCGTTCGCCGCTTGGTCCTAGTCATGTGCAGGTCCAGCGTGACCCCTTGTCGACCTGTCACCTGTCGCCTACTCTCCAACAACGTACCTAAACTGTCGTGCAATCTTTGCCTGGCCCACCGTTGACTGCGTTGACCTTATGCTGACTTGTACTTACTGAACACTGACTATATTGACGCTAACACCTCTCACTTGAGGTCGCCTGACTAGCCTGTGCTTATCCAGCTTTAAGAAGTGTGCACTTCTTGTTCTCTAATACCAGTTTGATGGAGCCTGACGGAGTTGAGAGAATGCGATGGATAACACACACAGAGAGTAGAGACCAGTAGAAAGGAGAGTGAGCACGACACCTTTGATGTTCAATACAAAGACTAGTGTACCTCTTTAGGTTTTAGATTGTGGAGGGAGCTCACGCTCAATCGCTAAGACTCATGGATCGTTTATTGCTTCAAGCGTTTCAAGCGAGCTCTAATGGCTATCTCTCACCTAGCCGACGCGCCTTCGAACCTATGAGTGTAATGAGCTTACCTCAATGCCGAAATGAGTTGCTTCCTCCGTCGCACACACCGGTAGCTCCACGATTCTAGATGCTAGCTCAAGCATCCTCAAGCCTCCTCCATCGAGTTGCATCCGCAATAGCCGCGTGCGTGTGAGAAAAGAGAAGAGAAGAGAAGAAGAGAAGAGGAGACGGTGAAGGGCTTCACGCTCTTGATGCCTTATTTCCACACACTCGCTCCCTCACTCCCTCACACTCGCACACTCTCTCTCTCTCAAGAGCACACACACAAGCAATGTGAAGAGAAGAAGAGAATAAGAGAGGACTCTTGTTAGCCACACATAAAAGAATGAGCTTGCATTCACTTTTTGAACTTTATATACAAGCCTTAAAATCCCATGGGTACCCATCCCTTTTTTACACGACTGGCCGTTGTGGCAAGGTTTTTTTTTCTATTTCCCTTTTTTTGCCTCATGTTTTAAGCTTGCACTCGCCTATTCTTTTACAAATGGCATAGGAGGGAGCCTGGTGCTCTTTTACAAGGGTTTTTAGAGTTTTTGAGGCGGCTTTTATTTAAAATTGCGTTTTTTGCCTCAGCTTAGCTTTAGGGGCCGCCTCTGCGTCTTTGCTATTTTTCTGTCCTTTTTCTGCTATTTACTTCATATTTCCACTATCTCGAATTGAGGTTAACATTAACCCCCTCCGAGACGGGTGCCAGTCCCATGGCACTTCGAGCTCTTTGTTATGGAAGGGTGGGCTTGGGCAAGTGGCTGGTGGGGTGATGATAGGGCTATCTGTGGACTCCGTCGATTGGGAAACTTTGGTAATAATTTGGATGGAGAACCCAAGGTATGTTGAGTGGGTGATGGGGTCTCCGAAGTTGGTGGTTTGCAGTATCTTGTTGTGCCTGAACGGAGAAAGTGCCCTACCTAAGGGGGGTGTCTACCTTCCCATGCTGGGCTCTGTGCTCGGGTTGGTGGAAGGGGGAGCTGGGTCTAACGACAGGTAATCCTGGGTGATGTCCCACACTTGAGGAACCCGTTCGTGCGAAGGGAGGTGCGGTGCGTGTAGCTTAGGGTGACAGGTCTAACCGTAGGCGAGTGCGACCTCTCTAGGTATGTCCTCTCCTTAACAAGTTAAAAGGGCTAGGGGGTTAGGAATGGAGCCGGCCGACCGAGGCCACCAGACATGCCTAACTTGAGGATCCCTAGGTGCAATGACTGTGAGCTATGTGCCGCGAAGTGTGTTTGGACGTGTTGTGTGCTCCTTTCATTGTTATTTGTTTGCGGTCTTTGTGTTTGATCGTCTTTTTTTTTTGGTTGTTGAGTTACATGATTCGGGCAGTAGCTAATTGCTAGTTATCATCATCAGAATGTGGTGGGGAAGAGGGTTTAATCGAGTGGCTAAAATTGTTTCAGCTCTGCATGTAATTCTTAAGATTTAAGCGGAGCTGGAGAGAGGTGTTGGAGAGGAATGGATGGTTATAGTGGGTGAATTGGCTGCCACTCATATCCTCGAGAATAGTGAGGCAGAAGGAAGTTAGAAGGCTAGCCCGCATCATTAGGTGGGTCATTGTGCAACTATCTATGGTGTTGGGATAAAAAAGAAGTGGGGGAAGACCTTGTTGTGTCGGGGATGGGATCCTGCTTAAGTAAGATTTTTAATAGCCTAAGGTAGTTGCATGTGGTAATGAAGGCGGGATCGGGACATGAGGAGAAGTCAGCAATGAAGCGGGTCATGGTAGCATCTAGGCTATCCGCGGTGAAAGTGAAGGCTTGTGCTAAGGTAGTAGTACGGGGGTTATATGTGATGGGGAAGTGGCAGCGACCATGGATGTTTGTATCAAAATCTACCTCTACCCTACGAGGATACACCATGAAGGTGGGGTTGTTTCTCTCAGAGGGGAGGGTATTACAAAAAGCCATCTGGGAGAACACATTGTTGTTGCAAATGCGTCTCCGCCACAATGGCTAGCACTCGTATCCGGGCACAGATCGAGGCACTTCAAAAACCTTATTTTGCCAATGCTGCATCCTCGGTGCCCTAGAGAGTGGGATTCTTCTCTCTTTCTTCTAGCCATTATTGGCTTAGCCGGCTTCCAATGCCGATCACCTCTTTCACTACTTTAAGGGGAAGGACTCTGCGCAGGCTGTTGGGGAGGAGGAAGCGGAAGTTAAAAGGCTGTTTCTCTTTTTCTTCTCTCTCCTTATCCCAGACTACGAGATCAGCATGGAAACTGGCCGGCAAGTCACCTGGGCATGGTGGAAGAGGTGCGGACGGCTATGCCATAGGTTTGGCCCTCAATCTCTGTCTGGCTTTTTCCACAATTTTTCTCTCTTTTCCCTCAGGGCGGCTTTTCTTTTCGCGGATGTGTCTGTTGATGACTGGTGTTCTTCAGGGTGGGATGAAGGGGGTTGTGGGATCACTTCTTCTTCGAATCTGCCCATGTCAAATTGTAGTTCAGCTTCACCCTTTAGGCGATCTTGCTTTACCTCCTCTATAAATCCCAGCGTATCAATCTCTTAGGGGGTTAGGCTGGCCAACAACAGGTATTTGCGTTGTTTCTCAAGGCTCATCCCAACTACAACGGTTTGTAATGGCATGTGTAGCCTTGCTTGTAGAGCTCTGCGTGCCATGCTCAGCTTATTCTTTACCACCTCAAGGGACTCCCCTTCCTCCGTGTGAGTGGTGTCCATCAGGGTATTCAGGAAAGCTCGTTGTTGAGCATTGAAGCCCACTTGGGCTGCCTCTCCTTTGCTTTCTGCTAGGACTTTCTCTTTTTCCGCGAGAGCCAGGCGATGCGCCAAGGTCTTCACTCTTTGTTCATTTTGGTTTGCCCACTCTTCGGCTCTCTTTTTCATCTCTTCCATACTTTCTCCTTGTCTTTGTACCACCATGAGTCTCTGCTCTTGGTCTTCCAATCCCCTGCTCATTCTCTCCTGCTCTTTTCTTGCGTGGCTCAACTTTTTGGCCATGGTTTCCATCGCTATGTGGTGTTACTCCTCTTTTTGCTCCATTTTTTCTTTCCTTGCGGCGAACTTTTTCATGCCTCGTTCAATCCGATCTGTTTTTGCTGCCAATTCCTTATATTACATGATTAAAAGTTTATGTTCTCTCTGCATTTTCACTAGCTCTTAATTTTCATCTTCGAGCCGTTACCACGAGCTTTCCTTCTTGTCATCTTTGGCCTTTAGTTCCTGTTTAAGATCAAAGATCTCCTTGTGTTGTGTAGCTATATGTTTTGTCATTTCAAGCTGGAAGGTTACCACCAACTCCTTTTCCGCTTCCAACTCGGCCACCTCTATCTTTCTTTCCTCCTTTGCCTTCTCTAGCTGAGAGAGCAGTTCATCAACATTCTCATCATAGTTTGCTGGTGGTGTCATAGTAGCAAGGATTGGAGTGGTCGAAGCCTCCACCTTTTGGCGTTTTGGATTCTGTCTAGACTCGACATCTGTGGCCGGTCTTTTTTGCCCGGTGGCCGTAGTCTCCAGACTCTTTCTTTGGGCCAGTTCCTTATTAATGAAGTATTGCATCCAAGCCACAAAATTGTTTACATTGGTGCTGGCCGGGATGATTGGAGTGAGAGTGGTTGCTTCGTTGATGGGCACCAAGAGGGGCGAAATGGAATGAATGGGAGCCTTGCCTTTGTCTTCGATGACCACAGGTGGTGTGACTTCGGATACCTGAGTGCTTGAGCCAGGTCCCTCATCCTTGGGCGGACTTAAAGCCCCTAGGTCATGGAGTTTGCTTTGCTGTTCTATGGACCGACGAGTTGCTTCGGCCATGTCTTCCTGCTCCTTTCTCCTCAACTCCGCCTTCTTTTCTGCAGCTTCTCTCTCTCTCTCTCTCTCTCTCTCTTCCTCTATTTTCCTTGATGCTTTTGCAAGCTTTTAAGCTTCTTTCTTCTCTTTCTTCTTCCTCTCTTCAGCCTCTCTTAGGGATTCCCTTTGGCTCTCTCTAGATCTTCTTTTTCCTTCTTCCTGCCCTCATCTTGTTTCTTCTTTCGAGCTGTCTTTTTAGTGGGCTTCTTTGTTTTTTTCCTTCTGGATTGAGCCTCCTGATCCTCCTTCGCTGTCTTTGTTTCTGTCCTGCCGCTCGATGACTCTTTCTCCTGGTGAATGAGCGATCTATTTGGAGTCTCATCCGCTCCTTCTTCTTGCTGAGTTTCTTTCACAGCCTCATGGATGATGGCTGTCAGCACACTTCCATATCAGATGAAAGAGGCTTTCGAGGAAGGTCTCTTTCTCTCGGTACTTTTAGAGGTTGGGGACTCTCCGCCCGCCTGTCTGCTGTGCCTAGGGCTAGTGCTTTGACTGCTTGGTCTATAGTCTTGCATATGTAGTGTTCCAGTCTATCTCATCCAAGGTGTGGGCTGCGACATTCTTTAGCACAGCCACATTGATTCGGTGCATGAGGGAGTTATAGCGCTGACTGGAGAAAAGCGAGTATATCAATTTTGCGTGCATGCGGGCCTCAACATCGGGGATATTCTGTATGTTGATGCAAATCGTTTGTCAAAACATTCTCCCTTTTCATCTTTAGCATAGCATATACATCTCTCTTATGTTTCTTCTCCACCTTAGGTTCCAACCCTAGTGCCTTCCCCACGAAGGCCTGGTTCAATGGCACCTGCACTTGTTTTGCATTCTTCCCTCTTCCCACAGTCACTATTCCGCATTCTTGATCGGGGTTGTACGTTCTTAGAAATTCCACACACTTTGTGTGATCAGGCTCCTGCGCAAACTTCTCCAGGTACTTTGAGAGGTTACACTATTCTACCACTCTTCTTGCAGTCCCCTCCTTGGCTACCACCTTCTCGAGGTTGTGGATACTGCGGAATTTTAGTTGATTATAAGCACGGCTTTCTAAGCGATACCGTACTGTGTCCTCCCCTCCTCTATGAAAGAGAGTCGGTGAGCACGATCTTGCTGCGACATCTTTCGTTCTTGTCATGAACCATCATTCCCATTAGTGCTTCCAATATAGTTATTTGCTGAAAAGAAAGACTTCATGTTTGTTGAATGAAAACATTTACGCTCCAACATAAACTTAATTTTCAGACTTTTCACCCTTTATTTCAAAATTTTTGTGATATTTTTCCTCAATTGCAAGTTAACATGTTTTTTTTCTTTCTGTGTTTAAGTGTAGACTAAGGTTTTTCCAACGGTGTATTTTTTCTTATGTGTTTATGCGTTTGCTTGATTTTCATTGGTTCTGATTTGACTCACCTTACCCTCTCCCCTTCCGGATTTGAGAAGAATCCTTTTTAGGATTGAAGGCTAGTGGGCCAAGGGCATTCAGCGTGCGGGTCGAGTGTATACTTTTGCACGAGCTAAGAATAGAAGTCTGGATTGTACTCCAGTTGAGCTCTGCGGTCCAGATCGAAGGGTCGAGAGTCTACGTGTGTGATGTAAGTAAAGACATCTGTTAGGAAGTTGCCGGAATCGATACGGCTAGCAATATGTAGCTCTTCTTTGGTCAGGAGACGATCAATGGTAAGGGTGTCCTTTGATGTTCTTCTCTATCGGTCAACCGCAATTAGTTGTTAACACCCTATACGAAGTTGGAGTAACATAAGTTGGGTCATACTCTGATGTCTTGATTGCGCGCCTCTGCTCAGCGTTGGTCATTATGTGGCATCCTTTGAGTTCCCATTGCAATCGAAGAGCGTACCAATTCCGTAAGAACGCGGATTCAGTCTCAGCAAGCTGTTTCAACTTCTCGATTTCTTAGTCAGTGATAGTAGAAGTAACTCGCTTATCGTATGAGGTAATGAGATGCTGTTTGATGGCTTGCTCTCTAGATATCTTAGTGCTACACAACTTTGTAGCTGAGTGAGGTGCTTTGACAAATGCGAATTCGAATGTATCCCATGAACAAGGCATCGTACGAACTTTGGTTGCAAAGGGCTCTTGCAATAGGTCAAAGTCCAAGCGGTCATAGCTCAGAACCAACGACATGAATGTGGCATCTAAGCGTCTGAGGCAAGCAATCACGTCATCCCTTGTGTCTTCGGCTAGATCTGCAGTCAATGTTAAGAATGATTTCTGCTCATAGGAGGGTCTAAGGCGTGTGGGTGGTTGGGGTTTGACAGAACTGGAGAGTTTGGCAGCAGATGGTTGCGGTTTCAGTTGTTCTTGCAATTGTTGTTGGGTCCTTTGCACAACGGGCTCGGACTAGATTGCTAATGGGGTACTGCTACTTGTGGATGCGGCTTCCTGAGTCTTGGTAGAGTTATGTGGTACTGGTTTGGGAGTAGCAAGTTGAGATTTGGGCTGATAGTGGTGCACAGATCGGACGCCGTATGCGCGCGTAGTGAGCATCAGAAGGTCTCCAAGAACAAAAGAACTCTACTTTTTACACAAAAACCAATGAACAAAGCTTGCACGACATGAACAAGAGACCAATTGGGCGCAATCTTTCCCCATACCTTATGTGAGCGCTCCACAAAGCATGTATTTAATATATTATTCATCTTCAAGCTCAAAAAATTGCGCAATTTACAAAATAACACGCTTTTGCTTTTGCTTTTGTGTTTGCTTTTGTGCCACTAAAGAATTAAAGCTATTGGGTGCCTAAGAAGTCGGGCGGTATCCAAATACAATGTCCAATACAATTATTTAAATCGTGCGTCCATGTGCATACAAAAATAATCAATAAATATCAAGCGCTTTAATATATAAGCGCGACAAAATATAGGCGCCATGCCTAAGATACGTGCCCATAAAAAATTGATGACAATGAATACACGCTATCCTCCAATGCTTCCCAATGCCACCGCTGCTCACTCTACACATCAACTGAATCATTCACAATTGTTAGAAAAATAATACAATGAAACCGACAAAAGTGAATACCTAGCAGTCTTCAGCTACAAAAATAAATTGGTTAGAAATCAATCCTAACCTTAATTTATTACGAGTGCGCACTCTAAACTTATAAACGTTTATTAATTTAAATATGTATTTTACGGAATCACCTGCTATGAAATCACCGACTTACATATTAAATTAACAAATGCCAAAAAAGGATAGACGTCCCCATTGACTTCTCGCACAAAGAATCCACTTTGTGTATGAGCCCCGATAATAATAAAATTTTACGGAATCCACCGCAAAACCTCACGGAATCCGTCGTGGAATATGCCTCCCGGTATCATACCCCCGAGGTGAGATAGCAATTGTTCTCAATTGCTATTAGCTCAATGTGGAGCTAACAGAGTGGGGAAAGCATTTACGTCTCTAGCGTGCATCCATTGGGCCTCTTCAACAGGATGATTTTTAAACTTGACTAAATATCTAGAATATCTACGGCCTGTTCTAGTAGTCATTAAGTCAGTATCAATAATAGTTTCAGGTTCAAGGATTTCAGTTTCATCATCTAGCAAAGGAGGGTTTTCATAGACAGGGTGTACAGGTAGTTGGCCTCTAAAAGGTCGTAATAAACTGATATAGAAGGTGTTGTGGATTTTCCAATGTTGTGGTAATTCTAGTTTAAATGCATTGTCATTGATTTTGTGTATGATCTTGAATGGTCCATAAAATCTAGGTGCTAATTTGACAACGGGATGTTTATCTATATTTTGTAATCTGCGTTTTTCAATTCGTAACCAAACATAATCATCAACTTTAAAATTCATAGCTTGTCTTTTCTTGTTTGCTTGTTTTGTATATGATTGCTGGGCTTTGGCAATCATATCTTTAACTTCATAAAAAATAGTAGCATGCATGTTAGCAATATCATCAGCAGTTTGAATTTTGTTTGATAATGATGCAACATGTGTAGGTAATCGATATCCATAAATAACTTCAAATGATGTTTTCTTTGTACCTGTATGTTGTGTGTTATTATATGCAAACTGAAGTAAATGTAGATATGTATCCCATGTGTGTGGTTTTGAAATGGTGTAAGCACGCAAAAGATCTAAAATAATACTGTTAGTAGCTTCTGTTTGACCATTTATTTCAGGATGAAATGCAGACGAAAAATTAATATTTGTTTCTAAGTTAGCAAATAAAGTAATCCAAAAATTATTGCAAAATCTAGAATCACGATCAGAAATAATGACTTTTGGTAAACCATGATTAGCGAAAACAGTTTTCAAAAACAATTGAGCAGCTTGAGATGCAGTTAAAGTTTTTTTGCATGGAATAAAATATGCTTGTTTGCTAAACCTGTCTACAACAGTCCAAATCATATCATAGTTAGCTTTAGTGTTAGGTAGACCAATGATAAAATCCATTGAAATCTGTTCCCATGGTCGTGATGGAATGGATAATGACATTAGTAAACCATATTGTTTACCATGGTGTCTTTTAACTCGTTGACAAATTAGGCATTCAGATACAAAGTTAGATACATCAGTGTTCATGTGTGGCCAATAAAAATCTTCAGTCAATGTACGCAAAGTAGATATAATTCCTCTATGACCTTGATATGGAGGACAATGAATTTCATGCGAAACAAATGATCGAAATGGAACAATCACACATAATCTTTTTTCATAAAACATAAATCCATTAGTGTAAGACAATGAATCAATAGGAATCCAATTATTTGCAACTAGTTTATTTCAATCAGCTTGAAAAGTAGGATCTTGGTCATAAGTATCTTTCATAGGAATAAGGGAATCAAATGATATTACAGAAATATTTTGAATTGTCGGTCTTCTACTCAAAGCATTGGCAACAACATTCTCTTTTTTAGGTTGATATTGTATAAGGGGATGAAAACTTTGAATAAAAGCGGCCCATTTAATGTGTCGGTCAGATGTTTGTGGTTGACTAAGGAGATGTCTAATGCTTTGTTGGTCAGTTTTGATCATAAATTCATATCTTATTAAATAATGTTTTCATTGATGTAAGGCTTGTACTACGGCTAGCAATTCTTTGTCATAGGTAGAATATTTAAGTTCAGATGGTTTGAGTTTGCAACTAGAATAGGCTATGGGATGAGAATCTTGCATAAGGACTGCTCTTATTCCAGATCCACTAGCGTCAGTAACTATTAAGAAGAATGGTCTATTGAAGTCAGGTAATTGTAATACAGGAGCATGAGTTAAAGCATGTTTCAGCAAATCAAAGGACTTTTGTTGATTGTCAGTCCAGTTATACACAATACCCTTCTTTAAGAGTTTTGTCAAAGGTAATGCAAGTAATGAGAAATTCCTCATAAATTTTCTGTAAAAGCTAGCAAGACCTAGAAAAAAACGTAATTCATGCACATTTTTGGGTATGGGCCAATTTAAAATTGGTTCTATCTTTTTAGGATCGACTTTAATATCTTTTGATGAAATAATATGTCTTAGATATTCAATTTCTGTTTGGAAAAATTCACTCTTTTCGGGGTTAGTATATAATTGATTGTCTTTTAACAACTTAAAAACTAAAAACAAATGTTCATAATGCTCATTCTCATTTTTACTGAATACTAATATGTCATTAAAGAAAACAATGATACAATACTGATGTTTCAAAAATATGCGATTCATCATGCGACTGAATGTGGCTGGTGTATTAGTTAAACCGAAAGGCATAACTAGAAATTCATATGTCCAAATTGTGTTCTAAATGCAGTTTTGAATATATTAGATTTGTGCAATCTTACTTGATGATATCCAGATTTAAGATCTATCTTACTGAATATTGGGAGTTGGCATACCTGACAAAGTATCTGAAGTAGTACCAATGTCGTCATCATCTTTCGTAAAGTCCGGCATTTTCTCACGTTCTTCATCTTCTATTGCTCCCAGATAATTGATATGGACGGATGACTTTTTGGATTGGCAATTGACTGCTAGATGTCCAGGTTGATGGCATTTGTAACAAACTATGGGTTTTGTTTTAGATACATTATTGGTAATGGCAAGAAGTTTAGGAATGTTGGGATTTGATTGTGGGGATGGCTTAGGGTTTGGATTTGTGTTTGATGGCAAGGTAGATGGTCATGTCCAAGATTTACGGAATGAAGATGGAAGAAAATGACTTTGATTGAATCTTCAAAAATTTGAATTGAATTGTTTGGAACCATAGTTACCATTAGTTGAAAATTGTTGTGGTCGCTTGTCTCGTCCGCGAATTTTGTCTTCAATGTCATGGGCCAAGGAAATTGCATCTTCAAGGGTTGTTGGCTTGAACATATTGACTTCTGCATAGAAATGTCTAAGTAGGCCAGACATAAACTTGCGTTTATGAGTTGCTTCAAGTACATCTTCGAGTATACGTAGTTACAATAGGGCATTCCAGAAACGTTCAGTGTATTGTGAAATAGGTTCGTGATCCCTTTGTTGTAGAAGATCCCATTGCTTAATGGCTTTTTCGTGGAATTGAGGAGGAAGGAAATTCTGCAAAAATTTCTTTTGAAACGTTTCCCAAGTAGTGGACCACAGTCCACCATAAAGATGCTCGGTCAACTAAATGGTTAGTGACACATTTAATTTTGTCTTTCTCAGCATATGTTTCTTCATGGAAGTAATCATCAAATTGACTGATAAAAGCAAGTACAGTCTTTCTATCGCGTGATCCATTGAAAGTACGGAATTTGAAGTTTCTTTTACTTATCTTTGTTTCTTTGCGAATGAATTGGGCTTCAAGTGTTGCATCGATGGTACGTCGTATAAGATCTTCGGGTTGCGATCCATCTTGGTCGGTCGTAGATCGTTGTAGATTGGCCAATTGAACTTGCAAAGCTTGTCGGACTCTTTGTTCCTCTCGAAGCTGCATCATAATCAAATCCAACTTTTGCTTCATTGTTGGTTCGGGTAGATCACCTTCAGTCATAAGATCGTCCATGTTTTGATCAGTCATCCTGCAAAATTCCAAAAGACCTCACATACTCGAAATTTTGTTAGCGGGATGAGCGTAGCTCAAAGGCGGGTTTACAAGGCTTGTATATTTTGGTTTGACTTTTATGGTATTTCTCCTTTACGATTGCGAAATTCGATGTCACAAAACCGTCTTCCAAGAAAATAGTCTGCGTGTGAACTACTTTTGATGAAACTAGTTCAGCAAGACTGCAAGTGTGAACAGGGACTTCTTGAGAGTAGTAAAGTGATTCGTATGCTGCTGAGTATGAACTGCCTCTAAGGTAGTTGTTGAAAAAGTCTTTAATGACCTTTGTGACTTGGGGAACTTGGAGGATTTAGAGTTTAAAGCTTAAGTGACTAAGCTTGATTTTCGTGGACAAGAGGACGTCTTCGCCAGCATCAACAGTGGGCAGTTCATACTGCCGTCGCAGGCGCAGAAATTCGTTTTTTATAAGCTTTTTAATAAGCTTATTATAAAGCTTAATAAGCTTAGTCTTAAAGCTTTGAAAGCTTTGAAGCTATGGAGGAGGATTCTTATTTGTTCTTCCACGACTTGATGAAGAAGCTTTACCGCCGGTCCTTTGCCTATCGAGAGAGGTCCTTCGCGATGAGAGGGTACAGAAGGGGTTTCTTGACTGCCAGGAACACGTTGGTATGAACCGTTTGCCACGAGACTGACTGTAGAGCTCGATCGTTCCAGGAGCTCCGCCTTCTTGCGTGATGGTAAACAACTGGAAGCTCTCGATCTCAGATTCGCTCTGATACCACTTGTGCATAGATTAGACGTCGTATGCGTGCGTAGTGAGCGTTAGAAGGTCTCCAAGAACAAAAGAACTCTACTTTTTACACAAAAACCAATGAAGAAAGCTTGCACGACATGAACAAGAGACCAATTGGGTGCAATCTCCCCACATGCCTTGTGTGAGGGCTCCACAAAGCATGTATTTAATATATTATTCATCTTCAAGCTCAAGAAATAGCCCAATTTATAAAATAGCACGCTTTTGCTTTTGTGTTTGCTTTTGTGCCACTAAAGAATTAAAGCTATTGGGCGCCCAAAAAGTCAGGCGGTACCCAAATACAATGTCCAATACAATTATTTAAATCGTGCGCCCATGCGCATACAAAAATAATCAATAAATATCAAGCGCTTTAATAAATAAGCGCGACAAAATATAGGCGCCATGCCTAAGATACGCGCCCTTAAAAAATTGATGATAATTTGAATACACGCTATCCTCCAATGCTTCCCAATGCCACCGCTGCTCACTCTACACATCAACTTAAGCATTTACAATTGTTAGAAAAATAATACAATGAAACCGATAAAAGTGAATACCTAGCAGTCTTCAGCTACAAAAATAAATTGGTTAGAAATCAATCCTAACCTTAATTTATTACGAGTGCACACTCTAAACTTATAAACGTTTATTAATTTAAATATGTATTTTAGGGAATCACCCGCTATGGAATTATCCACTTACACATTAAATTAACAAAATGCTTGAAAAGGATAGGCGTCCCCATCGACTTCTCGCACAAAGAATCCACTTTGTGTATGAGCCCTGCTAATAATAAAATTTTACGGAATCCACTGCAAAACCTTACAGAATCTACCGTGGAATATGCCTCTCGACATCAGATAGACTTGATCGGTCTTCGTGGGCATAATTAGTTGCGACTCCACAGGCTTGGTGTCTTGAGGCTTATGCGGCTCTAGGCCTTGATACGTTGTATGGTTGGGTATGGTTAAGTGTGAGGGCGGCGTTTGATTAGTGCCTTTGGCTGTTTTAGTCTTATGGATCCATATCCAGGCATTACCCTCATAATAGCCTTGTGCTTGCAATAGGGTCTTAGGAATCCACCGCAACTTGACCGTACGTCGCTGTTTGTAGCTTTGTCTTGGCCTCCTAGGTTTTGAGGTTGCGTTCTTAGCCTTGCAAAGGCGTGGCGGATTGCATATCCGTGGCAGGCTTTGATGTTTAGGTACCCATCTAAACTGGGGTTCATGGGCGTTGGCGGTGGTAGGTTGCTAGTGTAAAGGCTTGGTAGGTTGTAACGAGTCACAATCCCTCTCCTTAGACTTGGTTGCAGGTGTTTCTATCGATGGCTTTGCGGATGTTGTAGGAATCGCGCAGCCTCTGCTGAAAGCTGTTACTATGTGGACATTGCCAATGGCTAGGTGGATATGTTGTGACTCATAATTGACATTGCAGCGAGCTTGCTTTTTAAAGGTTCGATCTAGTAGCGACTCCGTGCCTGCATCTTTAGTGTTTGGCAACACATAAAAGATCATTGATATGCTCTCAAACTCGATAGAAACTGCGGCCCTGCACTTCCCTAGAAGTGTGTATGACCAGCTCCCATATGGGCTTAGTTTGGCGGTAGTGGGTTGTAATTGTGGTTTGCCAATGTGAGTCCAATGATCGTGGGTTAAGCCATTGAAGTCTGCTCCCTCGTGGATCAAGCCGTTGAAAGTGCATGGCTGCTTGGCAGTGACCGAGATACGGAGGTAAGTAGGTTCTACAGCTTCCTCATCTTCATCGTCAATCTTCGTGATTGTGGCTACTCGTATCTTGACAGGGGGTTCGAAAATTGGTGTTTTATGCAGAGGATGCGTGGGAGGGTAGTACTTTTTGATGCGACTGCCATTGAAGAAACGTATGTCCTCGCCTTCCAGAGTCTCGAGTTCAACATTACCAATTCGACTTATGGCACGAACCGTGAAAGGCCCTAGACCTTTAAACTTCATTTTCTCGTTGGATAGGCTAAACATGTGTGTGTCTGGTAACTCATCAGCGATGACTTGTCCAGTGGCCTCCCTTGTGGGGATGTGTGACATGTGGTTGGGCATGTAGTGCTGCTTTTCTTTTCGTACGACCATGGAGAAGTGGAATTTTAAAAGTAGAAGCAGCCAGTGAGCTATGGGTCCTATAGCACAAGGTTTGTTTACTAAATATAGCAAAGCTTAATGGTCCACAAGGAAAGTGAAAGGCGTGGCTAATAAATAATACCGAAATTTCTTCACGGTAAATACCATGGCTAGATCTTTTCCTTCTGTCGTCGAGTAGTTCATCTTGGTCTCAATGAGTTGTCGGCTAGTAAAGCTCACTGGATAGTCGAGATTGTGTTTGCTAGGTTGGCACAACACTGCCCCCACAACGAATTTTAAAGCATCAATATGCACGTGGAAAGTAACGGTCAAATCTGGGGCTCGTAGAATTGGTGCTGTGGTCAGAGCCTTTTTCAGTTGCTCATAAGCGCGTTGGCATTCTTTAGTCCATTCGAATGTAATCAACAGTTTGTACAGAGGTCTAACAATCAATGTATAATTCAACACAAACCGCCGATAATACCCCGTATGACCTAAGAAGCATTGAACTCCCTTATAGTTGGTTGGGGGTGGAAGATCAATGATGACCCTGACTTTCGAAAAGTCTATGGCAATGCCGTTATTCAACACCATGTGCCCTAGGATGCATCTGTGCTTTACCGAGAACTAGCACTTTAAGAGATTTAGAGAGACATGATATAGGCGACACCGTTCAAAGATTGCTCGGAGTTTGCCTAAGTGCTCTCTCTAGGTCGAGTGAACACACAAGTCGTCTACGAAGACTTCTAACTCTTTTCTGAGCATGTCTTTAAATATAGTGTATATAAGGCATTGAAAGGTGGCTGGAGCGTTAGTCAACCCCAAGGCATGACTATGTAGGCAGAGACTCTCCATTCAGTGGCGAATATAGTGTTATGTTGATTGTCAGGATGCACCTGCACCTGATTGTATCCAAAGAAGCCGTCTAGAAAAATGTAGACATCTTTGCCCGCCACTCTCTCGAGCATGTGCTCGGTGTACGACAATGGGTAGTTGTTCCTCTTAGTGGTAGTGTTCACCTTCTTGTAATTGACACACACTCTAATCTTTCCGTTTTTTTTCATTATAATGACTATGGGTAACTCTAGTCTGTATGCTCTATTTCGTAGATGAATCCTGCTCTCATTAGCTTGTCGATCTCTTCCTTGACCGCATGAGCGTGTTTTGCATTCATAGGGTACGGTTGCTGCTTGATTGGCGTTGCGTCTGGCGTCATGGGCATGTTATGAGTCACTACGCTCGGATCCATCTCCTTAAGCTCTTCTAAGGACCAAGCGATTATGTCTATATACGCTCTCAAGAGAGCAATGAGATTTGTCTCCTCTTCCTCATTCAAGTCCTCGGCCAGAAAGACAAGTCGGAGTGTCTCCCCTTTTTGGGCTAGGTTCACCTCCTTGACTTTGGCAGGTCCCCCTGATGGGTTCACTTGCTTGCCCTTGATGTTTGACACCCAACAAGATCATTACTCTATCACCATTCTTGAACTTCGTAAATCTCCTAGGGAGGACCTGTGGTTTTCTTTGTTTGTCTGCTTGTTCATCTCTAGGCTGTTTTGGCATTTGCCCTTTCTTGTTTTAACTGTTTGCCCTCAGGTGGATGGGTAGGTCCCCCTTGGTACGTCTAGTCTTGGGAGGCCTAGGTATTTGTGGGTCGCTCTCCGAACTCACTTCAACTCGAATCGAACTTTCCGTCTTTGCTAGAAGAGGTAGTCTCTCCCGGTGGTCACAGCTCAGAGGGTGACTTTGTTATAAGTACTAGCATGGTACTTGGTTGGGTTAGGCCTGCTTGTTCAAAGTCTATGGCTCCTATATGTTCCAACCAAGCGTGGTCACAATCCACACGCATGACCCCTTGCTCTATCCTAAAGGCATTCTTTCTCTATGGCTTGGAGTCTGCTCGTATTTGTTCTATCTCTCGTCCTTCAGTGTCGTATTCTATGGTATCTATCTCACCCTCACTCTCATCATTGAAGGAGATACAGTCTTCATATTCGTCATCGAAAGCATTTTCGTTCGACCGCTTGTCGTCTCTTGGGTCTTGGTATGTCTCGTGTCTTTGATCGGGGACTAGGGCCCAATTGTACTTGAGGTTTAGGTCATGCACCCATGTCCATTGCCACCTTGGTTCATCTAAGAGATCTTGGAGTGGCTTGAAATTTGCTGTTGGATTACTAGCTAGCTTGCCGGTCAAATACTCTAAAATCTCCTGAAGTTCCCTCTTGTCGTTTGGCAATTTGAAAGTGACAAGGTTGGGTCTTTTGCGAAGATCTCCTGCCATCATGCAGACCGGCACCGAGGGTGTACCCCTGGGCTTGCCGATCATTTTAATGACCTGTTCGTACTCCTCATGGTCCGAGAACGGCAGGTCGATGGTAGCAAGGACATACATCCAATCTTGCTCGTCTTTAGGACATGGGATATACTTAGTTAGGGGCCCGTAGGATTTCTTGATTTGAGCATCACCTTTAAGCATCGTGGAAATATCGCCAAGGTTGACTGGTGTAGTCTTCCAGGAGTCCATTTCTACCCTTGGGGCTTCTATTCTATTGCCTAGGAAGATGAGACCATTCTCCCAATCTTCGTAGTCCACTCCCTTCATGACTATAAATCAACTGAGAATTGGACTCCTGTGATTTTCATTGGCTTGTTTTTTAGCACCTCGAATGGCTTCACTTTCATTCCGTTAGCTAATGTGACATTGAACCTAGTAGTCTCGACTGGTGGGTTGCTCCAAGTCTAGAGCACTACGTGGCTCAGTACACTAATTTCTGCCCCTGTGTCTACAATCCCTTTCCTTGTTGTGTCGCCTAGGGCTAAGACCGGTAAGACCGCATGCATCTCGGTGCCTTCCCAAAAAGTATTAATGTGCAAGGACATAGGCACGGAGTGCAACGTCAAACTCGGTATCTGCATCTCTGCATTACGTTCTTGTAAGTCAGCAGCAACTTGCCCTCATGATCCTTCAACCCACCGCTTCAAGTCTTGCCAGAGGGTCGAATACTGCCTAAGTAGATCTCCCAGGCTTAGCGTCACAGAGGTGGTCACTAGAGTGGTGAGGAGATCGTTGGTTGCTTGTCTTTCTCCTATTCCAGATTGTTTCGGGCCAATGGCCATGATTGATTTGCTGGCCTGTAGCGTTACGGCTTTGTCTAAGCGGTACTACTTGTCGTGCAGTCGCATCTCTCGACTTTGGTCGAGGGGGTGAGATTGGCGTGCTTATGTTGGAGAGATCCTTGATCTCGTCCTCTAAGATGGGCTCAGCATCTTTTAGGTGCTCTTAGGCCTCCTTTACCCACTCCTTCACCTTCTGAATGGCTTCTAGTTGGCGCTTCAGGTTGGGATACTCTCCGACCTTAGCACTTCCCTTCTCAGCCATCTTTGGGGCTGATGTCTCTGCCTCAGCGTCAGTGACTTTCTTTCTAGTAGGTAGCGTTGTGGCACTCTTAGTTTTGAGCGTGACTTTAGCTTGGAGTCTCTTCTTCCTTTGCATACGGCTCTTCTTTTTTATCGAGGATGCGTCAAGATTGCTAGGACCTGGCAGTGATATGCTGGCCTATTTCGTTTGTGTACGGATCATGACATGCAATGGGATAGGTGTAGCCTCCTCATTGAGATTCTCGACACTGAATAGTCCCAATGGGATGGATGGCACGTTAGCCGAACTCGAGGATGGTTTTCGCTTTGGATAGTCAACAAAGAGAGGAGTGATTCCGTACTCAGGGCATCTTAGGTCAGCCTTGTCTCTATTTTGTTGCTTCCTTTCAGGACAGTGCGATGAGACGTGCCCTGGGTGACTGCAAGTCCAATACATGATTGGTTCTTGGGTCTGTCCTCCTAGGCCTCTACCTCGTCCCCTACCTAACGCCATCACCGGCACTGGTCGATAGTCCATAAGGACTGCGTTGCCCTCTTCGTCAAGCGAGACGTAGGGGTATACGTAAGTGTCTTTCTCAGTTGGCTCTTCCATGTAGTGGATTGGAGCGTTGCTCAGTGGATGGGTCACATAGAGACCAGGCAGTCTAGGTATTCCAGTAGGATTTATGCCGATTCTAGGAACGGCCGGCTTAACGTCATTTGGTGCAGGAAGGGCCAATGGGGCTTCCCTTCCAGAGAATTGTTGCGGCCTACTTGCTAGGTAAGGTTGACCTATGGTTGTGAGTACGGGAGTCTTCTAGGCAGTTTACAATGCGCAACGTCGTGACCAAACCTACCGCAATTAGTACAAGGTCGTGACTTGGGGTCTTGATACTTGGCTGGTAATGATTTCCGCCACAGTATACTCATTGAACGTGTGGGGGTGTTAGTCGTCTTAGCATTTCCTGCATCTTGGCTATTTCCATTTTCATATCAGCCAATTGGTGGTTGGTATCCGTGGTGGTTCCCTTATCTTGGATGCTTGCGCCTGACTGCTCGTTGGATGCTGAAGCTCTCTTCGAACTTTCTAGAGTTGGTAATTTCTTGGTTCGCCTGCCAAGGCTTTATAAAGCTCCTCATTTTGTATTCCACTGATGAATACTGTCGATACTGCTCTTTCGGTTGGTCACTCCTCACGTGGGTTACATAGTCGTGGATGTCCTCTTTTTCTTTCTACTTGACATTCATAAGTCGTACTAGTAGGTTGTCAGAGTATCTGGGCTCGGAAAATTTCTTGATGAAGAGGTTTTTGAGGCCATTGAAGTTCGCTCTTGCTCTGTGGCATCTAAACTTGTGTATCAAGTTCGATCCTTGTTGCCTAAGCAAAGCGCGAATGCTTGAGAGCACTAAGTCAAGTTGGTGAGACCGTTGGCCTCGCAGACCTGCTCGAACTGCTCTATGAAACTGTATGGATCGTCGTGGGATTGGTACTTATCGAGCTGCTTAGCGACAACTGGTATCTTAGGCTAGCTCTTGGAGCCTTGGTTTACCCTCAACCCTGCTAGTAGTAACGTCGCTAATGTTGTAACGCTCTGCTGTGTTGCTATGTTGTCTAGCAATTGCTTCATGAGAAGCTCACTCAGCGTCAAGTCTTCTTGTAGCGCTCTCTCACGGTTAGTTCGATTCCTACCTGCTAGGTTCAACACTCGCTGGATCTCTCATATCTCTGCGTTCTGACTCAGGCTCCTAGTCTGTTGGTCTCGGTTGTATTCCACTATGCCTTGCTGTGGTTTGCGGGCTAGCTTCCTTTGCTCGTCTAGGTCAGCTATGATGGCTTCTGCTGTTCTACCGCGGTGCTCATGCCGAGCATGAAAATCATAGTTGTTCATCAATTGCTGGATCGCTTTTGGGAAAACTCCTATGTCGAGTTTCTCGTTTTGCCTGCAATCTGAGCTCTCTTCTGACATGGTTGCGTTCTCGTGCTCCACCAGGTTGTTGATAAGGTTAAGCAGGTCGGGTAGATCCACGTCTCTGTTGCTGCTTTCTTGGTCCTATTAGTGGGTTTCGATTGCCCGTCTATGCCTTGGGGTCTTCTGCTATTGGTGGGTTTCTTTAAGTTCTTTTATCTGAGTGAGTTTCTTAATTATTGCATACAATCCTCAAATTATCTCCACTCAGTGTGTGCGTGTTCTTTTTCGTGTACTTGTGCTTAATCAGGCTTTTGGCTGTTCTTAGGTGTACTTCAAGTGCTAGAAGCCAAGGTGAGTGCGAAGAACAAGTGTCTAAGCGGCTTACACACTCTCATTTGATAGACTTGTCCGATCAATTTCTGGCCGTCTTGATAGATTTTAGGGTTCCTTGCTGCCGTCGTCTTACTGGTTTTAGGTTCGTTTCGGGGTCTACGACTCCACTGGTTGCCATTAAGGTACCGACTCTCTCAACAGCCTACTCAAGCTACTAAGCGGCTGCGTCTCTCGAATTCGCTTATTCTTTGCGCCATATTCGAGTACTGGGTGTTGGGATGGCTCATCAAGGTTTACGCGGTTGAGATCTAGCTGGTTTGGTGCAAATGTTCAAAAATTTGCAAAAATCTGACTCGTCCCAACTCGTATAAATTGCAGGGGCCGAGTGGTAGACTCGGATGGGCCAAGGGCCGAATAGGAAAAGCAGCCGAATTCGTGGGTCGGATGGCTGAGTGGATGTGGCCAAGGGCCGAGTTAGGTTAGTGGGTCGGGTTGATTGTTCGGACGGGCAGAGTCAACAAGGGCCGAGTTGAAATGATTGAGTGGTTTGGGCGTAATCAAGTTGGCCGAGGGCCGAATCCATACACGGTCGAATGGTATGTTTGGACGGGGCGAGGCGCGAGGTGCGAGGTCGAGGGCCGAATTTAAAGGTGTTGGCCGAGTTGTCCGTTTGGACGGGCCGAATTGGCCAAATGCTAGAGGGCCGAGGGCCGATTCTGGGACTTGGCCCAAGACCAAGCCACTTTGACGGGCCGAGTCGCGAGCGACGACGGCAACGCCGAGGATGATTTCGTTAAATCTAGCCTCCAAGCACTCTCCAGGAACACACACTTTTAGATTATAACAAGGATATAGAAGGAGGGGTTGGATATACCTGATGTATGCGAAGAACTCCCCGGTGGCAAGATCGAATCGAATCACCAATGGAAGTTTTTTTTCTCTCTCAATGCTCGGGTGAAAAAATGAGCTCTTTCATGGTCTTTTGGTCCTTAAACTCCTTCTCGGGCGAGGTCTTGCTATCCCCAATCACTCACTTGCCAACATTAATCATCTATACCACTCTTTTTCCCCGTTTACCACGACTCGTGCCCTGTTTTGCTGTGTTTTACAGGAGTAAACCCTACGCTTTTCCAATCCAATTTCTTAATCCTAACCTACGCTTTTCCAATCCAATTTCTTAATCCTAACCTTCTTTTTCAATCATCAAACAATCAAAATAACCAAAATACTTACTTGTATCGAAGATCAAAAACCCCAAACTTCCTACCTATCTCAAGCTTCGTTTCGGGGATGAATCCCTTATTTCGATGCTCGATATGATGCGCGTAAGTGCTGAAGCTTGAATGTGTGGTCTTGGCAACGGAATCAAAAGGTGGAGGGAGCTCACACTGAATTGCCAAGACCCACGGACCGCTTATTGTTTCAAGCGTTTCAAGCGAGCTCTAATGGCTATCTCTCACCTAGCCGACGCGTCTTCGAACCTACGAGTGTAGCGAGCTTACCTCAATGCCGAAATGAGTTGCCTTCCCCATTGCACACACCGGTAGCTTGACGATCCTAGATGCTAGCTCTCAAGGATCCTCAAGTCTCCTTCATCGAGCTCCATTCGCCATAGCCGCGTGCGCGTGAGAGAAGAGAAGAGAATAGAAGAAGAGAAGAGGAGACGGTGAAGAGCTTCACCCTCTTGATTCTTCACTTCCACACACTCACTCCCTCACTCCCTCTCACTTTCTCTCTTAAGAGCACACACACAAACAAGGTGAAGAGAAGAAGAGAAGAAGAGAGGACTCTTGTTAGCCACACATCAAAGAATGAGCTTCCATTCACTTTTTGAACTTTATATACAAGTCCTAAAATCCCATGGGCACCCATTCCCTTTTTACATGACCGGCTGTTGTGGCAAGGTTCTTTTTTCTATTTCCCTCTTCTTGCCTCATGTCTTAAGCCTACACTCACCTATTCCTTTACAAATGGCATAGGAGGGACCCTGATGCTCTTTTACAAGGGGTTTTAGAGTTTTTGAGGTACCTTTTATTTAAAATTGAGCTTTTTGCCTCAGCTTAGCTTTAGGGGCCGCCTTTGCGCCTTCGCTATTTTTTAATCATTTTTTTGCTCTTTGCTTCATATTGTCGCCATCTCGAATTGAGGTTAACATAGATAGATATATATGAAAGTACAAATGTGCTAAGGGTGTGTTCACACCCGTGCATATATAAAAGGTACGATGGCCCTTTATTCCCAACATGCTTTACGATATAATCTTGGACATTGGATAACTTGTTGGTCCTAAAATTGGCGCCCCTTATGGTATTTCTTTAACTTTAATTGCAAGTGGATGTAGTGCAACTGAGATCCTTTGACCTCCTTTATTAATCCAAGTGCCTCTTGTTATCAAAATTGACAAGCAAGCTTCCAAATCAATTTGCTTGGGGATTGGCCTTCACTTTGCTCCTTGAAAGACAAATTCAGTACCAAATCCGATATTGGCTGGTTGGCCTCTTGATTCTCCCTGAAATTCCTCAATTTTAGTTGTTGGAATTCAAGTCCTAGGCCCTAAATTTTAAGCATGTATGCCGAGGCGGTTGTCAAAACCCTAATTGACAGCATTATAGCAGAGATTGAATGAAATCTCTTCTTCTGATGGCTCAAATTGTTGGAAAATGCTGAGATAACTTGAGAGTTGGCTAGAGGATGAGAGAGAATGCTATAGAGAGAAATTTCAGAGTTTCATCTTGAGAAACGTTGAAAAGCTACTGCTCCCTGCTTGAATAGCCATGAAAGATGTCACCTGTAGCTTAGGACTACCAAAGAGACTACTGCCTATCCTATATGTTGTCATCTGCACAAGAAGGACCTTGGACTGTTGTCACTTGCTCTTGGAGGGCTCCAAACGGCTGTCACATGCTATAGGACTAATCCTTAGTGGTTGCAAATCACATCAACAGCCTCTCCTTGCTCTCTAACAGCTTGCTCCTCTCTCTCAATGGCTGGAGTAGACTTCCACCAACCCCTGGAAATGTTTTCACTACTTGTATGGGTAAGGTTTATTAAGTGGCAGCCTTTTAATCCCGTTTTCCAGCATTATCCAACTTATTAATAATAGCACTACTGACATTAGTGGCTAATAAATTGGTCTAGGTCCAAATTTGACACCGAGTACCACCTAGTACTTGTCAGGCATAACGCATCACAACTTTTGCTTTTGACACCCATTGCATCCTCGAGGTCCTTAGCTTGTTACCATGAAATAACTGCCATGTCCATCAGATGTGCGAAACGACCTTGCACATTGATTAATATCTTAATTAAATGTTATCGGTAAGATTAGAGCGTCTCAAAATTTCACGTCCACCTGACAAGCCTCTCCCTTGAAATCCTTGCAATTGTCCTCGAGTGCACTACATTGTGCTAAAAGAAAAGCATGCCACATTGAAATTTTCATAAGGCATCAAAGTCGCAACATTAGCCACTGTTTTTAACCATGCTATATGCACCAAAGCTTACTGAAAATTTCCTACTTGTATAAACATAAAATAATACAGAGAAATAGACCAAAATTGTTGCGAAAAACCCATTGGATGCATTCATAACTCATGTTTCTCAATCATTCAAACTTCAGAATCACAATAAAGCATATTCTCAGTATAAACCATGGCTGAAACTGTCAATGGCATTTACTAACATGTTGTTGTCCATGGAACCGGCTCTAAACCATTGAAAACTAAGTGATTGCAAATTGATTGCAAAATTTGATTAGGAATTGATGCAAAACTGATCCCAAAAGTGACCATAAGTGGTTTTCAAACCGATAAAAAACTGAGCTAAAACTCATCAAAATTGAGGCAAAAGCTCATGTCAAACTGATGTAAAAGTTTAGTTTTAGCGCCTGGGTGAAACTCATACTCATCTGCATATATCTCATAGTGAGTAGTATACTGAGTAGTGACCTCATGGCAGACATACTATCAACATAGTACCTTGGATGCATGCTGAATACATCCGAGATTCACTACATACGAGAGCTGTCTACAATTGGAGAAGTGGAAGTGCTACCTCTCCCTTTAGCATCAGGCAATGCTCTGAACCCTTTCTTTGTTAAGCCTGACTAAGCCCGAATTGAAGTCGGTTGTAAATGAAAGGCATCTAGGTAAAGTTGCAACATCTGAGGATGGCGTGCCAAGTGATACTCTTCCATCCACTTTGCAACTATTGGTGAAACAATGTTGAAGCTTCACTAAGAAGCATATGGAAACTTTGCCTCTTAATTGTAGCTCTTTATTGTACTTGTCTCAAATCTCCACTAGGTTATAGGCCTTTCTTCTCCTTAAGTATTGCAATGCTTTATACTTTTACATTGTTGCAATTCCAACTTAACTAATATGCAACATTGCATCCAGTTGATTAGTCCCTCATGTGTACCTGACATGCTAGGAGCTCCAAATGCGTTATGAAACATTATTGTTTGCATATTTTGGACCATTGCAATGTGACTGTGCATGAGATTTTGCATACTACCAGCCATACTAAGATACATTTTTCCGTACATTGCATGTATTACTAGTTGCATTTTTCCTCGTGACACACATTATATGGAGCATTTGCATAACCAACATTAATATCACGAGTCCCAAACACAGTGGATTGTTTATATGGATTGCCAAACTTGTCACTTTGTGCCCCAGCATCATGCCAATATTACTTTACACATGGTTATGCATATTACGAGCCATACTCAGATGCATTGGACCTTGATCATCACGCATTGGTTGCTGCATATGATAAGGAGTTATGCCATACATCTCTCTATGCGGTCCTTGACCCATCATAGCATGGAAACTAGTGCCACCACCAAAGTAACATAGTTGCTCTATCATTGCTTGCATGCCTTGCTGTCCAAAAAGCACTGGATTGGCACTTCCAAGTTGGACTTGCATATATATTAATTGTTCCATTGGCATCATTTGCTTATTCTCACTATCCACATTTGGAACATTATACTATTGTATTGCCTCTTTTTTCGGTGCATCTTAATGTCCCGAAGCTCTTGGAGACAATTTCCTCTTGTTACCTTTGCTGGCCGCCTCCTTTAAGGGATCTTGCCTCAATCTCCAGGAACTTTGGGATACCCTTTGTTTCTTTAACGGCCACTCATATCTTTGGGACTCTTGCAGTCATTGTATCCGCGAAGGAGATAGGGAGAAGTGTGCCGAAGAGTCGTCCAAAGTCCTCCACTAACTGGCGGTACTTTACCGCCAGTCCGAGGAAAAGTAAAGTGATTGGGTGTTTGAGAAATCTGTTGTGGAGCTCAAATGGGTCCACTCTGAAGCTGCTATACCAGGGAACCATGTAGATGACCCTCTTCGTGGAGGCATAGGGCGAGCTCTCCATCAACTCACGAGCTGCATCCGCAGAGGTGAGTCGAACCATGAAGATCCCTCGGCTCATGAGGAGTGCCTCCACAATTTGCGCTATGCCAATGCGCAACGTGGAGTTTAGCCAATCTCGTAGCTGGGCTCTCGATGGGGAGTGTCCAATGACCTGACTAAAGATTGCTGATTCTTTCAACTCCAGGTCTGTGGCACGGACGACTAAGAGCTGTTCCTTAGAGAGGATGATGCGGAAGGTGTTTGACTAGGGGGCACTCGTAGAATGCATCGGCATCTGACTAGAGATTTCCACTGCGCTTCCTGCTGGGAATCTGCCTATCATGCTGTTGTGCTATCGGGGGGGGGGGGGGAGGGAGTTGCTGTAGGGAGGAGGGAGCTACTGGAGGTGGAGAGGGGGGGGAGGGGAGGGAGTTGCTGTAGGGAGGAGGGAGCTACTGGAGGTGGAGAGGGGGGGGGAGGGAGTCGATGGCGAGGGGGGGGGGGAGGGAGGAGTAACTGGAGCTAGGAGGTGGGTGGTGGGTCTGCCGCCAAGCAGGGCTAGGGGGCTGCAGGGGCAGCGGGGGGTGGGGACGGGGGCGGAGGGGGCGACGGTAGGCGGGTGCGATGGGCTGCAAGCGGGGGGCGACGGGCCACAGGCAACGGGCACAGGCGTGGGCCATAGGTTACGGGCAAGGATAGGCGGGGCGGGGACGAGGGATTAGTTGGGGGAGGGATAGCACATGCACGCAATGGGCAAGGAGTTCGCTTATCTTTACAAGTATAGATGCAATAGTAGCTTCTCAATGTTTCTCGCAATGAAACTCTGAAATTTCTCTTTATGGCATTCTCTCTCATCTCCCAGTCATCTCTCAAGTTATCTTAGCATCTTCTAGCAGTTTGAGCCATCAGAGAAAGAGATTTTAGTCAATCTCCTCTGTAAATCCTAATTGATAGAAGAAATTAGGGTTTGATTGAAACCAGCCTTCCTTCCGTGGATGGGTGGTAATTCCCTGATTATAACTTAGTTACAGCAGCAACATTTATTACAAAATTGAGAAATGCAAATTAGCTCACAATCTTGGACAATGGACACCCTGTTAGCCGCAAAATTGGCATCCCTTTTGATATTTCTTTAACTTAATTGAAGAAGAAGTTGATGTACAATGGGATTTTTCCAATCCCTTTCAATATTCCAACTTCCCTTGCTGTCCAAAATGACCGGCAAGTCTTCAATTTGATTTGCCCCTTGATTTAGGCAGTCAATTGGCCTTCACCTGCAAAGCAGACGATTATCTTTTCTAGGAAAATCCCCCAAATTCATTGATTTGCTGGTCCCTCCACGTGAATTTGATTGAAAACAGCTTCAATCTTATTGAATCCAAGTCTTGGAGCTTCCAATTTCTGGCATGCTTCCTGAGACTGTTGCTAAACTCTAATTTTTGCTGTAGATTAGGGTTTACAGTAGAGAAATCTGAAATTTCTCAGCCTTTGATGATCTCAATGTTGTAATCTTTGGAGCAAGGCTATAGAAAGGTTGGGAGATGAGAAAGAATGGGAAGGAGAGAGAAAATTCAGACTTTCTTAGTGAAGAACTAAAAAAATCAGTCATTTACTGTTGTTGCCTTGTCTGAACAGTTTGTAGATGCAGTCGCCTGCTACAAATTAGTATTCTCTTGCCTCTGGCTGCCTCAAAAGGTTCTCCAATCTCCTCTCTCCCTCTTGTAGGTTGAATGCACTAAATGCCTCTCTCCAACCTCTAAAGACGTTTTTTAGTCTTGCATGGATATTTTTTACAAGTGGCAGCTTTCTCAAATGGTTTTTTCAGCATTATTCTTAATTAAAGATTAATGTTTAGTCCAAAAATTAAAAATTAATTAAATAATTATTTTGGTGCCTAAAAAAATAATCTGGCCAGTCAACTCGAGTGTCTCTGGGCCATCTTTGACCATTAGATGTGCGTTAGGTACCATTAAACGCCAGTTCTCTAGTGTCACCAATTGACACTTATGGCCAAATCAATGACGTGGGCCAAGAACTGGCACCAGATACCACCAAGTACTTGTGCCATATAACTTATATTAACTTTTACCTTTGGAATCTCACGATTTCCCTAGGTCTCGGGCTCGTAAATTTACTCTAACTCGAGTTACACCTCACATTTGCGACATTTACTTAACCATGTGATTAAAAATTAATTCACATGTTAAGTGAGGTTTCAAAAATACATGTCTTTATGACATTGATAACCAAGTTGGGATGCATGCTTAAGACCTAGGACTTGAATTCCAACAAAATTGAGGAATTTAAGGGAGATTCAAGAGGCTAGCTAGCCAATATTAGATTTGGAGCTGAATTTGTCTTTCAAGGAGCAGGGTGAAGGCCAATCCCTAAGCAAACCAAGGGGTAAGTTGGTTTGGAGGCTTGCTAGTCAATTTTGACAGCAAGAGGCACTTGGATTAGTGGAGTAGATCAAGGGAACTTAGTTGTACTCCTTCCATTTGCAATATAAGATAAAGAAATACCGCAAGGGGTGCGAGTTTTGGGGTCAATAGGGTTTCCAATGTCCAAGATTAAAGTGATAAAGTGTACATTTTCAGTTTACGTGAATTTTATGCTTGCTGTAATTAAGTGCTTGATTAGGGGATAACCACCCTCTCCAAGAAGGAAGGTTGGTTTCAGTAGTATTCTATTGATTTGGGATTCTATGGAGAATTGGCCAAAATAGGGTCATCTTCATCAGATTCTCTTCTTTTGCTCTATTTATTGTTCTTGGAAATTTTGGCAGAGGACGGTTGTCGTGCATTATAATTGGGGGAGCTAAGGGGGAGATTGTTGTCATTTGTTGAGAGGAAGGTGGGCCCTTCCTATCTTAGTGCCTTGTTTCTTGTTTCTATCATCCAATTCTGTTCTGTACAGCTTTATTTGTGTTACGCTCTATATAGGAACACTATATACACTATATATAGTGGGTCTATATATAGCAGAGCAATATGTTGCTGATCATGTGTGCTGAAGAGCACGAATCTGGCATGCCAATTGTTTGTGGCAGATTAGGTGTCTTTGATAGTATTACACATCTGTCCTATTGTCCCTGTAACGTTTTATAGTCTTATTGGGGAGATAGTGTAGCATATATATAGCATGTGGCATCATTTTTCCCTTTATATCTGTACTTATCAGATGCGAATTGATAATTAGTTTGTTAGAGGGATCTGACCTACATGTCACCCATGTGTTTGTTCAGTTTCACTCTCACTTTGCAGGTTCATGACCATTGCTACTGGGGTTTCAACTCCGATCCCAATTGTAGTTGATAGGAGTTCATGGTTCTCTTTGACTTTGGATAAATAGCGCTTATAAATAGGTGTTTCTAGGAATTGCATTTTGAGTCTTTATAGTCTTTGTTTTCTGAAAAGTATATAAGGATTTTTGTGCTGAGTGTTGTTCTTTCAATCACCGACCTTGAGCTGTCTACACATATTATTATACACTAATTTTTAACGTTTCTGCTAATCAGGTTGGTAGGAGAACAGAGTCTCTTCAAGGACTTCTTGTACAAAGTGTGTGCGCCCCTTGAATTCAGCAAGTTGTTAAAAGCAGCAGACTTCCCAAATCAAGCACCGAAGAAAGTGCAATTGAGCAATAAAGACCTGATTGGTTAGTTCTTACAGAACTCATAGCTGCTTTTCTTTAGTTTTCTATTCTTTGCTTATTAACTTTTTGGTATACACTTGGTTTGTTCGTTTGTATTTTTGCATATCACCATGAAAGTAGCAATACCTTGAAATTTATATTCCATATCAACATTACATACCATTTAACTTGTGCTTATAAATATAAGGAGGTTTGACATGGCTTTGAGAACTAATGGATGATACACAATATATATTCCCCACCATGGTGAGAGCGAAGACACTTAAATGTCTTGCTGGTAATATTTTCAGCAAGTGGCAGAAACTTTTTAAACTTATCCAAAGCCTTGTCTTTATGACAGATTAGATAAACCCATACTCTGTGTGTGGCATCATCAACAAAATTAATAAAATATTTCTTTTTTCCTAGAGACAACCTCGGCATTTCACATACATTTGAATTTATCAACTCTAAGGGTGAAGATTTTAATGAAAGAGACTTTTTATGTGATGTTTAAGCATTCTTGCCAAAAATACAATGATCATAATGGTCAAAATCAGTATACCTTAAACATGGCAAATAACCCAAACAAGAAAACACTTTCATTCTAGTTTGACTTATGTGTCCCAATCGGCTATGCCATAAAGACACACTCGGTTGCTTGGTTATGGTGACAACATGGTTACGCACACTAGATATATGTAATGAATACAGAGTGTCACTCTTAGAGCCTTTAGCAACAATTCTAGAGCCCTTATATATCTTCCATTTGCTATTTTTAAAAGTGGACTGATCGCCTTCATCATCTAGTTGCCCTATGCTTATCAAGCTCTTCTTGAGCTGAGGTACATGCCTCACATTATGCAAAGGGAACACTCGACCATGCTGAAATGTCAATTGCACACTGCCAATACCTGCAATGTAACATTCATAATTGTCCCCGAAGTGGACAACACCATGTCTACCACCACTGTAGTCAGAAAGCCACTCATGGTGTAGTGTTACATGGAATGAAGCACTTGAATCAAGAATCTAGGTGCGCGTGCCATCATTAGAATCTACAATCAACGAGTGTGCACCAAAAGAAGAAGCAAAGAGTACATCATTGCCATTGTCACTCTCATAACTACCTATATTGACTTCCTCTATTTTCACACTGCTCTTCTTTGCATGTTGGCTATCATTTTTATCATTTTTGTTATCATCATTGTTTTTGCCTTTATTCTTTTCTTTCTTTCACTTAAAGTAATTTCTCTTAAATTGCCCTTTCTTGCTACGATGATGGCACTCCACATTTTTTCCACGAGACTGGCTGTATACTTTGTTATCAGAGTTGCCATTCTGCTAGGATGTGCCTCTAATATGTAGTGCATTGGAAGACTTGTTTGCTGAAATATTTTGCCTATTGAGCTCCTCGATGAGTAAAGAGCTCTCTACATCTAAATATAATAGCTTAGCATTAGAATTACTCATTGATATCCCAAAAGTATGCAAACTTTCATGCAAAGTGCATAGCAAGATGGCCTTGACTCCTCATCAATGTGAAACTCCAAAGCAATCAGCTGGTTGAAAATAGAGTTAAACTCATTGAAATGTAGAGACATGGTTGCACCTTCCTTCATAAGAAGGTCTATCCAAAATTTAGACCAATAAACCTTGTTGGCAATACTTTTCTGAGGATATAACTCCTCAAGTTGTTGCCACATATCATAGACAGATTTTGATTTCTCTATGCTGAAGAGCAAGGTGTTTGATACTGAAAGTTCTATGGTAGAGCACGCAAGCTCATCTAACTTATCCCACTCATCTGGATCCATGGTTACTGGTTTTACCCATTGTCTTTATGGGCTTCACTTGTTTCTTTTGCACCATGACATTATAGCACTGCTTTTGCCATATAGCAAAGTTGTGTGCACCCTTAAGCTTCTTAATGTGCAAAAGATTGCTGCTATCACTAGTGCCAACCATGTTTAAAAGTCAGCAAATATAAGTCCAATTGTCGCACAAATAACCAAGGTACAAAGCAAGTATCAACTAGCAATGAAAATTCAAGTAATTGTAGAAATTTTGGATTCACAACTTAATTTTCAGAGGTATAAAATGTGTGCTACAGCACACCACAAGCAATTGCAGCCGTGTCACAGGCTAATATATCAATTTCACGAGAAAGCCCCAAATTTTAGTTGCAATTTTTGTTCCAAGTGCATCCATGGGCAGAAATTGGATTCCCACGATCAAAAGCCCCAAAATTTCTCTGCTCAAACTGCTCAAATTACATCAAACATAACTCCCAAGTGGAATCCCAAGTCAATTTTGCCAAAATTTCACAAATTTTGCAAAAGCCCCAAATTTGTCCAAGGCCCAACATGCTCAATTTGCATAGAAATTGCATTGCAAGTACATACCAAGACCAAATTTGACCCAAATTTTGTAGATTTTGCAAAAGCCCCGAATTGTGTGGGGTCTAATGTGTCAAAATTTCAAGAAATTGTACTTGTCCCACTGCAATTTCTGCAATTACATGAAAAGCCCCAATTTCTGAGACTCGAGAGTGCAAAATTCCACGAGTTTTACTCAGCTGAAATCCCCAAAATTTGGGAGTAAATGCGTGCCAGATCCCTGAGATTTGTCAAGTTGTGCTTAGCGCATGTGATAGCTTGTAGAGCCCCCCAAAAAATAATTTCTTAAAAAAAGAGATGTTGGCAAGTTGGGCAGCATGTGACCTGCGACGGCTGCCCATCAACTGTTTGCTTGTCGACGGCTGCCCATCGACTGTTTGCCAGTTGCCACCTGCCTGTGTGGCCTGCACCTGCCTCTGCCTGCCACGGCCTGCCACGGCCTGCCACTTGCACCTATTTGATGACTGCTGACTACTTGCGCCTATTTACTAGACAGTCCGGTGACCTGACTCAGACTGACGACTTGCTGTGTCACAGCTCGGACAAGCTTTGGAAGTGCGGTCGAGATGGCCTTCAGCTTTGATACCAGTTTGTGGTAACCGAGAGGCTCAATGAAGGTTCATTATTTTGCAATGGCAATGGCAAAGAGAAAGAGAGAGAGAGTGAGCAACGGTACAGAGTGAGATGCAGGATCTGTGGGTACAAAGAGTTGTACCTCTTTTAGGTTTTTGTGATAGTTATATGTAAAGTACTAAAATACAAGTGCTAAGGGTGTGTTCACACCTGAGCACGTATAAAAGGCACAGTGGCCCTTTATTCCCAACAACACACCCATCCAACACAAAGTGGTTAATGAATTAATATAGAGATAACAAAAAGAGATGGTTGCCCTTTTAATGGTTGGTGAGTGCAGTTGTCACGTTGATCAATGTGACAAGATAGGGAAATATTGTTGTTAGCTCTGATTGTCTGTGTCTTATAGAATATACATGTACGGTGTTGAGGGGGCATGACTTGTTAGACACGTGAGACACTTGTGTGAACATCTAAGGCCAAACAATTTTTAGGCTTAGGCCAATTAGTGTGTGAACAGGGGCTCAGGCGTATTAAGTGGCGATGTGACAATCATTTACACACCTACTAAGGATAAATTAAATAATCAATAAAATAGACATGCAAAGGTGGCAAGTGATCACAATAGCTCCACCCATGTGTTTTCTAATTTGTTTTCTTTGCTAAATCCTAATTATCAGCTCAGAGCAACAAGCTTGATAGTCAGCCTATCATTGGTAGCAAAGCATGCAACCGATCCAAGATTGAGTGGAGCAGTCAATTTGCAGCTACGAGTGCATTAGCAGCAGCCATGACTATGTCTAAAGCACATGACTGTTCGAACAGCAGCAGACATTTGATCTGGGCAGCACGACTTAGATCTTGATGATGTGGCAGGCAGGCACTCAAGCAACCAATTGCCATGTAGCAGATGAGTACTTCAGTCAGACAATTTGAACAGGCAGTAAAGCTGGTCAGACTCTTCAGGGCACCTTTTCAAGACAACCTCACTTCAAGGGGGCTTATTGCCTTCATTTGCTTCCTTGGCAAATCTTCACACCTACTGGCACTTGACAAATGCTTGATGCTTTCTGCCCTTCAAAACTACTTTATACCCTCAAATGCAAGGAGGTGCTACTTAGTGAAGGAGTGTAGCTCGTCCTATAATTGTTTTGTAGCTGTCTTATTTGTACCACTTGAAGTATAGTTGCTTGGCTTGAAATAAACCCTTTGCTTGTCTATGAAGAAAGCAAGACCTTGTTAAGAAAGGCTTAATCAAGTCAAAAGTAAATGCCAATTAATGACAGAAATTATTGAGCCCTAGAATAGCCACAAGAGGCCAAAGAAAGTCAACTTTCGAAAGTGCATGTTGGGTAATCATAAACCTGTCCAACTCTATAAAAGGGAGCTAATAGGAGTCTTATACTGTCTAGATCTCAATCATTTGAAACTACAGCACCAACACCATCATCTCTTTATATTCATCAGTGCTAAATTCTTCACCCTCTAGCCGCTGTACTCTGTCCTTGTCCATGCAAGCTTGTCTTGCTGCCACAACAGCCTCTATAAAACCATGACTCCATCTAGAGGGGGTGCGGCTGCTCCAACTACTAAAACACAGGTGTTTGCTGATCATCAACAGTGTTGCATGTCTCTGACAGCTCCATACTGCCTCCATGTTCCTGTTGCTACCCAAAATACAGCCTGTGACTGCATTTTGTCTGACTATTTTTACTCAATGGCCTAACTGACTCACACTTCCACAGACAAAATGATGCTACCTATTGTACGACAGGAATAGAAATGCTTCACAATGCCACTCTCAGCTTGGCCCGTTCTGATTTCCATTTGTGAATGAAAAGGTAATGGCAGATATTAGTGCCCTTTTTAGTATACGGGTGTGCTAGAGAATACTGGGGTTGCTGCATAATAAGCAGATAGGGCCCACTGAATCATGGATGATCCCATCCTTTCTTCTTAAGTTTAGTTTAAAAAAAAAAGATCTTGATATGCTGGTGCGTATGGTTAGAGAACCAAAGGTTTGGGATGGATTCAGCTGGGTGAGAACCGGTGTGCCAGCTCTCATCTTTCAAATTAGTCGTTACGGGGTCAATGAGCTAGCTTGTAGCTATGAGAAGGATTTCCTAAGACTGGCATGCAGTAACCACAGTTAAAATGCAGCCTCTATGTCAACACACACAGTTTGCTGCTTCTGCACTGCCGCAGACTGTCCATGCCATTTTGGTACTGCAAGAGACAGCTTTTCTGCCACCAAATGCAATGTTTGCTGCCCCAGATGGCTATTTATAGGGCCCAGGCTACAGTCAAAACACAGGTTTCTCTTGCAGTTCCGTACGCCTACCTTTGAGTGCTTGTTGCCTAGTCAAATTGAGAATTCGTGTGAATGATGACACACTCCATTTTACTATTCGCGAAAGTTTGTGTGTCCAATGGACAGGACCTCTAGTTTGATCCATCTTGTCTTGTCTAGTTAGTCCAATATCCTGTCCAACCTAGTCAGATTGCATCCAATGACCTTTGGCACCTGTGGGTCAAAAAGTGTCCATTGAAGTAGACGCTTTGGGTGGCTGTTTCCAAACGTTTGCAAATGGTTTTAGACTGCTTTAGCAGCTGACTAAGGGCTTCCTCTCTTGTAGACACACACACATGGTGGCTCTAGGCCATCATATATCTTAATGAAAAAAGTACAGGATAACAAGATTACAAAGTGCATGGTGGCTCTAGGCCATCATATATCAACCAAATACAATGGATTCAACAAACAGAAAAGGATGAGTGTGCAAGAGGCACCTCGGGACTAGATGTTGGGTGTAAAGGACCTTTACGCTCCCCGTGTATATATTACTTCACACACGTGAACTAACCCTAGCGGGTACAAGTGTACTGTACCCTAAGTATAAATACATTATTTTATTCTTTGTGTGTACCACACTGGTACACACCTATTCGTCAACTCACTCTCACACTCTCTCACTGTTCAGCACCTCGATTAATGTGCGTGCTCTCTCTCTCTCTCTCTCTCTGCTTCCGCTCATAGTCATTAAACTGGTATCAAAGCACGACGGTACAAGCCGACAGTGTAGTCGTCATCATTGGGACTGATGGATCAGATGGGCTGTTGAGGAGCAGGCAATAATCGCAGGTGATAGGAAGCAGTAGCAGGCGACATGATAGGCCAAGCCGCGGGTGGCAGATCATCGGGGCAATAGGCACACGTGACCGGGACCAGGTCGATGGGACAAGTGGGCTCCAGGTCTGTGTGAGGCGGACTGCTCACAGCGGGTGCTGTGGGGCTCCAGGTCAGTGTGAGGCGGACTGCTCACAGCGGGTGCTGTGGGGCTCCAGGTCAGTGCAATAGTGGCAACGGGCTGCTCATGACGGACGACAGGTGCCAGCGGGGTCTTAGGTCACGCGACGGACTGACAGGGCTGGACGGGCACGTCCAACACCCAAACCTCCCCCCCCCCCCCCCCCCCCCCGTGCCCCCCAAACCTAGTCTAATTGCATCCTTTACCACGTGTGGGTCAAAAAGTGTCCATTGAAGTAGACGCTTTGGATGGCTGTTTCCGATTGTTTGCAAATGGTTTTTAGACTGCTTTAGCAGCTGACTAAGGGCTTCCTCTCTTGAACACGCGCGCGCGTGCACACCCGCACCCGCCCCCCGCCCCCCCCCCCCCCCCAAAACCCGCCCACCCTCTCTCTCTCTTCTCCCCCAAAAACAGGTTCTCTCTCTTTTATAATATTCTCCCTCTATTCTCATTCAAATTTCAAATTTCAAGCTCTCTCTTTTTTTTTCTCGTAATGGGTAAATTATATTACTTAAGGAAAAAAGTACAGGATAACAAGATTACAAAGTGCATGGTGGCTCTAGGCCATCATATATCAACAAGATACAATGGATTCAACAAACAGAAAAGGATGAGTGTGCAAGAGGCACCTCGGGACTAGACTGGCACAAATGCTCAAGATGGTTGAGTTTCTGTTGCATGGGCATGGGGCCTTTGCTGCCAATGTCTCCAAAACACCATCTTCAAAGAAGTCTCCTAGCACCGCAAAAGGACTGGGCCTTTGAAGTTCAGCCTGCAAGGAGGAAGGTCCATTGATAGCATGGGATGTAGAACCTGGATACTCGCAATCCGATGGAATGATGACACGACCAGTAGCATCAAAAGGCAACTGAGTTGGGAGGGTCATGGGAGCATTGTTGTTGTTGCTCTTTGGGGGGCTGTGGATCCTTGGGAGTATAGAAACTTGAGCAGCCGATGCATTTGAGGATTTATCTTGGCGATGTGAATAAGCTCTCTCTCTCCTCTCTCTTTCTCTCATATTATTTGCCACTAATGCACTTGTTAGTCCTCAAGCCCTCAAGAGTGAAGCTCTTTCTCTACCTCAAGCTCTCGAGCTTTCTTCCATTTAACTTTTGAATGCCCTACTTCCAAGCTCTCTCCTACTGCCTCAAGACTTTAATGTTTGAAGTGTACTGTTTTGAGTCTCAACATTAAGTGTAGGCCTTAAAATTGTGTGTTTTTGCATCAGACGTAGCATTGCAGATATGTTCAAGATTAATTAGTTGGTTCAGGATTGTACTAACGTCGGACAGTACTAATTGGACACCAACAGACGTAACAACCTTGTATAATTTGTGACATCTTCAACTCTATCTTCAGCCCTGTGACCTCGTCTTCAAGAGTCCCTACCTCCTATGCATCACACGGCCTAGACTTGAGTCCCCGACCCTTCTTTGCCCTATTTCCTTCGAGTATCCCTACCCGATTGCATCCTTGTTTGCCCTATTGCCTTTTGGATCAAGGCCTTAGCTTTTGCTCACTCTCCTTGCTTCTGCTCAACTCCTTCAGCAGTTGCCTATTCAACTACATTGTGCCTTGCTTATTCAATTTTTACATTTAGTTCCATCATCATTACATTTCCATTGATTATATGCTTTTGAGCATTCTCTTGTTATTTGAGTTTTGTGCACTTGATCATAGCCCACTTATTTCACAGACAAAGGAAGACATGATTTCTTTTATAAGCTTGGAATTATGATGCGTTTCCCACTTATATTAATTCGGAACTTCCCTAGTCTTCGTTGGGATGTCCTTAAATGGTTGAGAATTCCCCGATATTTAGAGAGCCCCTTTATATGAATTTCATGCTAAAAGCTCTTTTGGGGATATCCTTATCCCCCACCCCCAATTGCAACAATTAGTACAGCCTTGGTAAAATATGATGCTGGTGGCTTAGCTTGAGCTTAGTTGCTGATTCCTTTAGTAAGATGGCAATCAGCAAGGTTGCGAGTCAGGGTTTTAAAAAAACTACTTGTTTGATTCTATGATTGTAATCTGGCATTCATTAAAAACGTTTCCCATAACTTTTGATTATTGGAGAGTGGTGGGTTTTAACATGGATAAGTGAGCTCCCTGATGACTGCTTGTTCTTTCTTTGATTGAGAGGAAGAGTGTCCAATTGTTAGTTTCACCTACGATCAATTGCAAGTAGGTGCATGAAACCATAAATGCATTTCAGAGAGCGTGCTGATACTTGAGGTTTTCCCATTAACAAACTTCATAAGGAAGATTGCAGACTGGAGAAGAAGCAGATCTATGAGTATTATGTGTAAGTTACTGGTGAGAAAGCATTTTTTGGTAAACGTAGACATCAGCTAGGTGGCAAAGTCTATGTTCTAGGTAGCAAACATAGTGTCTGCTGGTTTGGCTTGCAGGGCCCATTTTTTTGCATGCATGTCCCTCATTCCCTCGTCTAGCTACTCAAGATCAAAGTGAGTTTGTTGTGGCTCGAAACTGTGGTTGTTTGTGCTTGATTTGTTGTGTATTATGTTAGCAAACCTAATTATTCTTTGATGATGTTGAAGGTTGGCTCTTGAAAATGGAGAACAAAGAATTTCAGGAAATCTTAAACTGGGTTACCTCCAAGAAAACCCAGGAATTTGGATTAAAGAGTCCCATCTTCGACGGTGAGGTCTCTCCAGTAAGCAAGGCTGAAGGCCTATTTTTTGTAGATGTAACTGGTGGGAAGATGGAAGAAGAATATAGGCCAGATGAGATCTCCAGCCAGAGAAGTAGAAAGGACAGGAAACGGAAAAGAGGGCAAATTGTTTTCCATAGACATAAACCAGTCACTGCTCATGATATAGGAACTGATTCTTTTGCAACAGAAGTCTCGTCAGATGAAGACTGAGCATCAATGCAGGCTTGCAGTTTTTTAAATTAAAAGAATCCTCAAATGCAAATGTACTCCTGTTGCTCTCCTTCGCAGCATTCCAGAGTGTTTCCCTTCATTTTCGGAGATCCCATTAGCTAAGGGTTGATGCCACGACCATTTACCTGTTAATAGCTCTCAACTTTGAATCTATATGAAGATCTTGCAGTTTAAAAAAAAAAAATCCCAAAAGCAAGTGTCTCCTGTTGCTCTCCTTTGCAGCATTCCGGAGTGTTTCCTTCAGTTTTGCAGATCCCATTAGGCTTGAGGCCACAACCATGTACCTGTAATAGTAGCTCTCCTAAGCTTGAATCTATATGAAGATGGAAGAAACAGAATACTTAAATCTGAAGGTGCTGGAAAATGCATGTGCCATGTGCACAAATCTATGCACACAGCCAGCTTGTCTTTTGGTAACATTATTGTTCTAATTTCATTGGTTTACATAGTGCAGTTCTCAAATGTGCAGTGCCACACTAAAGAGGTACTATAATGCACAGACAGCTTGTCTTTTGGTAACATTAGTGTAGTTCTCAAATGTGTGGTGCTGCACTAAAGAGCTTTATAATGTTAGGCTCTCTTGATCTGATTCAATTTGTAATTATTGTAGAGTGGAAGTCGCAATGAATGTTCAAAACAAATATCTATGGTTGATTTTTGAATTGTTATGTGGTTCCTTATGTTCAAATCCAATGTCTTCTCTGGTAGAGAAAACAAGCATCTGTCTTGAAATGAGCCAACTTCAAAGTCATTAATACCAATAAAGGTTAGTTGCCTGACGCATGCACGTCAATATTTGGTTTGTGATTTATGCTTGAACTTTCAAGTTGTTTTACTGAATATTGAACAAAGTGATGGAGGAGTGTTCTTAGATATAAGGCTTCACCTTTGGATGTTCTTACAAAGAAAGCTTTGAATTTGTTATCCTCTAGCTCACCTTTGTTCAATATTCGGAGCAGACTTTTTCCATTTGTATGTGAGTTTTAACTTGGAATTTTAGTAGTCAAATCATTACACTTGTATGGATAACTTGCCATGGAATGCTACGGCAGTCCTTACCCTTACATGTAGAGCTTTGACTGCCCCCTACATGTAAGGCTTGCCATTGAATGCTGTTTACATGCAGAATATGGTTTGTTAAAGCTTACCAACGATTCATGAATCCTCTTACGTGTGGAGGTGATAGTTTGCCTTATCCATTGTATGCGCTTTTAAGTTCCAACTTTCCTCCTTTTCCTTGGCTCAATTTACTTGTTTCTGGAAGTGGCTGACACACATCCCACTAAGGTCACTCACGCGGCATGGCGCCCTTTTGGCATCCAAACGGTTATGGCCACCCATCCACATAATCCCAACTCCCTCACTCATCCCATTGCGACAATATATTCTTTAGATATGATACGATATGTATCTGTGAATTGTTACAAATTCACACGTGCAAATGGAGGCAACTGTCAAGCTCTATCATGTCTAAAGGAAACAATTCGAATCGCTCCAAGGAAAACGACAACAAGAAAATTGTGTCGTGATTTAGAAAAAAGTGTGGAACAATTATAAATGTTTTCGTAGGATGATGGATCTTTTTGATTGTTCTTTTGCCAAAAACAACGAAAATAACAAATCCATTACCAAAGTTTCTTAAAAACAAACAAATTTGAGGGAAACAAGCTTTTGGAAAAGCAATAGCATTAAATTGTGCAAAAGTTAGAAGGTTGCCTCCAACTTTGGGATGGGAGCCATTTTATCGCAAAAAGTTCATAAACGGAGACCAAATCGTTTTATTAGTATATCCTTACAGAGGAATAATCCATCTACTCCACAGTTGAGAAAGAGCTCCTAACTATTCTCACGTCTTTATAAGGATAACGTTTTTATTTATATGGCTCAATATTCACCATCAAAATTGATCATCGACCATTGATATATTTAATTACAAATTCTCACGGATTTTGTCAGCTTAGAATTATAGTTTTGAATTTGTTGTAAGAACGTATAAAACTAATTGTTGATGCTTATTCTTGGATGACACATTGAAAACACAATGATAGAATGCCCTCATATATACTAATAACCCAAGAACGAAAGGAGCATACTAGTCTCAAAAGAATGCATTATTATATCATATCGACCATCAATAAGAAGTTCTCAAGGCTGTGTATTACCTATATTGATTATTTTCATGCCCCTCCTCTATCTAGACACTTGGAATTTCACAAATGCTTAGACTTAATCAAGGTAACATGTAAATTTAAAATAGGAAGTAATCAAGGTAACATGTAAATGTTTAGGAGTAAAACAAACTTTCATATGACCTTGTCATCCGCGAACAAATGGGTTCACCAAATGTCCATACAAAACAATTAAATAGATGGTTTCAAATTTCAATGCATGTAGACCCTCGACAATAAAATGGGCCGAATTTCTCACTCACATAACTCGCGCACGTATACGCAAGGTACAAGCCCGCCGATCGAAGTAAAGCTCAGTCCCTGTTCACGGGAAGTCCTGTGAATGCAAAGTCACAGCACGCTAGCATACGCAAAATTAAAACAAAGACAAGTATTAACAAGACTAGCAATCCCCAAAATCTTAGATATGATACGGCAATAACAAACTACCACTGCCACTGTTACTGCCGGACAAATTTCCAGCTACTGTGCGAATGCGAACTTCGAAGAGACGTACGTGAGAAAACGCGTTACGCAATACGCTGACATGCTGGAGATTCCCATTCCAACGGCCACTTCGATGCTTCCATGCATCCTACGCGGGCGACGGAAATCAGCTTGCAAGACTGTTTGGTAGACTAGTACTAGTAGGGCCTCGTGCCGAGCATTACAGAAGATTGTCAATGATTCTAGATAAGCAACGGTCATGTCAAGAAAGTATTTGTATGCACGGATGCCATGATAGTGGCTCACCAGAGATGTGCTCCCAATGAAGACTTATACTGTCAGTGTCAGGAATGCTACTGGCCGATTGATTGATTGTGATAGCCATCGCTGGGCAACAATTGAGCACTGTTTGCATACGATCTTAACAATCAACTTGACATGGTTCAGATCGAACTATTCAAAATGATAACGGAGAGGAAACTTTGACAGAAGCCCTGTACGCAGCACGCCATGATCGTTGCAAGGACTTTTCCCATCTTAGGATCAAAATCACTCATCATAACATACTCACGAACCAGCAACGACATAAACACCAGCACCAACCGATTTTGGGAATTAGCAGGCGACAGCCTTGACAAGTCTGTGTCCATGAATGATAAGAGAACGGGACAACACTGTGACACAAGAAACGTGGAGAGTCGCTGACTGATTCATTGGGCACTTAACCTTACCAAGTGGTGTCTTTTCAGCGTCTGCTCGTTAATCGGGCATATACTATTATTACAAGGGTGCCGAACATTAGAAACCTATTACAAAATGGTGCTTTGTTAACATTGCCCATTGAGACATATGCTATTACAATGGCACGATGACAAGGTCCCAAGAAAATAATCCTTAGTTAACTTAATCGGGCCACTCTAGGAATCATGCAATTTCAAGATTAGTATATCGTAGTGAAGCCTTGTTACAATTTTGGATTGCATTGGTATTCTTTTGATCACCATCCATAGTTGCTCCTCTTCCCGTAGCACTTCTATCCTTTCCTTCCAAAGTTTGCAAAATAGTGTTTGCCAATGCCAAAGAGGGTAAGGTTAAGGAGATGCTGCAAACTAAGTCGTCCACCAAAGAGTAATCCAGAAGCATCTACTCCTCTAGCCATGTCTATCTATGTCTACAATTTGCCTCCACAAGTCAATGTGAACTATGATGTAAGATACAATTTGAATTCATAAAGTCTACACACACCCTGGAGACCCCCATCATGCCCACCTCTTCTTTCACTAGATGCAACTAGGCACCCCTATCCCAAGTACTAATCCTTACATATACTTGTCCTTGCTCCATCATGCTAGTGTCAAGTTGCAAGACACTAGCAAGGGCCATAATGTACATGATTCCATCATGAAGTTAGGAATGGATAAGTATGCCTTTTCTCGAAGTGTAGTTGTTGGCAAAACCCTTGTGGATATGTATGTGAAATGTGGCATCTCGGTACTTGACTATAGCTTTTTGCTGGCCGATTCAAAATGAAGTCTCATGGGCTGCGCTGCATTGGTCACTAGATATGCTGAGAGCACAAGCTGGCCGATGAAGTGTAGCATTGTTTGGAAGACATGCAAACGAGTGGGATATCTCTTGATGCTGCCATGTTTGCTTGTAACTTGAAATCTCCTAGCACTATTGGAGCTTTACAAAGTACGCTACAATATTAATGCTGAAGACAACTAAAAGGGGATCTGACATAGAGCTATATGTCATTTGTGCTCTCATTGATATGCATGGAAATTTGGCTTGCATGTCGAAGCACAAGAAGAGTTTGGAAGGTAATTAGTTTGAAGTTCAGCATGGAATGCATTGGTTGTAGGTCATGCCAAAAAAGAACTTGATTATAGAGTCCTTAAGTGTTTCAATCAAATGAAGATGAAGGGCATATATCTAGACGTTGCTTCACATTTGATAATGGAAGATTTGAATACAAGTATTGGTAGGTGGGTTGATGCAAGGAGAATTGAAGAAACCAAGAGATGTGTGCTTCAAGAAACAACCCAGAAATACGAAACTTGAGGTCAATAAGACTATTGTACGAGTTCTCTATTGGTTGTACACCAAGCTAGCACACATTAGGACTTGTAGATACTTGAAGTTGGCAATTGGAATACCGCTGCTATGTGCCAAACTTGGATTTTGTCTTGAAAACTTAAAAGTCTATGTAATGAAGAAAACAAGGCAATCTCATATGAGGTTTTTGAACAAGCCAGTTGTATGTGTTAGAGGCTAAGCTCTTACACATGAAACCATTGCTGCTTTGAGCTGGTATGATGACCTATGTGTTCCAAGGCACACCATTGAACATTTAGAGCAAGGTAACGCACTATTATCATGTGTGATGCTAGCTAGCCGACACCTTCTCAATGCTCGTTCTCGACTTATTTGTTCAAGTCAAACTAAGTAGTTGACTTACAGATTTCACAAATACATGGTATTGTTAGTAGTATCTAATGTAAAATGAAGAGGTTCTACTTCCTCCTACAATATGGTTTTCCATAAAAGTATGCCAACTTTAGTCCCTTTGGCTCTCTCATTCATGTGAGGGAGAATAAGTCGTTAGAGCTCCACTCCACATTCATGGGTTCAAACAATTATGAGGTGGACTTCCAAATACACAAAGGACAAGGTTGGTCCTTTACAATCCAAATAAGATTACTATGCCCTTGTTTAAACTTTAGACCTACTTTGATATTTTTTGAACACAACATAAAAATTAAAAAACTTAACAAATGTGAGAATTTCTAGCCAAAAAGCGATGTTAAGCTACACATATAGCAAGAAGAGAAATTATAGAAGCTTCCACAACCTAGCAATAAAATGATAAGAATTGGCTTTCAAATAGATGCTTCTTATCTTAGTACAAGGATAATTAATTCAAAGAAGGGATGGGGATGAAGACGAGATGGTGATGGCATCAGAGGATGCCATCACCATATCGAATTAATTCAAAGAAGGGATGGGGATGAAAAGGAGATGGTGATGGCATTGAAGGATGCCAAACACCCTGATCTTAGCAACAATATTAATATTGAGAAAAAGGTTTCTAGCTACAACTCTCAGGTATCTACAATGCTTAGAGTATGACAAGATGAATAATCACAATATGTATCCTTCAAATATCTTTTAAAAACTTGCCACACTTATGAAGTTGAGATCTAATAATGTAGATGTTGCTTAGGAAGGTGCTCAAACTACACTCATGCTTTTGGTTCTATAGCAATACTATTCAAGAAGTAGAAAACATCAACATTACAAATTTTTTATTAGTTTAAAGCAAGAGGAGTCATCAAGTGAATAAACCATGACTTTGGGTAGTTACATAAGTTTTGAAGTGTAGGTGACCATTAGAAAATTTGGTTAGGCCAACCAAAGCCATTTATTGGATGAAAATTCAACTTGGGATTGGGTTAAATACTGTCTTTGAAAGTTAATATTGTCTTTCTTCTTTGTGTGTGTGTGTGTGTGTGTGCATGCACACACACACACACACACACACACACACACACACACAGAGTATATGCATGCATGCATGTCTTGGAACAACTAATGGGCTATTTTTTGCTATATTCTATAGGGGACTATAGATTTTGGGATTGGAGGTCGGAGAATTAAGTCTAAGAAATGCAACAACATCTAGTGTTGAATGATGAAATGACCTGTGTCTTTTGGTTGATTTTTATTGTTTTTGTGGGATGAATGGATGGTTTTATATGATGATTGAATGGTTTGTAAGTGGTTTGAGAGTGTTTTGAATAGGGTGGAATGGTTTTGATAAACTCATGATGTTTTTCAGTAGAGATATGAAGTTTTGTGATGTTCTATTGAGGTTTTGTTTGGTTCTGATAGATTATACTTTGTTTTGTTTTTCTTATATATGAGGGTTTGGGATGATGATTTATGAAGTTTGAGGTTGTTTGAAAGCTCATTGAATGGTTTTTGATAGTTTTGATTGGTTTTAGTTGAGTTGGATGTTTCTGTTGATCTTCTGTAACTCTCTGTTGAGCTTTGTAGATGTTAACCCTCAAACGAACGAAGGTGGAAAATCTGGAAAAGCTAAAGAAGAAGACAAAGACAAAGGCCAAGGCAAAGAGAAACGGAAGACAAAGATGCACAAGGAGAAGAGTCCTAAATAAGGGAGAAAGGCGCACAAGGAAAGCACAATTCAAAACTTTTGTAAAAGAGCGCAAGCGCATCATGGTTTAATTCAAGGTTCGTCAGGCGGTGGAAAGGAAGCTAGGAAGATAGAAGGACAATGGGAAAAAGGGCCTAGGCTATGGCCGGCCATGTAAAAAAGGGGAAAAGGGGATGACCGCCTAAAAGGGATTTAGGGTTTTGTATATAAAGTTGAAAAGTGAATGAGAAGCTCATTCTTGTGTGTGGCCAAAAAGTAGCTCTCCTCTTCTTCTTCTTCTTCTTGTTCTTGCTTGCTTGAGCTTGTGCTTGAGAGAGGTAGTGTGAGAGTGTGAGGGAGTGAGTGTGTGAGGGTGAGGGACCGGGGAGGAGAAGCTCTCCATCTTCTCCTCTCTTCTTCTATTCTCTTCTCTTCTCTTGTCTTGCTCGCGGCAATGGAGCTTGGAGCGTGGAGCTTGGGGATGGAGCTTGCTTGAAGCTTGCACTTGGATCGTGGAGCTACCGAGGTGTACGAGAGAGGAGGTAACTCAATCGGCATGGAGGTAAGCTCACTACACCCGTAGATATGGATGGTGCGTCGGCTATGTGAGAGGTAGCCATTAGTGCTCGGCTTGGAACGCTTGAACAATAAGCGATCAGTGGGTCTTGGCGGTTGAGCGAAAGCTCCCACATTTTGGTTCCATGCCGAGACCAACGGATTCAAGCCTTGAGCGCTTGCACGCTTCGAAGCGAGCATTGGAGTAGGGTTTTCCCCAAACCGGTGCTTGAGGTAGATAGGTAGGAAGCGAGGGGGTTTGAAGAGGTATTCGATCTCCTTGGCAAGTAGGTTTTTGGTTTTTTAGATTTGGAAAAGCATGTCGGAGTAGTGTAGGTGATTGCTTTGTGATTTGTATGCATTTAGGATAGGAAAAAACAAAGAAAAAGAAGCAAACAGTAGGGTTTTCTATTGCTGTATAACAGGCTAAAACAGGGAAATAGGGGCACAGATCCTTGGAGTGCCGTTTGATTCGAGCACCATAGTGATTCCAGGCATGTCTGACATTTCCTTGTAGTGTTTTGTACCTATTTGGAAGGCACTGGATGATTTGGTGGAGTAGACATTGACCTAGAGGCATTGCGCACAACTCGTGGGCCGCTGTCCGCGCCGTTGAACCAAGCCGTTCGAGTCCCAGAATCGGACCAGTCCAGAATCGGATACTCGAACAATCGGACCATCCTGTCCGATTTTGGAAATCGGACCACTTGGACCATCCTGTCCGATCGGACGCTCGTCTGATCGAGGCAATCGGACCACTCTGTCCGATCCGATTCCCAGAATCGAACCACTCCGAAAATCGGACCACTTTTTCGATCCGACTCCCAGAATCGGACGTGACGAAAATTGGTCCATTGGGCCGATCGGACGTCCGATTCCGATAATCGGACTCCTGAAAATTGGACATCTGAGAATCGGACAGAAAACTGTCAAAATCGGACAGGTATCTAGAACACAAATTTTGACACATCTAAACCCCGAGATTGACCCCAAAGGCTATGTAGAGCTAAAGGCACATCACAGATCTATCACTGGGCTAAAATTTAGAGCACGTAGTTCAAAATTTGGCTATAAACGGTCCTCCAAATTGTGCCCCCTCTGCACCTCCCCCAAGTAGATTGGAGAGAAAATGCGCACCGTGACAGGTCCTCCAAATTGGACCCTAGTGTAGTAATGGCTCTACACGAGCATGGATTCTCACTTGCAAAAGAGCAACCAAAAGCCCATACCCGAACAGAGAGAAACAGAGACCCTAGAACATCAATGGGCCAATCTAGCCATCAAGGGCAAAAAGACCACACCACGAGAACACAAAGACATTGTGTTCAGACCATGTCTAGTCAGAGCGAAATGCAACATCAACAAACTACAAATGTCAAGATGACTAGACATGACACTCTTGACGAGAGATGTACCTTGAGCAACACTGCACAGACGACCCCAGACATTGGTGGAGAATCCACGTCTGGTCATGCAATTGGGGACTCAAGGGCATTTGTCAAAAGGCTTAGATTTACAAGCCAAGACCTGGAAGATGAAGACATAGTACCACTGGCTTATCTTAGGGTCAAAGTCACCACGAAAAGAGAGCATACTATCGATGCTCTGATTGATGAAGGAGCAGATTTTAACATCTTGACCTATGAATCATGAACCCTACTAGGCCAACCAGAGCTCACACCGACTAGTGCAACTCTTAGCCCTTATGGGGGACACCCACAAGCACTCATAGGGAAGTGCAAAATCCTTGTGACAATTGAAACTGAAAGCTTGCCTATCCTATTTCATGTTCCTCCAAATGGTGCTAAGCTGCGGGAAAGAAACCCTCCTAGGAAGACCCTTCAAAAGGGCGACCAAGTGTGAGGCCGACTATGTAGCACAGAGGATACACCTGACACTATCGAGTGTGAGGATAGTCACAACCTTTAGCAAGGGTGACCTCATTAAACCTCGAGGGAAAGGCAAGCAAGGTGCTGACATAACAGTCAAGCTTACTGACGAGAACAAGGACTTGTTGGAAGAGTTAATACAAGTACAGGTTGAACAACGAGAACCAGTGAGTGAGGCCATGCCTAAAACAAGAAGGTCAAGAGACAATGCCAAGGATAGGCTTTGGACTTACAAATATCGTAGAAGACCCCAAAAGAAGCCCAAGCCTTATAGACGCAGGCATCGATGGAGGGTCAGCACAATGCCACGATGGATATCCAAAGCATTGCTACGTGCTCAAGGGTACTACGCAGGTAACCCATGGATTTGGGTGCCAAAACCCCTTGCTAAACCTCCCTGGTCGACTGAAGGCTTGATCCTATCAAGAGCAAAGAAGCGTAGGAGGAGATCTAAACGAAAAACCAAGTTTCGAGTCAACAACATTGGAGTGACCGAGCCCCTCATGGTCGAAATCAAGAAACCAAACGGGACCAATCGGAGGGTAGATCCTCAGCCTAGCATGCTTGACAAGCAGATACCAGATGTAATCGTTGAGGATACGCAGAAGCTGCTAGTGCCCAAGGAGCCTTTGATTCCCCAAGAGGATAGCAGGCATCATAGGCAAACATTGCTCATGGCAAGGTTAAATGCTCAACAAAGCAAATAGCAAAATCATTTAACAGCCACGAGCAAATCTCCAAGCCAGTGTCAAGGCCACTTAGGAGTCCCAAGGCTCCTACACCCTCTTCCCCTAAACAGATAAAAAGGCAAGCAAGGTGCTGACATAACAATCAAGCTTACTAACGAGAGTAAGGACTTGTTGGAAGAGTTAATACAAGCACAGGTTGAACAACGAGAACCAGTGAGTGAGGCCATGCCTGAAACAAGAAGGTCAAGAGACAATGCCAAGGACAGGCTTTGGACTTACAAATATCGTAGAAGACCCCAAAAGAAGCCCAAGCCTTATAGACGCAGGTATCGATGGAGGGTCAGCACAATGCCACGATGGATATCCAAAGCATTGCTACGTGCTCAAGGGTACTACGCAGGTAACCCATGGATTTGGGTGCCAAAACCCCTTGCTAAACCTCCCTGGTCGACTGAAGGCCTGATCCTATCAAGAGCAAAGAAGCGTAGGAGGAGATCTAAACGAAAAACCAAGTTTCGAGTCAACAACATTGGAGTGACCGAGCCCCTCATGGTCGAAATCAAGAAACCAAACGGGACCAATCGGAGGGTAGATCCTCAGCCTAGTGTGCCTGACAAGCAGATACCATATGTAATCGTTGAGGATACGCAGAAGCTGCTAGTGCCCAAGGAGCCTTTGATTCCCCAAGAGGATAGCAGGCATCATAGGCACAACATTCCTCATGGCAAGGTTAAATGCTCAACAAAGCAAATAGCAAAATCATCTAACAGCCACCACGAGCAAATCTCCAAGCCAGTGTCAAGGCCACTTAGGAGTCCCAAGGCTCCTACACCCTCTTCCCCTAAACAGACAAAAAGGCAAGCAAGGTGCTGACATAATAGTCAAGCTTACTAACGAGAGCAAGGACTTGTTGGAAGAGTTAATACAAGCACAGGTTGAACAACAAGAACCAGTGAGTGTGCTCATCCTTTTGATTTTCTGATCACATGATTTTTGCCAGAAGATATAATGATCTTCACGTTCACTATTATTTTTTGAATTTTGTGTGCTTTGAAATCAACATTGCATTTCCCTTGATGCTTGAAAGACTTGTTGAGAAGTGTCCCTCTCTCAAACCAGATTTGCTAGGGGAGGACAAAAAACATGACGTTCATGCTTTCTATCTTAATGTTTATCAAGACATTACATTTCCCTAGCTAAAAATATAACCTTCCCATGTATAAATGGATGGTGGTGGTTGGGCTTTGTCAATTTTACATGAATTCTATGTACTAAATTGAAATTAGTATCTTCATCTATGAGAGCATCATGATTGTGCTCTCTTTGTTACTAGACCCTTATATAGGCAAGTGGTACTAGCTCTTAATCTTCTAGGTCAATCCCTAGGATACTAACTTCTCTAATAGTGCCATTAGGCTATGGCATAGGTGGCTTATGCATTGGATTCTTAAACACATAGTATTTCTTGATATGTACACCATTGAGTTGCTAACTCCCTTGCCTTCTAGAATTTCCAACTCCATGTATCTTATTCTACTGATTGAGCATACATGGAAAGATCCAAGGTCTTATTACTTTATTATTTGCTTGTGTCCCTTGATCAAATAGAGCAATACAAATTCATCTCTCTTGAAGTTCCATAATTTAACTTGCTTGTCAAATCAAGCCTTGTGACACAATGTTTTTAAGACAAGAGTGTGTGTCACCAAGAGGTGAGTTTCTAATAAAAATTCTAGCTCAATGAGATGTATGTTGCCAGTTTTATTTCCCTTACTAGCATTCTAGCATCTCCACATGTGAACTTGGGATTAAAAACTTGATAAGCATAATGGAATCCATACAATATATTAGTAAAAAAGGAGTCCTAAGCTATGTGATAGACACAATACTACCATGAGCTTGTTGTCCTAATCACTTTTAGAGGCAAATTTTGTCTTGGACAGAACATTCACACTATTTTGTAAGTGGATTAAGCTTGGCCATTTGCTAGCAGATAGTATAGAGATGACTTTCTATGAATGACCATATATGTAGATAATAGGTTGCTAATTATTTCATTTATGAAGTGCATTTTTTGGTCACTCATGATGTTCAATGAGGTAGCCAAATCTAGAAATGACTTGCTCCCATAAGAACTTGGGGGTGCACCTCAAAGATTGTAATTGTAACATGTTCCATCACAAATGCTTTCTAAATTGAGTTGTCTCTAAACAAGGTTGGCCACCACAGAAGCAACCACTTGCTTTTCCTCCATGCACGTCTCAAAGCACATCATGCATCTCATGTACGCACACACATTTCCTCAATGAAGCATTTTGGCTAACATATACAATTGTCCTATGATCATGTAGTAAAAGTTGAGTCTTGACTAGAAGATGTGTGAGGTCTTGCCTTCTCTTTTAGGAGACAATGTTTGTTTTTTCTCTAAAATTAATATAGTATAGTCAGCCCAAATAGAGGATAAAGTTTTGCTCCAATATTCATATTACTACTAATTCCCCATTTCTGATTCTAGACGTGTGTTCTCCCACATAGTGCTAGTTTGCCTTTCTTTCCACACACCACAAGAAATCAAATTCAAGCAAAAGTAGAAGCCAACATGTGATGCATCTTGCTTGCACAACTTGTTCGCTAAATAAAGTAATGCCTAATTGTCTGCATAGAGTGAATGAATTTAACAAAAGATAATGCCTAAACTTCTTGACTACATAACCATTCCCAATCCTTTCCTTTTTGCCATGGATAAGTTTATTTAAACTTTGATGACATGCTTGCATGGAAATCTCAAAAGGAAATTCATGTGTTAACCATGTTGGTATAATATTTCTCAAATGGCAATCTTAGATGCATCAATATGAATAGAAAACATAATTGACTAGTTTGCTGCTCATAAAATTAATGCATATATGGAGCCTTCATAATTGCTCCATATGTTTGTTTGACATTCCTTAGGCCATTTCAAAATTATAAGCAACTTGTATAAGGATCTTACAATAATATCACAATTCAACACAAGCATCGATAATAACATTTATGGCTAAGGAGAAATTGAACTCCTTTAAGGGTGATCATAGATGAGGACTAATGATTACCTTAATTTTGAAAAGTATGTTGCTATGCCATTCCTCGACACAACATATATGGAAATGTAGGCATTAAATCCAAAACTAGCAATTAAAGGGTCAATGAGAGGCCATAATACTTGCACCATTCAAAAACTTGCCAAACTTTATCTAGCATTCACATAAAGATCATTAACAAATATTCCTAATGTATCCTTGAACATTGTGCACATTAAGTGGTAGAAAGTTGATAGTACATTCATCAAGCCAAAGGGAATGATTATATCTACACAAAGACTCCCTATTCACAATGGCAAAGGTTGTCTTGTGTTTGCCATTTGGGTGGACTTGTACTTCATATATCCCAAGAATCCATTAAGGAAGTGGTGTGCTTATTTACAACAAGCTTCTAAGAAGAGCTTCGGCTCTCAATTTGTATTTACCTAAGAGACTTTATCTTTCTTAGCTTATTTTGACCTTTTATGATGTAGTTAGGTTTGTAATATCCTCCTTTGTCCTTTGAAGAAGGAATCTCAACTATCAACAGTCCTATATTCTAGTGTTTGAACATTGTAAATAACAAGGACTAGAGAGGGAGAAGAGAATAGAGAGGACTGCAGAGAGGAGAGAGAAAGAGAGAGAAGAGGAGAGAGAAATACTAGAGAAAGAGAGAAAGGAAGCCATAAAAGGAGAGGAAGGTGAAGAGGATTGATTATTGAATAATTGGTGCCCTAAATGAGTTTGTCAATACCTTATATACCCTGTCAGTGTGATTGGGTATTTTTCTCATGCTAACTTTGTACTTAACCTATCTATCCCACTCTTTTACATTCCATCTTGCCCCTAAGGTTTTTTCTCTAAAAAACAAACAGGGAACTTATTGGCATGGCTCAACAGTGGGGGTACAGAGTACTACTCTGTTTAGCATTACAAAAAGTAATATGTGTGGGGACGCTCAATTTCATGTGTAAATGGGGTGCATAGATGTGTATGTGATATATACAGCATGTAAGATTTGGCAATGTAAGAGTTTGGCCACCAATTCTAGATCGTTAGGGTCTTACAAATAGTGAACAATATGTTGTCTAGAACAAGCCTACTGTAGAGAATTGGTCATAACTTTCTACATACAGCTCCAAATGAGATGTGTGACATGTCAAAATGAAGCTCATGAAGTGTAATTTCAAGTATATAGATTACACTTGGCTTTCATTAATGTAGGGTAAAAACTATTCTAAAATAGTGTGTTATTTGCAAGCTATATACAATCCAAAACTAGGCCTAAATGAACATGTTTTTAGCCAAGATTGCATCTTTGAGGTAGGGAGACTCGTCCAAAATGATTATTGGTCACCAAGAAGCTTCTTCCAAGGGTAAACCCTACCATTTAATCAAATATTCTTGAATTGAACAAGTTCTAAGCTTCGTTTCTCTTTATCCAATGACTACCTTAGGAGTCTAATGAATGATGCCCTCTTCATGTATGGGTGGCAACTCCTCCACGTAGTCTTTTTAGGGAGCTAATAAAAATGTCTCAAGTAGGTCTCAAGCCACTTGTTAACCCTCTTAGTTTGGCTATCAATTTGGGGATGGTATACTATAGATGTAGCTAATTGGTCCCCATGGAGCTGAAAATTGTCCATCAAAACTGGCTATAAATTTGGTATCCCGATTATGCACAATGACTTGTGGAGGCCCATGCAACTTAAAGACATGCTCCATAAACTAACTAGCTACTTGAGATGTAGTATAATGTATCTTGGTAGGGATAAAGTGGTTTACTTTGGTGAGCCAATTCACAATCACATAGATATTATTCCAAGCCTTTTTGGTTGTGGGCAAGCCAATGATGAGATCCATTGTAATGTGTGTCCAGTTCCCCTCATGGATAGGCAATGGCTGTAGTAGATTGCCCATCTTAAGAGCGTTGTCCTTGTTTTGTTGGCATGGCACACATCTAGATACAAATTCCTTAACATCCTTTTGTAGGCCCTTCAAGTGGAAACTCTTTACAATTCTATCATGATTGGCAATAGGCAAAGAATGCATCTGTTTCATTATTTTGTGTATAAAAGGAGAGATATGAGGGATTATAATTTTGCCATCATGTGACCATATGAGGCCATTTTTGAGTTGATAATGGGAGTTCTCTTCCATAATATCTTGTTGTAATTTCTAAAAGATAGGGTTGAAGTCATCATTAAGCAAATAAGCCTCTTGTATCTCCTCTATCCAATCATTGTAAAGCTTAGTAATATATGATACTTTGCATACCCATATATGAGAGAGTGAATCACCCATAACATTTTCCCCTACATGAGTGATCTTAAAATCATAATTTTGTAAGGTTGCCACCCACCTTCTTTGCTTAGGAGTCAAATTTGGTTACGATAGAAAGTACTTGAGCACTTGGTGGTGGTCACTTTCACTCTAAACCAACCGCCATAGAGATAGTGGTGCCACTTCTTGATAGAATGAAGGATGGTCAACATTTATTGGTCATAAACATGCATTTGCCTCCTTTTCATCTAGTTTGCGACTTTCAAATGAATGACACTATGTTCTCTAATTCTTTTGAGAAGTCTAGGCAAACAAGTATAGAGGCTAAAGTAAGCTATTCCTTCAGTTGGCTAGAGCATTCCAAAAGAAGGCTCCCTTCTTCAACCTATCAGTCAAGGGTGCTACAACTGTTGTTGTTGTATAGTGGTGAATAAATCCACATAAAGATGTGGTATTAGATGGTGTTGGCCAATGCTTGATACATTGCCCCTTTTGGGGGTCGGCACATATTCGGCACATATTCCATTCTCCCTCACAATGTGACCCAAGTACTCTATCTTAGTCTAGAAACATGAATATACATTTTCTCTCTTTTGCAAACATTCTATGCTATGTAGTAATATGTTAAATAGCCTCATGATGTGTACTAAGTGCTCTTTCAATTATCTAATTTAAATGAGAATATCATCAAAGAATACAAACACAAATTGAAAAAGAAAGGGGTGTAAGGTCTTATTCATGAGGCTCTGAAAAGTGGTGGGAGCATTTGTTAACCCAAATGGCATTACAATGTAGTGGTAAAGCCCTCGATTAGTCCGAAATTGCATTTTAATCTCATCAACTACTCTCATGTATATCTGATGGTAGCCATATGTCATATCAATCTTTGTGAAGTACTTTGCCCCTTTTAGCTCATCAAGCAAGTCATCAATCCTAGGTATGGGATATTGGTTCTTAACTATGATTTTGTTCAAGTGCTTGTAATGCATGTCATGAAAGATCCATCTTTTTTCTTGACTAACAAGACTAGGAATGCATAGGAAGAAGAACTCGACTCAATAAACCCCATCTCAAGCAACTCCTTGACTTGCTTTTCAACTTCTTTGCCCTCATACTTTGAGAGCCTATAAAGTGGCTTGTTCGCTGGCTTTGAATGGGACTCTAAGTCAAAAAGGTGATCCACATGTCTTTTAGCCAGGAGGGATATAGGCATTTGGAATAAATCCTTGTAATCTTCCAAAATATTTTTCAATGTTGAATTCTTAGCCAAATTTGTGGACTGATCTTTGACCTCTTTGTTTCAATGCAACAAAAATATTTGAGAGCATTTCTTGAATTCTCTTTTGAGTTGCTTGGTTGTAATAAGCTAAAAATCTGCATTATCCTGAACTCCCTCTAAGGATATGAGTTGTTCATGCATATCAAACTCCATGTAAAGGTGAGAGATATCCATGGCAATCTTACCAAAGTGCTTCAGTCAATCACAGCCTAGAGCAACATCAACTGGGCACATATTAAATGCAATCAAGTCCACAATTGACTCATAATTTTCACCCAAGCATATAGGTATCTAGGGCATATTTGAGTGTTGATTTTCTCATCAGTGTTTGCCATTTGCACTTTTAGAGGTTGTTATAATTCAATGAGAAAGCATCTCAAATGATCCATGACTGATTTATTCACAAAATTGTGAGTATTACTACTATCCACAAGAATAAAAAGTGTTTCCCATTTATGCTCCCTTATATTTGTAACATACTTGGACTCCTAGAATTCATTCATGCATCCAAAGAAATAAAGTATATGGAAGTGTCTACATATATGGGTATGTTGGAATCAATTCTGCTCAAGTCATAAGGCAAACATCCACTCAAGCCAAAGGGAAAGTCTTCTAGGGGATCATAAAATTGTTCTTGGCAATTATCCTTATCATAATCCTCATGGCCAGCATGTATCATAGTATCGAGATGCTCATCTTCTTCTTCCACATCTTCCAAGATATACACACTATTGAGTTTACCTCTTCGATAAGCATCTTCTTCTTCCACATCTTACAACACATACATACTATTGAGTTTAGCTCTCTGATAAGCATCTTCTTCCTCCACATCTTTCAAGACATACATACTATTGAGTTTAGATCTTCCATAAGCATAGTTAGATGCATGATATGCTACTATGCATTTTTTCCCACATAAAAAATACAAGCCCTTTTCTTATGCTCTCTAAAGAGGTCCACTGGGATGAATTTTTGGACCCTTGGTTGCCTTGGGATGAAGTATTATTTGGTCTATTTTCAGCTTGTTTTCAGTTGCTTGCTACCCTAAAATTTTCCTACCATTTTAAGGCTTTGAAGGGTGGGTAAGTGGGTATTTTAGGGCTACTATAAGGCATGTTATTTCCCCCATTAGCACCTCCTTAGGGGCTTTGTCTAGCTATAGCTCTTTGCTATCCAAAATTGTGTTGAAATCGAAGATCCTTATTGTATTCACGAGCATACCTTTCAACCAACTCTATTGCTTGGAAAAGTGTAGTGGGATTTTGTGCCGTAACACCAACAAATAAATTGTACTCCAACTCATATATATGTTTGTGAAATTTGACATTATAACTAACACTTTCCACATACATTTCCAAGTTGAGAAATTAGTTTATGTATCCTCTAATGGATAAGGTGCATTGGTCTAGTTGATACCACCACCTAGCCAATTGCTTTGTCTCAACCAGAGAGAGAAACACTTGCACCATGTGTGCCTTGAAGTCCTCCCACCCATAAATAAGCTGATTTTCATGCTTGACATAGCACCATCAAGTGTGAACTTGGTTTTCCACTCGTCTAGATTCAGCAGGGATGATAATTGCCAATTGTGTTTAGTGAGGATTATCTTGTCTCAAATTTCCCAATCATAAGCACCTTGTTGTGCATTTAAGCCATGTTGGTCATTGCAAGTATATTTCTTATCATATCCATGATGCCCATTTTGGCCATGCTACCCATTATATAGTTGGCTTCTAGTGAGTCACTAGACTCCTAAGGTAATCCCTCTCCCATCCATTCAATTGTCGATTCCATGCATCTCATGAGAAACCCAAAGTTTATTTCCTATCAAATGCATTTCATGTTGATTGCTTAATGAAACATTTCCTACCATGTATACTCTAGCTAAGGAAAAGGTCAATGACATGCGAGGTGGTAAGATCAAAGAGGGGTGACCTCCCTTACCACTTAAGACCTTGAAGGGATGCGCAAATCAGCCCAGGGGGAACTTTGCCCACCTCTTGGTGATCTAGAGCCCAATACTCGTGCACAGGTGCATTTACATTTAGAATATACCCCCAAAATTTATGGAAAATATTGAAACATGAGGCACACGCATGGACAAGGTACTTATGTATTGAGCTTCGAATGTATGCAGTCAATACGGGATGTATGGTACTGAGGCCTTCATATGAAGTGCTTGTAGAGTAGATTGATACTTGGATGGATATGTAATCACACTCATTATGCCATGTATGTTGGACACTAAGATGCATAGGCGTTTCAGCCCATAAGCAACTCAAATAGTGAGATTTTGGGTTAGGATAGGCAATATACTAAGTGCAAGAATTTCGAGACTATCACAAAAAAACCTATTGCAAAAGAAATTCTATTGATTCAGGGAAAGGATCCTATAGCTCATCTTGAAGAGGGCATCATCCCTTTGATTTCAATAAAAAATCTCTCCAATCAGAGCTACGGTTTAGGAGATATCACCATTTTGTGTACACGAGTCACTTTGGTAGAGTGTAGAATGCTTCTAGATAATCATAGAGATTGCATTTTAGAATTTTATAAATATTTTTTATCATCAAGATTATATCTCACCTCGATGCGGATGTTTTCCTCTTCAATTTGAATTAACAAATACTCCATTCATAGTTGGCTATCAAAAGTTATGATCGGTTTACTGACGGTGGGTCTAGTTGACTGCACCCAAAATGGCAGGAAACAAAGGTAAAGGCAAGAGGCCTAGGGTATCCTACATAGAGATATTACTAATTCTAGAGATTTTAAATTGAAGAGCCATATGGGGATGACTCTGAGAAAGAGTCATCTGAATGGGAAGCCTTCAGTGCACTCAACCAAACCCTATGCCAACATTAGACACACCACACATTGAGACACAATGATATGGTCTCCAAGCATAATGAAGTGGTATCAAAGTTGGATCAACTGATCGATCATATGGCCTGCATAGATAGCCCCTCAAAGATGGATTTATTGATTAAGCATATAGTGATTTCCAACAATCAAGGCACGCTTGCACAAGCTCAAACCCAATAAGCCTTGGATAGACTCATAACAATTCTCTCTCAAATGGCCACCAATCATTTGTAAGACAAAGAGAGTAGAGGTAGAACCAAATCAAGGTAGCCCACTCCACCCCCTAATGCCAACTCTCAATCCAATTTGAGGAAACCCACCCACCTCTCAATGGAAGCTTATAGCTCCGCATTATTGAAGGTAGAGGCCTCCCTATCAACAACTTTGAAGTGGTAGAGCTGTCCAATAGAAAAAAGAGCCAATGATGAGTGCCTTCCCTACATATCCCAATATTAGAAATCAACCTCTACTTTTGAGTATATTTTAACCTCATAACATACAAAATGGGTAGCATGATAATCATAGACAACATGCATATAATGGGCAACATGGTCACAATGGGCATCATGCATATAATGGACATGAAAGTCACAATATGGGAGGCATCCATATCTATTGCCTATGTACATAATACAAAGGATGAATATGGTAAATTAAAAGGAGTGTTTTTCAAGAAGGATTCATGGGTCTACATGTAACCTTCAACAATAGGGCCTCATCAAGTTCATTGTCATGGTGTACTACCGAATAATTGGAAGGGCAGAGTGCTTAGGTTTCAGAAGGCTCGAGATGGTGGTATTGTTGCATCAGTTCAACATGTATATGATGTGAAGGACTTGAAGCTGCCTCCTAGGACTACTCAAAAAATTTTCCGCTCAAATTGTAAGTCACTACTTTTATGTTCTTAACTTCTCATATGTTTTTGAGGTTTTTACATCTTCTCTCCTGTCAGATATTTTATCTTCGAATCTTGTTAAGGACCACCCTTTGGGAAGCTTGTCTAGGACATACAAAGCTCTGCATGTGGATGTGGGTGAGACTGATGATTGGAAAGTCATCACAACATCTTTTACATCACAAGATTTCTTTCTATAAGCTCATGTATATAGTACCTACATCAGTTGATACGTTTGGTTCTCTTCAATTATTCCTTGTCTACCTCTCAATTCTTTGAAATGGCCCATTCTGGATGAGTGAACACTTCAGACATTAAAAATGAAGATCGTATATGACATTCATAGCTTGTTGAGATTCAGGAGAGCTTCAAGATCAATGGGTCTTTCATAATTTATACCAATTCATGTTTTTGCGTATATCTTCAAAAGCACTAATGTGCATCAATGTTCCTCCATGTTCATTTGTAAAAACATAACAAAGCACTTTTTTTATTCTAATTTTGAAGAAGGATGGAATGAGGTGGGTGGAGTGCACAAAAGTGACATCTTTTCTTGCAGAGTAGTGGTCCCTAGTGTTACATTTCGTTACTTGATTGCATGTTCATCATCATACATGCATTTCTATTACCGATGTTGAATGAAGAAGGCAAGCCATGGATTTCCTTGGAGTCCATTGAAGACATGGGACAAGCACTTGATATTCAAATTCATATGCCAAGTGGAATGATCAAGTCAATCATAGTGAGTGATTGCTAGAGTCTCCTAAATTTGTGAAGCATCTAGTCTTGATGGGAAGTGTTCATATAGAGAGCTTCAACTTCTGTATTGGTGGTAAAAAGGTAAGCTTGTTTAATATTGGAATTTTTTTGTTTTGGTTGGGACATAGTAGTCCGAATCTTATTTGCTTTTATCTCTTTCAGATGGGCAAAAGAATGGTGAAGAAACATATGTTATTGAGTGCTTTGAACCAAGTCAAAATTTATGTATAAAATGATATATTAAAAAATTAACGATAAATAGATTGTGCAATTTTATTATTTAATACTTTATACATATTTTAGATTCTCTAATATTCTATATTTTGGATTATTCAATGCTTTTATTTTTTACCTTTTAAAACTACATTAATAGAATTTAATGGATTTTTAAAAACTAAAATTCTAAGTATATGGCCTATAAAAACCATTCACTTGGTCTCATTTTCATTTTCCAACTCTCCAACCACTTCTCCTCTCCTAATCACCCTTGCATTTGTCTCCTTTACCCCTTTTTCCACAATAGAGCTCTTAATAGTTTCATGCAACATTCAAGCAAACCAACAATTCCAAGATTGTAGTGGGCACACCTAATTCTCCCTCTTGTTATAATTGATCCATTCTAGAGTTTGAACCTATCTCACGATCCTTATGCAATCTCCACGCTTCAACACTTGATCTATACTCACAACCCAGTTCAACCTCAAGCCATCGTTAAGAAGAAGAAGAAAAAGAAGAAGGAGATGGAGATGGTGGAGCCCATGAGTGCTCTCTCTCTCTCTCTCTCTCTCTCTCTCTCTCTCTCTCTCTCTCTCTCTCTCTTTCTCTCTAACTAACAAGCAAGCATATATGAAAGAAACATCAGCAAGAGAAAGCTTGAGATTAATTGGCACACACAAGAACAAGCTTCTATTTAATATTTATAGAATTTATAAATGGCATTCTTTTAGGATTGCCCCTTATTGTTGGATGCCCACCCTCTACTTGAGCCTTTGAAGTGGCCCTCTTTTTTTAAGCGCTTGGTGATGGGCATTTATCTTAATTGACCATAGATAGATTTGCTTAGAGTTCTACTGGGAGTTTTTAAATTTGCACCGGCTCTCACAAGATACCCTTCATTGAGGTGTTAATGACATTGTAGCTGAAATAATCATTAATGTTGGAAGAAAATGGTATCTAAGTAAATTGTGCTCTAATTTTGGGGCCAAGGGTTAACAAACATCAATCTTGATTTTCTCATGCATGGTGGTGTCCTTCTCTCATTCAACACATGGAGATTCATGTATATTTGGCATGTGCTTAGCAAGCATATGCTTTGTGAAGGTTGTTAATGAAGATGGCAAATATTCTTGTATCAAAACTCTCTCTTAAAGGTTGCCCACGTTCATGACCATGCTTGAGTATAGAATTCCATGGTTACAAACATGAAAACATGTTAGGCATAGTAACCCAAACTTAAGAGCTTTTGTAGGACTACTTTCCTACCATGGAAATGAAGTTTCATTCATAGTTTCATTCTCATTCCTAGGGCTCTACTATTCCAAATAGTACAAGTGCTAGAATTTTGGCATGGCAAATTGCGCGCATGCACACACACATATCTATGTGCCCATGGATGATTTTGATTATGTTGTAGTTGAGGACATTTATGAGATTAGTAACAAAAGAAAGAACGGCAAAAATAAGTATTAATGTCCTCCTAAATACCTCAAAGTCATATAGTAGAATGAGAGACACATCAAGATTGTGGTTAGAGTCCACTTCAAATTGCCATTCGCACAAAAAGAAATCCAGGGCGACATTAGCACAGAAAGAAAACCATCCAAGAAATCTATAAAAGTTTCTTAATACATCATGGCCCTAAATCATTTAATGCTTAGGCTTTCAATAAACTATTCATTTACTCTCTTTTCTCACCGCTTTCACCTTGGCAATTTCACTTGGTCATGTGTCCCTAAAGCAACTTGGTGCTTAGGATATCATAACACCTCTATTATGGCTATGATGGCTTTGTTGCATCAATAAACCACCCACCTTTCCTCTTTTGTAGTTGATTTAATCTTGGAGATTTCACTTGGTTGTACTTCCTTAAATTAACTCGATACTTAGGCTTTTTAAACTCCTCCATGATGGCTTTGTCACCTCAATAAATTGTCTATTTGCCCTCTTTTCTAACTACTACTATATTGGCAATTTCAATTGGCCATGCTTTGGACTATGCTAATGTAAATTCATCAATTATTGTTTACAAACTCCATTGTATCATCCATTTTAACATTTTTTCTTTCAAAATTGGCCTTAGTTTGTCTCTTACATCTCTAGTGTTTTTTATTATCTAGTTCCTTTGTGTTTCATCATGCCATCTATCTTAAGGAGGTCTCCTAAACATGTATGGAATACAATGTCCTTTTCCAATGTAGCATGAAAAGATATTGTCTATCATACCTTGCTTACCTACCTCCTTTCTTGTTCCAATTTCCTCAACTACCTCCTCTTACACTTTGAGTTATCATTTCCTTGACTTTATCTTCAATCTTCTAATTAGCTATAGCCACCTCCATTGTTCAATTTCCATCTAGCCCTACTAAGCACGTAAGCACCTTGGCAAGTGAGTCTTTCAAACCACATTCTTTACTTTCAAGTTTCAAACCCATTGATGTAAGTATTCCTCCAAGAGGCTTGGCTCTCCATTTAGTTTGGGCAGTGGTGCCAAGACCAATGAAATTTTCTTTGAGTACATCTAGCTAGTAGGGGCATAGCTCAAGTTTAATCCTCATCCCTATATGTTTTCCTTACATCATTGGGGGAGGTGACAATAAAGCTTAGAAAGATGCCCTAAGCCCATGCATGTGAATGGACCCCTATGGAAAAGAAGGGGGAGGGAGAGGGGGGGAGATGTGAAACAAACTGAATAACACAAGGTCATTCCACACACACACACAGATTGGTTTACTTTGCTACTATGATCACCTATGCATCTTGATGAGGCATGCATCTTGAGCATATATCACTCAATGCCCTACCTATAGCACCCTCATCATCCTCCACATAGCACCTGTGTTGGATGCTCTTAATGTTCTAGCTCCTACAACAACCCACAATATCCTCCTACAATTGCAAAGCCAATCATTTCAAAATCACCAATCAATGGCTTGTTGTTTTAGTTAAAATTTAGAATGCTTGAAATTTCCAAGTACATCTTCAATTGAATGTTTTCATTTTTCGATGATCTATTTTTGTGACATGCATTACCACAAAAGACCATTTTTTTAAACACCAAGCAAGCTCACTACAAAACCATCAAACAAATAAACAATCATATTTTGAAAAAGAGAGAATCTTCATATTGATGAGTCAAATTCACTAGCTTAAACCTCAATGCTATTTCACTAGCATAACTCTTGGGGGCTATTGTTTCCAACATTGGAACAGCCATCTTGGAGCTAGAAATTTTTTTATGCATTCGTAAGTGGTCTTATTTCTTAATTTGCTAAGAGATCACTCTTACCAACAAAAATGCACAGCAGTAAACTTTACCAATGAATCCTTGCTTTTAATTTTTTAATGTTGGCGACAAAAACTGCACATGGATGAGGGTCCCAATGGGTTAAGATCCAGACTTTGACCAAGTATTTGACAACCAATACAAGAGAATTTCTAACCAACCACAAAGCCTGCATTCAACATTAGACAAGCAAAGCAGATGTGCCGATCAAGTATGTGACTACCAGGCTTTAGAGCGCAATCCATTCGATAACAATCAAATCAAAATGATGGGCCATATGCACTCGTTGAGATCAAGAATCCACCAACGAACCTTGGCTTGAGTCCAGCTCATTAACTTGATGGCAACCTACTAATGATGTATGACAATCAAGAAAGGGGAAAAAGAAGCATTCAAATCTCTAAAATAGTTTAATATCGAAGACATGCAACCATATCCAAGAAGTGAAGGAGCATATTGTGAAGTATATCCCCTAATGCCTGATAGCCTAGGCTCTAGATGTAATCCCAAATGGGTTCACAAGTCTTTAATCTTTTTGTGAAATTTAATTCAAGGGGCTTAGCCAGACTCCTTAAGGCCTTAAGGTGTGAAGCGCTGTTGACATCATGAAGATACTGTCAAACCATTCTGATGTCACCATCACCATGGAAGTCCGGTCCACAGCTATTGCTTCAATCATCATTGAACACTGAGCATCATTTAACGCATGCACACCCTAAGAGGGACACACATGCCTCTGCTTATAATCACATTGAGAGAGAGAGAGAGAGAGAATGTTTAAACAGAATATAATACAAGCCTTATGAATCTTCTGTGAGTTGCTTTATAGAGTACCAGATCATTCGGAGAGAGACAATGCTGACTCTTGTCCTACAGGAAGTTTCCACTTCTTGTGCCAATGTATGGACACCCTTAACCAGAGGGGAAATTCAAAATCATCATCTAGGGGCTCATCAGCTGGTCCATCCATTGTAAGTGGCAGCCACACATAACGGGAATCTCTCAAATCATGGGAATTCCATCTGTCAGCCATAAACAAGAATGTATCTTGCAGACCAGGTAGGGGAAGCACAAATGTGCCCTGTGCAAAGAAGGTTGTTTGTCTAAAATCAGATTTGACTCCTATACAAGGATTCCCAAGAGTAACCCAGTGCCCTAGCATAGACTCTGCAGAGTGAGCCAAGGCTGCATTAGGTGCCCAGCCCGTGCAACCTGATGTTATCATGTAGTACATACCCCGGTGCTTGAACACTGCTGGAGCTTCTCTATGCATGCCCACCATTATTCTCCTCATGACCCTTTTCAAATTTAAATAGTCATCTGTCAGGACTCCGATGTGCAGTTCACTGTTATCTTCAGAAGAGTAAATAAGATAGGCTTCTCCACCATCATCTTTAAAAAGAGTCATGTCTCTACTATCAAAACCATGGGGGCGGCCACTGTATAGGTAAGTAAATGGCCCAACTGGACTAGAGCTGATGGCCAGACCAACTGAGGCCTTGGAGTAATTAGCATTGTCGATATGCATCCACATTACATATTGCTTCATATTTTCGTTGTAGATCACTTTGGGCCTCTCCAGCACATTGCCAACATAAAGATCATGTGATTTATTAGTTCTTTCAGCAGCTAAAACAATCCCTTCATTCTTCCATGTCCAGAGATCCTTTGAAGAGTAGCAACTTACACCTATAACATCCACCTGTCCACAAAAGTGAATATTAAACTATCAAGATTTGAATGACTAATCAAGAAACCAAAGGTGCCATTTTAACTTTCTATAGAAAACTTTCAATTCAATAGACAAATATGTCAAGGTGTGGGTGGGTGACAATCTCTTTTACCAAACAGGAGAGCCCAGCATCACAAAACTCATGCGTCACACATCATGATGTGGAGGCAGTTTGCTGTGAAATAGATCACATTGCAGGTTGCATTTAGCAAAAGACAACTGCTTTTTCCTTAGACAGAGGACTTCATATGGAATCTGTCAGAGTGAAGCAATGCGAAAGCAAATGACCGTGACAAAGAGTGAACAGAGAGAGAAGAGAGAGAAAGAGACAGTGAAACGCAGAAAATCTGCAGTGAAGAATGCTGTATAAGGATGCAGAATTATACACAGGTGCAGAGAGAATATCTGCGTATGTCTCCACCTCGAGGATCTCGATCTCCATCAGCCCCGAGAGCAATCTTCGCAATCTGCAGGCTGAAATCTGAGAGACACAATTGCCAAGATTGCTGAAAACACAGCCTATTTATAGGCTGAAAATAATGCCTAAAAATGATCAGGTCTCGGCTGCATTTAATGCAGCTGACTGATGCAGTCCAATTGCTGCCACATGGCAGCCTGCTAGTCCAAGGAATAACTCTAAAACCCCCTCTCAAATCCTGGACAAGGCAGCAGACGGAGGGATCTTGAATGTCGGTGAAATATAGCCTAGGGAAGTGCCTTCGTAATAAACAAATCTACAAGATTGTCTTTTGTCTTACAATATTCCCAATCAATGGTCTCATCCAGAAGCTTCTCCATAATGAAGTGGTACCGGATCTCTATGTGCTTCGTCCGAGCATGGAATACAAGATTCTATGCCAAGGCAATGCAACTCTCATTGTTGCACCGCAAAATAGTAGGACAAGTCTGGGGGCAGCCAAGCTCCTCCAACAAACACTGAAGCCACACAGTCTCACATGTGGTAGAAGACACGGCCCGATACTCTGCCTTAGTCGAAGATAGGGCTATCGTGGGCTGCTTCATGCTACTCCAAGTAATAGCACCAACACCCCAAGGTAAAACAATAACCTATCTCCGGAATCCTTTGAAGTTTTATCCTTCTTCTCCTTGTCAGGGCAATCCTTCTTCCAATGACCTGTTTTGCCACAAATGTGACAAGTAGACTCCTTGTCTTTGTCCTTCTTAGATTTTTCCTCCTTCTCCTTCTTTTGGTCCTTCCCCTTCTTCCCACCGAAGAGTCTCAGATTGCCCTGAAGCAATCAAGGGGAAATAAAAACCACTAAAGCGAGGGGGTAACTATGAAAGAAGAGTTATCACCATGTCTTCAAGAGTGATCACCTTCCTGGTATTTTGAACCTATATTGGAAGCTACCTTAGCTCGTCGATATACTCCCGCATGGATGATGACTTGTTGACACTCATGGTCCTCATTTGCACTTCCAAAGAAACTCCCTTCATGACGGTCATCCAATTATACATCTAATCCAACTCCAGCCATATCTCCCTAGCCATTGTCAAATGCTCTACATGAGAGATAAAAACGAGCGAATGTGAGCATTGAGTTTATCCCAATGTGCCTGAGCCTTTGCCAACTTTGCCTTCTCATTGGAAGAGAGTCTGGACTCATCTCGTGAAGAAGGACGATTGATAGCCTCCGCAATAAGCTCTGCCAAATCATAGGACTCCAATATGGCAGCATCATGACCCGCCAAATGCAGTAGTTCTCACCACCGAGCTTTTGATCTGAAGGAAAAGCCGATAGGACGGGTACCTTCCGGTCCATGATCTCCTAAAACTCTGTCTCGGCCTCAGAAGACATCTTCACCTATAATGCCTACACCAAAAACACAAAGAGCAGCCCCCTCTGACTGTGAAAATACAGCCTGCTAGGACTGTGGTTCGCTCGCCCTGCTCCACCCGCAAGAGGTGATGAAAATGTAAAATCTGCACTTGAAGACCCAAAACGCAACCTTCTTTCTTCTCTAACAACAAAAAACAGCCGCAGCTTCAACAAATCCTCTCTTTTCTTACGCGCGCACACTCGCCTCAGCCTTGTTCTGATGCACAGCCCACCTGCTTCCACTTGAACACTGAAAACGCAGCCTTGTGTCATGCTGAAAACTCCTCTTCAAATGGGTCCACCCTAGGTCATCCTTCAATGCTCTGATACCATGATAGAGTGAAGCAATGCAGAAGCGAATGACCGTGACAAAGAGAGAAGAGAGAGAAAGATACAGTGAAACGCAAAAAATCTACAGTGAAGAATGCTGTATAAGGATGCAGAATTATTCACAGGTGCAGTGAGAATATGTGTATGTCTCCACCTCGAGAATCTCGATCTCCATCAGTCCCAAGAGCAATCTCCGCAGTCTGCAAGCTGAAATCTGTGAGACACAATTGCCAAGACTGCTGAAAACACAGCCTACTTATAGGCTGAAAAGAATGCCTAAAAATGATCAGGTCAGCTGCATTTAATGCAGCCGATTGATGCAGTCCCGACTGCTGCCACGTGGCAGCCTGCTTGAGTGGCACTGCCTGCCAGTCCAGGAAATGACTCTAACAGAATCAGCTACCAACCTTCTGATTGTACACCATTCAATTTTTTGTTTGCAACCACTAGCACTTTTGCCATGGTGATATGATTGCACAAGTGGGAAAGTGAAGGGCTCAAAACTCCATGCCAGCCTCCAGGTGAGACACAATAGAGGCACAGGTTCACAACTACATCTGTAGTGCACCACAAATCGAGGTACAAGGTGCCATAAGCCACCTAGTCATAATTTTATGGTTACCTACCTGGAGGACTTGGAATCACCTTTGTTACACTTTGAATTGCAATACAAGTCTGAGATTAGTCGCAACTGATAAGTTCTTTGGTCGTGTATGGAGTTCTATGAGTAGCACGTCCAGCAGAGAAAAGTGCACAAGTTTGGGATAGTGCTAGGTGTCAGAAGTGAGTGCAGCAACGGAAGCGTAGAAGACAGCTGTAATGGATTGCACAACAAAAGAAAGAGGAGAAAACAAAAGAACACTACAAAGAAGAACTCAGAAGATTGCTTAGGAAATGGAATCCATATACCATACATGAGATAGTTGCATAAAACAATGAGTCATTGGCTATGTGCACGACAACAATGAGTCGCTAGCTGTGTGGACACTAGCATCGGCTCTCTCTCTCCAACAGGACCTGCACTAGAAGTCTACAAGTGAATGAATCACTAAGGAGAAGGGTGTTGAGCTAACATAAGCATTACATGATGAATTAGCCACTTAAACAGACCCAAATGTGTTCAATTAATAAAAACCCTAAAATGGTACGCAGTTTGAGAGTTTTGAAATGATGTGCGGTACAAGGTCCTGAAACTTTCAATAAATACGCATGCCACCCGCCCTTCAGCCCAATCTCATTTTTCGCTGCCCACATCCCATTCGTAGAGAACATCTTAGCCAAAGCTGCCCATTGCTGTCTACATCCATCAAGCACCTATTTCCAAACTCCATTGCATAGCCTACATCGATTTTTGCTACGTTTACTGATCCACCACATCATCTACAGTTGGTGAACTCCTAAACTATTGAATTGCTATGTTTGTGATCCACAGTATTGTACAAACTGCCACGTCATTATACCTGCGTTTTTGCTGCCGCTAGCCTGCCACATCATCATACCTACGTTTTTTTTGTTGTTAGTGTGCCACGTCATCATCAGCTTACTATGTTTGCAGTTCTCTCTCTCCTTTGCCTATCCAACATTGGCCTTGCCACTGCCCTTGCTAAGGGTTGCCATCACCCTACCTCCCCTGCTGGGGGTTGCCGACTGAGGGGCAAGGGTTTGATTCTTAGCTTTAGGTGTTGTGCCTCTTGCCTTTGATCAACACTCATCAAAGCATCCAGCCTTCCAATAATGTTGAGAATACCAATTTTTCTTCAATACATTCTACCACTCCAGTTTTGGAGATGATTGGGAGCGTCCTTGGGTCTCTCTAGTTTGATGTTGATTTTGATTTTGAGTTTGTCTTTGATTTTGATTGGAATTTTGATTTTGGTTACCCTTCCCTTGTTACCCCTTTTGTGAAGAACCAAGGAGAGTCTCCTCTGTAGAGGTCAAACTATGAAACTGATTGAACAGTCGAGCATAATGCAATAATTTATAGAAAGTGGGCATAGTGGACTGTGAGATGACTTGCTACACAAGATGAAAGTATTTCCTTAGTAGCTTATTTAGAAACAATGTGACCTGATCATCCAAGGACTTAGAAGCCCTCATGGTAAAGAACTCCACAAGAAGACGTTGATACTCAACCAACTTGCCTTTCAAGTCGTCCCGGTCAGTGATTTTAAAGTTTTGGAGCTCATGATCCAAAATGATGCGACCGGTCTTATCCGCAAGCCACATAGCAATTAGTCAAGTGTGCCCAATGCTCCGATGCAAAGTCAAAATGCTGAAGCTGTGAATGAAATTCAGTAAGAGACCTTGCATCAACTCAACAATAGTGGAGGCATTCTTAGCCTTCCATTAGCGAATAACCTCGTATGGAACAAGTGCGCGGTCAAGTTGAGGTTCCAACCCCTGCACAAGATCCCATAGGTTCTGTGAGTTAGGGACATGTCTCGTCAAGTTTGACCAAATAGTGAAGTTCAATCCACTAGAATGAGTTTGATCATTAAAGGCATGGTTGATAAGAAGGAAGAACCATGAAGTGTCAGGTAAGTGGAATAAGTAGAAAGTGGTGGAGGGGGATAAGTAGGAGGGGAAGGTAGGTAAGTAGAAATAGGCCAATAATGTCCAATGGGTGCTGACTGATGAGGAGACACTCGAACATGAATTTTTTCATAAAGCGCTGATGGAGGTGGAGACACCGAGACACGTAAGTCCTTTCCAACGGTCAGCTAGGGCATAGCCAAATGACTAGAAGATCCACTAGGTGATGCCATGGAGACAAACTATGATACCAACTAATCCACACTCGGTGAAGGCTGGGTGGCATTCCCAAGCCGTGAAAATCCGAAAGTGTAGGGATGGGAGAATGAACCTCCATCATGGATATACCACCCACCTAAGGAAAAGAAAAGGTCCTAAAAGGCATACCTAAGGGTGAAGGACCCCTCAATGTGATGTGAAGATATCTAAGGTACACTTAATGGAGGCTAAAACAACCATGCAACGGAACTAGTGGGTGGGAGTCTGGAGACTAAATGGATTTGTCATGTGTGTAGATCTGGAAAATATATTACGTTCCTTTTGTCCATTGAATGCAAATCATGAAAAAGATGAATCAGCAAAATCAAATTGACCATGAGATGTAAATACAGAAGGAAAAGATGGAGTATTTAGTATAGATTCTTGTAATTTTTGTTTACCTTTTTCGAGTTCAAAAAAAAAAAAGTCCTCCTCAAGGCTTATGAATCAATACTTGGTATAAAGAGTCTCTTCATCTTGAGCATCAAGATCATAGTTGCCTCCGTACGACGTACGGTACTGTCCGTACGATACGCACCTGTACAAATCCGTACGTTCTTCTGGGCCTATTTGAGCCACCTGGTCTGCACATCCTCGATCCTGCATCCTGCGTTTCCTGCGTCCCCGTCTTTATTGTTGCGCGTTTCGCCTACCTACATGGCACTTTTTGGGGGGGTGGGAAGCCTTGGATACCTCATCCCACCCCCTTTTCCAGCCATGCACTCCCCCCCCACCCCTCCCAACCCTCTTTGGATTCCTTTCAGCTGGCAGCCCTCTCTTTGACCATTGGCCCCTCTTTGACTGTTTGAACTTTGACCCTTCTCTCATCTACAAAAGGTGCTCCTCTCCTCCATGCTTCCGCACCAATTCAGCAAGCACTTACCATTCTCATCTTCTTCTCTTGGATCTTGATTCTTGAATGGACTTGTGATTTGTCATTCTCGAATCTCACCTCCCATCCCCTCTTTCTAGCGGGCCACACCCTATCGAAGCATTTGCCATTCTCAAGAGTCAAATCTCATCTCCCATCCCATCTATCCCGCACCCTATCAAAGCATTTGCAATTTTTATCTCCCATCCCCTCTCTCTCACTCTTGCTCTTTCAACTTTACCCCAACCCTCGCACCTCTCGAGTCTCCCTCCCTTTCAACTTTCAAGACTCAAGTTTCAAGAGTCAAGACTCAAGCATCTCTCTCTCTCTCTCTCTCTCTCTCTGGCCTCTTTATCCGTCATCGAAACCATGACTCGTGAGAAGCATGAAGCCTTCAATTTGCATGCGATCCATGTGGAAAGGGACACAAAGAAGTCCAACTCCCACTATTGGACATGCAAGTATTGTGGAAAGCGCTATACAAGCGGTGCAACTCGGCTTCTCCAATATCTTTCCAAGACGGTGGAGCAAGTTGCTCCATGCAAAAAAATCCCTCAAAACATAGTGGAGGAGATTCTCGCCAAGATGAGAGGGGGATCCACAAGAGGAGGAGGAAGTGTCTTATAGGCACCAACTCCTATGCCTACTAACGAGGAAGCATCAAATGTGGGCGTATCTTCAACCGATGCGGGAGAGGCCTCGTGGAGGCTCATGCGGTGCCGGAGAGACAATCCTCTCTCTCTCAATCTCCCGGTCATGTGCATGGATCGGTTGACTTTCTTAGATAAAGGCAACGACTTGCAGACATTGAAATTGCACGCACGGTAATTGAGTGCAATCTTGCATTCAATGTCCTAAAGCAAGAACAATGGAAGATGGTAAAAGCCATTGCCAATGTGGATCCATGTGAAGGATGGACCGGTGTTACATACAATGACATGAGGATGAAAAAGATTGATGAAGAGAAGGAGAGGATTGATAGAGCTCTTGATCCTATTAGGGCCACATGGATAAAATATGGTTGCTTCATTCTCACCGACAGATGGAGTGATCGTAAGAATCGGGGCATCATCAACATACTTGTCTCATGTCCAATCGGCAATTACTTTTTGCGGGCCGTAGATACCGGCAAGAGGGGGAGGAAAACGATGGACGCATTCATCTACCGTGGCGCCAGTGTACCCTGAAACGGCGTTTCGGAGAGTCCGAAACGGACCGGCCGTTTCGGACCGGGACGGAAACGGGAGCATGCCGTTTCGGGATCCTACGGCCCGCCGGCCCCGTTTTGCGTGGTTGTCCAGCGGCGTGATTCTCCTTCCCCACTTCGTCTCGACTCTTGCTCGCGTAGCTCTTCTTCTTCCCCACCTCGGACCTATAGCAACGATTCTCCTTCTCCACCTCGAACCTGCAGCTGCCACCTCCCGTCTCCTCTTCCTCTTCCTCTTCTCCTTCTTCTTTCTCTTCCTCTAAGCTCTTCTTCTTCTCCTTCTCCTTCTCCTTCTTCTTTTTCTTCTTCTTCTTTCTTCTTCTCCTCCTCCTTTAATCCATTACCTAGGTCTTGACTCCTAAAGGCTAATCATATCATGGCACCGGACCCATATTGGAGGCACGTCACTCCTATCAAGGGATACGAGGGCTCCGGCGGATCAAAAAAGTGGCGGTGCAACTATTGTGGATTGGAGAAATCAGGGAGTGTAACGCGCGTGAAAGACCACTTGGCTTGCGTTCCCAACAAAGACATCGGGCCTTGCGCAAATGTGCCGGCAGAAGTAACAGTAAGTCTCCATCTTTGGCGCCGAAAGCGTATGGGTATTGAGCTAGAAGAGGATGAATCAACGCCACATGGGCCTAATGAAGCACAAGTGGGGCAAAGAGAGGCTAGTGGGCCTAGTGGTGCTAGCCAAATTGGAGGTGCCAGTGGCCCATCAAAAAGAAGTGCATCCATATCCGTATCGAGTCCAAGTGCAAAAAGGACCCCGTTGCCATCTTCTAGTGGTGGTGGGCAAAAGGGCTCCTTGCATGGTACAAGTGTCCATGCAGGACTTCAAAGGTAGGCAATTGTAGAGGCAACTAGGGAACTCATATGCTTATTTATTCGGTGTGCTATCCCTATCAATGTGGCCACTACACAGCAATGGAAGAAGACAATCAGGGCAGTAAGCTGCATAGGGTGTGAGTGTCCATCCGCAGATGCATTACGCACACGGGAGCTTCGAAAGGAGAAAGCATCCATAGAGGCTCAATTGGAGCCCTTTAAGGAGACATGGTTGAAATATGGATGCACAATATTATGCGATGGATGGTCAGATATGTGCCGAAGGAATGTTTACAATGTTTTCGTGTCTTCATGTAAAGGCACCATGTTCGTTAAGCCCATTGATGCCTCTGCCTCAGGTCTTACCATCACAGGAGCTTTCATTTGGGAGCACATGCGACAGGTCATCATGGACATAGGAGTCCAAAATGTGGTGCAGGTGGTGACAGATAATGGAACCAATTGTGTGTCTATGGGACGTATGCTTGAGGAGGAGTTTCCTAGCATAGTATGGACTCCATGTGCATCCCATTGCCTTGACTTGCTTATTGAAGATGTTGGGCAAATATCTTGGGTGGATGACATTTTCAAGACGCCAACAAGCATGGTAAGATTTGTGAAGAAGAGGCCATCCGCCACAAGCATATTTTGAGCCAATAGCATACTTGAGCTATTGAAGCCCTCCACCACTCGATTTGCTTATATGTTTATTGTATTGGAGAGGTTGATACGGATCCGCCCAAATTTAATACGGACCATTGCATGCCAGGAATGGCTCACATGGAGTGAGAGAGTCTTCAAAGGCTCTTGCTTTTAGACGCAATATTTTAAATCAAAGTTGGTGGCTTGAGGTAGAGGCATTGGTGAAAAGTCTCACTCCTATTTATACTGTATTGCGCATCACTTATATGGAGGAAAGTACTTTTGGGCTTCTATATAAGTATATGGATAAAATTGGCAAGGCCTTGCTTCGCAATAGCTATTCATGAGTCATAAATTCTAATTCATTTTGTTACCTTATATTTTGAAAATTGAGTCTTAATTGTGTTAAGCTGTCTTAAGTTCACTCGTGAGTCGTGACTCATGACTCGTGAAATGTGTAATGAATCATTATTTTAATCATATGGCATGAAGACTCAAAGTTTTGTATGAAATTTGAATATATGTTGTTGTAGGCATTGATATATTTACATACCCACATATTACTGTATTTTTTTTAGTGTACAATCCGAAACACCGTTTCCCCGTTTCCAAAATTTGGCCGAAACTCCGGTTTTTCTCATTTTCGTTTCCCCCAATTCCGAAACTCCCCCGCACTATGCTACCGCCACATTCAACAAGCTATCATTGAGGTATCCATTGGATGGTCGCCATGCTAAATCGAACCAAGGCACATTTTGTATCTAAATGATGAGTATGATGGTTGCTTCATTCTCACCGACGGATGGAGTGATCGTAAGAAACAGGGCATCATCAACATACTTGTCTCATATCCACTCCGCACTTACTTTTTGCGAGCCGTGGATACCGACAAGAGGGGGAGAAAAACGACAGGCGCATTCATCTACCACCACATTCGACAAGCTATTATTGAGATATACATTGCAATTTTCCTTTTAAATTTGTTACCCTTTCTTTCATTATAATAATATCATAATTCGTAATTGAAATTTAATTTATGCATAACTATCTATCTCCCTATTCTAATAAATAATTTCTCTCTAGTATCTATGATCTATCTCAATTCTCTCTTTCCCCCCGAGCTACAAGGCCCCCAACCCCTAGGCCCCATCTCTCTTCATTCTTAAATCTTGAAAGTTGAAACTTGAAAGGCTCAAGTTTCAACTCTCTCTAAAATGTTTCTCTCTCTAATCTCCAATTTCAAAGTATTGTTAGAACTTAGTAATAAGTATACTTACTTGTAATTTGTAAATTATGGTTATAGGTGGACCCCTCAAATGTGGTGCAAGTTGTTACCGACAATGCATCAAATTGTCGGTGCATGGGCCGTTTGCTTGAGGCCGAGTTCTCTACGATTGTGTGGACTCCATGTGCAAGTCATTGTTTGGACTTGCTCATGGAGGACATTGGGAAGCGGGTGAAGAGGGTGGTCCACAAAGCTACATCAATTGTCACATTCTTCACGGTAAAGGTAAAGGTGCTTGTGATGTATCGTGAGCATAGCACATTGGAGTTAAAGAAGCCTTCTTCAACTCGCTTTGCTTACATGTGGATATTGCTGGAGTGCCTTTGTGAGGTGGGGTCCGCCAGACAGTGGTGTCCACTCTATGGAATGAGCGGGATGAGCATGAGACAAAGGAGGCCAAAGCCATGCAGCGCTTGTGCCTTAATGAGTAGTTTTGGCCAAAATTCTGTGTTGTTGTCATTGTCATGACTCCCTTTTATAGTGTTACGTATGAGTGATTGCGAGGGGTCTACCATGGGTCTTCTCATTCACTTCTTTAGAGCGGCATTGGTGGAGGCACGTGCTTGTACAGTAATCACAGAGACACAGCGTGCACATGCTTTAGAAATAGCAGAAAGGAGATGGGTGTGGATACATAAGCCCATCCATGGTTTTGCCGCATTGGTACATCCGGCCTACAAGTCACCGGCCGTCATGGATGATAGAGAGTTCCGTTCGGACCAGCTTGCTTATTTGACTCGTGTGGTCCCTATGGATGATCACAATGTAGTGCTGGAGAAGCTAGGATGCTATGCAAATCAAAGAGGGCATGTGGCTTTTGCTTCTCCCACTTGTTGGAGGAGAGAGTCACTTGTGAAGCCTTTATTTTGGTGGCAAAACTTTGGATACGCACTGGAGACCCTTCAACCCTTAGCCATGAGGGTCCTTGCCCAGGATTGCTTTTTAAGTGCATGTGAGAGAAACTAGAGTGCCTATTCTCTCATTCACACAAAGATTCGCAATCAGCTTAGCACACGACAGTTAGAGTGGCTAGTCTATTACCACACTAACTTACGCATGATGAGAGCTACGATGAGCATGGGTAGTCTGAAGCAAGTAAAGTTTAAACACTTAACCATAACATTTAAAATTTGTTGTTTAAACTTTTAAACTTTAAACTTTGAAGTTTATACTTTACAATTTAGACTTTAGCATTTACAATGATCAATCTTACGTGCATCACTACATTGTGTAGGTGAATGTTGATACATTCAAGTTGGCGCGCGACACTCTTCCGAGTATACATAAGGAGGTGGACGAGGAGGAGATGATTTTTGCAAAGCTCTATAGAAAGCTTTTAGCAGCAAATACTCGTGATACTTGCAATCAACGTGCTCGTGGGCGAGGACTTCGAGTAGGTGGTAGCAGGGGCATGGTCATTCAACGCCCTCCATCATCGAGAGGGGTGGTTCGAGTAGCTTGCAGACATATGTAAGGCGGGGCTCTCATGATGACATCCCCCCCTTGCCTACACAGCCGCCACCTAGGAAGCCATCATTTGATGATGATGGTAACCTCATCGGTGAGGATGGATATAAGTATGTCTCATCATCGAATGCCGAAAAGCCATCTTCAGACTCTCTTGATGAGCACTCAAATGGTTCTGATGATGATAATGATGATGATAGTGATGCCTCATCATAGATTCATAGGTCTCTCTTTTTTTGTATCAGATATACTAGATTGTAGTTGTATCACATGTTTTGTGCAGCCTATGTGACCACAATGGTCACCCTCATATATTCATCTTATTCTGTAATAAAATGGCTATTTTCACTTTAAACATGTATTCTATGATCTATCATTTAATGATTTATGGTTTTTGTTATTTAAAAAATCATCTTTTTTTTTTCATACTAATATTGTATTGTACCTTATAAAATCATAAGGTACCATTTAGTACCGTATTTTATTGTACCGTACCGTATCGTACCTTTTGTACTTGACAACTATGATTAAGGTAAAAAAGTGTATGAAAAATATGAAAGAGATAAGGATAGACATAATGGTGGTAGAGAGGAAACTGGTTTGTACTCCATTACAATTTCCACGTCGGGATGGCTAGTCCATTGTTAAGCTATTGTCCTTCCTGCAAAATCATCAAACTGGTGCACCAAATCTAAAGGGGAAAACTCAAATTTGCCTTCAATTTGCTCTTGAACTCAATACATGAGTATGAGATTGTATTCGGCTCATGAGATCTTGTATGGTCTGTGGGCTCCATGGTAGTCCGAAGACTCTCCGGCCATGTCGAATAGAGGCGTAAGTTGTGAAGTCCACGTCGTGTGTCTCAAAGTCCTAGGCTCGGGAGCATCATAATGATGTGGTAAAGATGTGTTCGAAGTCATCTTACCCTCCTGTTGTTCTTGCTTCTTATGAAGAGCTTCTAGATCAAAGGTCGAGATTTCATGAAAGAGAACCTTTCTCTGATACCATGTGAAGAAATACCCTAACACAAAAACATAGATGAAAGCATACGACAAAGCGTAAACTCAAAAGAACAAAGTTAGGACTAGGGTAACTCAAAGACAATGAACATAACGGAAATCTGAATGAATAAGTGAATATTGAATATACAATGCTCATGTAGTGAAAAAACTGTGCATGAATGAAAACTATACCCCAAACTCTCATATCTTGTGGACCAAGGCAGAGATGTTGAGCGAGTAAGTATGTCACACTCCTGACGAATCCTAAAACGCAATAAAGCAACCTCTAGATGTCAGACAACAGCAAACACAATAGTGTGTGGTGCTGGGTTGACACTAGTTCCATCATAGTCAACAACATTCTCAATGCCAAAGGGCTTGCCTGATTGGCTTGTAGAGGCCCACATCGTCTCCGTAGAGATACTTAAGGATACGAGTCTCGTCCACATCTACGAGCTGCTCCTGATGCAGTGACCACAAAGACCTACTCGTCATAGTTAAGTACTTCAACTACTCCTTGGGTTGTGGACAATGAGTTACCCATCATATGACCCCCATTGATGACAATTTCATTTCTTGAGCCCTTGCAGCCGAGCACGTCAGCGTTGGAAACAACTCCTCGGTCATGATTCAAGCTCACGGTCGCATTAGTTTTGCCACTAACCAAGGCCCAAATCACACTATAATCGATGATGTATACTATGTCCCTTAGCTAGGGATGAACTTATTATCTGTTCAGCAGCTTTGCCAGTTGGGTTGAGTAATCTTCTTCATAGCTACCATAGTCAAGGTTCTTGACTCTCATACTAGTTTAGTAATTGCTCGCGATGAGGCACAACCTACTGGCCTGTACCACACGACATTGTTTCTTTCCGAGCCGACAACCAAGGGCTCTAAGCTCCACTACTTCCAAGCTTTAGCAACTATATGGGAACCTAGGAGTACCGAGCGTCTTTGGCATTTTTGCTCAGCACATCTTGAATACAACTCTCTTTATGAGTTTTTGCATTGACAAATGGTTGATAGCATTCCACATCTAGAGCTACTGGTAGCCATTCCTTTATCAAACACATTGAAGGTTGTGATTCATGAGTTTCTAGATCCCCTACCCCCTTTAGAAGGGGCTTCAAAGGGGGCACTTCTTCCTCTAGTTTTAGAGGGAATCGCCATTCATCATGAAAACATCCACATGCCTTGGTGGCCAGCCTTGGTCTACTTCTGTACAAGATTTATCTAGACTAGAGTCTTGGATGTTTCAGCCATGATTTTGTGAGTATACCTTCGAATCTTGTCCAACATAGAGACAGGAACAATGTCCTCTCTCTCGAGGCCTAGGATCAAGCAAGCCTTTGCATTTTTACCACCATGCAGACAAAGCTGGTGGCTTCTCTCTTGAGAACAAGCTTCGAGCACTCTCAACTATCACCTTGTCTACTATTCTTCCTCACATTTCCTCTCTAATGGAATTTCTTACTCTCTTGGATTATGATTGTTTTCCTCATTATCAAAAACATTATCCTCCTAACTATCCTTAAATCAAGATCCTATTGTGTTTATCTTAATTGTCCATTTAAAAGTTGTATATGAATCGAGAGCATCTCTCTCTCTCTCTCTTCTCTTAGGGCACATTTTTAGGAGCAACCAAAATCATTACATGAATTATGTCACAACACAATTGAAAAAGAATTTGTATCCTTTTTCTTAGTTTGCATAATTAGCTATCTATTGAATTTATTTCCTTTCTAATTACCAGATATCTTGAAATGTGCATTAGAGCTGGCCACTCATGAGTGGTCGCATGTTATGGAAAACCCATATAGTGGCTCAGAAGAACGATGGTGCATATATTTCTATATGTAACTCGTAAGAGATTTCCTGCATTGTTTTTGTAACGCACTCAGGAAGAGCTTTCACATGATACCTATATTCAGGTCCCTAAATTTTAGGAGCCTCAGATTGGCTTGAAATGCTAGTCCTAAACAATAGGCATTCTAAATCGTGTTCTATCAGTGCTTACTAAATTTGCTTTTTTTGTTGATAATTCTCAATCCAAAAAGGAAGGTCATTGAGAAGAGACTAGTGTCCCACCACTTGTCACACCTCGTGATATTTGGTTATGGACACTTGTCTTGTCATACTCCACTTTCCTGCTTGCACTAAGTCTCCCTTTCTCCTATTAACAAAGCTCATTCCTCTCACTCTAGATCAGTTTTCGTAAAAATAGCCCAAAGTTGGTCTTATGAGGGTGTGCAATGGAATAACACTATGAATATATAGAGAGAGGAAGAGAGAGCTTGATATGAACACAAAAAAAAGGAGATATCTACACTGATCTGAAAATAGAATGCTGAATACAATTTGGACTGATCAGTCCCACCATGTAGCCCAAGGTGTCAATAGGGAGTTTTGGGGTGGCATTACTATAAATAGGGAGCAGCCCCAAATTTGGCCAACTCCACTAGGCAGCTGCATTTAATGCAACCAACCTGGTCAAAAACAAGTTGCCAGCCCCTAAATGGGACGCACAAGTGTGAACACAACCTCAAATGCCACTAAAACTAAAATGCACCCAAGATCATTCACTAACCAATAGTGTGAAAACACCAAACTCACTAAAAATTGAAATGCACAATAATGCCAGTGCTGGAAACAATCTGAGCCCCTCCATCTCCATCAAACTCTAACAAAACTCACAAGCAAGAGATGATAAGCATGAGATATACATACTAACACTCCTTCTCTAATCCTAGGTAGTGTCTGAAGACCCAATATCCTCATGTGATGAAGCATAGAAGCTGAAAGCCATAGTTACCTGGAACAGGGAACCGAACCCCCTGGAACGGAGGGAACGTTCAAGGTCGGGGAATGGGAACGGGGGGAACGGCACATGTCTTAAGTGCCCCAAATATGCTCTGCATGACCCAAATTGCCCCAAAGAATGTCCCTCTAATCGCCCCAATACCCCTCAATGCTTGAAATTGACCCAAATGTCCCAAAATTGATTCAATTACCCCCATAGCTCCAAATTGCCTTGAATTGCCCCAACTATCCCAATTTCCCTTGAAATTAGACAATATAAATGAATGAATACCTTGGAATTGAGGATAGGCTGAAATTTGATTGTGATTTGCAAGAGTTGATAATGCATCAAATTTGAACTTTGCATGGACTCCTAATTAGCTTGTGGATTGTCTTGACACTTTGAATCTTCAACCCGAGAGAGAGAGAGAGAGAGAGAGAGATTAGTGTGTGCACATTAGGCAATGGAGATTGGTGAACATGTGGTAGAAGGAATGTGACCCAAGCAAAAAGAAAAAATCGGAAAAAATGTCAATTTTCGGTCAACAGGCCTGGAACGGCTGTTCCAAACAAGGAACGACGGAACAGTAGGGAATGGCCTTGGGAACGACAGGGAACGTTCCCTGGCCGTTTCACCTCCTTGGAGGGTTTGAAACGCGTTAGGCCGTGCCTACAGGCCGGAACGGCCGTTCCCTGTTTCTATGCCGAAAACAAAAGCTTCGTGAAGAAATCCGCTACAAGTCCTCCATGGGACAATAGACCACTACTAGCTCGGAATCCACAATCTGCTCTCAAACATAGTGGTACTACTGTGTCTCGTACAATCATAAAATACAAGGTTCTTCACCAAAACTAGGACACCTTGGTTATCCACGCATAGCTCTCTGGGCTGTCTATGGAAATCCAATCCCTGCCAACATCTGGTAAAGCCATACTGCCTTCTATGCGATAGAGCAAATGGCACACTACTTAGTCTTTGTCGAACATAAGGCCACAGGAGGCTACTTCTTGCTATCCCATGAGATAGCTCCTAATCCAAGGAAAAAAGCAAAACTTGTCATGGAGTATTAAGTCTGGAGCTTCGACATCTCTAATCCCATCTAAGTCACTCCAACCTACTAGAGTGAGTCCCTCTCTCTATATATGATTATTAGCACTCGTGTGTCTTGCATAGTCATCTCCTATCTATGAGCCTCATCCTGAGTCAAGTGGGGACATTAGAAGCTCTAACACTCAATCTGTCATGTGTTTTAATGGAGGTGGTGGATCTTTTACAACATGCATTTCTTTTTCAGTCAGTTTTAGGTGTGTTCATGCTATGGTTATTTTCCAGCTCAATGCATTTCTTTTTCAATGGATCTAGACTATGTTCACACTCATAGGATGAGGCTTCCAAGATTTTTAACGGCAATCAATATTTTCTTGATTATTTTATTGATAATGTGCGGATGGTGAAACCATCTTTTCTTCTCACAAAGGGTGGTAATGACCTAATTAATCAACAATTACACCAAGCATAATTCACATAAATTGAAAATGCAAATGTTACCACTTAATCTTAGACAATGGGGAGCTTGTTGGCCCCAAAAGCGAGCACCCCTTGTAGTATTTATTTATCTTTTATTACAAAGGGATGAAGTACATTGAGATTCTTCAATCTGCTTCACTCTCCAACTGTCCCTTACTATTAAAAATGACCAACAAGCCTTCAAACTAATTTGTCCCTTGGTTTGCTCATGGATTGGCTTTCAATCATGCTCTTTGGGTGACAAATTCAGCCCCAAATGTTTGCTAGGTGAATGGCCATTTGAATCTCCTAAAATTGCCCCAATTTCAATGACACAAATTCAAGTCTCTAGGCCTTCAAATTTTTAGCACACTTTTCAAGGTAACTGTCAAACCCTAATTTGTGTTGTAAATTAGGGCTTATAGCAAAAATTCACCAAAATCTCTATTTCCAATGGCTGAATCTATTGGAAATTGCTGAGAAAAGATGAGAGAGAATGCTGAGGAGAGAGGAAATTCAGACTTCCATCGCAAGAAAATGAAAGAAATCAACTGCTGCCCTATCTAGTGTCACAACTCTAAAGAAACAGAATTTCTATCCTTTTTCATTAATTTGTCTATATAATGATTTATTAAATTTGTTTCATTTGCACTAATTAGATATAAAGAAAAGTGCATTGGAGCTGGCCACTGATGAGTGGTCACAGGTTATGGTGGACCCACGCGGTGGGTTAGAGAAAAGATAGTTCACACTTCCACCTATAAGGCCCGATTGGGCGCCTGAGACCAGAACTCACGCATATCAGGGTTAGACTCGCACACAGAAAGGATTGATGCCTTAAAGTGTGGGCTAGATCCACCAGAACAGACAGTTACAATCAACAAGATGGCATGATCATGAAATGCTTGTACAATGTGCATGTGTGGGCTGAAAGCTTGAAATGCACATTTCTTTGCATAGGAAAGTCACATGAAGATTCTGATACCGTTTTTGCGATGTACACGGAAAAAGCTTTCATATGACACCTATATTGGGGAGTCCCTAAATTTTAGGAGCCTCGAATTAGCCTAAAAATGCTAGTCCTAAAAAATAGGAATGACATTCTAAAAATAGTAAATTCTGTACTCTGACTGTGCTTACTAAATTTGGTTGTTTCTATTCTTGACAGTATTCAGCCCAAAAAGGAAGGACATAGAGAAGAAACAAGTGTCAAGACACTTGTCACACAAGTTTCCAAGTGTCCCACCACTTGTCACATCTCATGACATGTGGCGGGACACTTGTCTTGTGCTACTCCACTTTTCCCTTTTGTACTAGCTCCTCCCTCTCCTATAAATAAGAGCTCGTTTTTCTTCATTCAGCAACATTTTTCTTTGCTGTAAACTCATGTACAGCACCCACAGATAGCCAGAAACTGGCCCCATCCATCCGCATCATCATCCCCCACTTCTCCATTATCAAATTATTCCATATTCCCTCTTCTATCACTGTTGTTTTACAAGACAGCAAGCCTGTAAATTCATTACAGCACCTCCTTCTCGAGCTCTTTCTTCCATTTTAGCAACAAGAAGCAAGCCCTATCCATGTACTCCTGACCAACGATGGAGAAAGGCTGACTTCCCCTCTTTCTTCTCTCATACTGTAAAGAAATCAGTTCTTATCATTGCATAATAGATAATGCATGTGTGTTTGTACATCTTTGCATGATCTTGTGAGAGTGAGAATTACTTCTCCTCACTCTCAGGTTGATTGTAACTGAGCTCTTCCCTAAGGGACTTGGGTTGAGCAGAAATACATTCCTTGGGGAGGGGGAGAGGGGGGAGGTTTGCCCATCTTCAACCCTCAATCTTGTCTCCATTACTTTTACATTTTCATGGCTGTAATTTTGTGAGTAATTTTCATTTTCAGCTTTAAGTGTTCATTCTCTTTTGTATTAAATCTCGAAAACAAGCGAATATCATAATTGTTAAGCATACTACGTTGTTCGGGGCGTTTACAATGGTATCAGAGCTTTGGCTCGGTCCTCACCCCAACACTGGTAGTGCTTACAATTATAAGTTTGTTTGTTTGCAGCCCTTGCATTGAGTGCTTGAGCATATTTTTCTTAGAGTCTCAATGGATCAGTCAAGTGCTATCCTTCAAGCCATTCAAAGTCTTAGAGAGGAGAATCAGCAAATTCGTAAGCAACTTCTCAAACTAGAAAAAGTTGAGAATCCCAAAGAATTCAAGGAAAGAAGCCCATCTGCTTCAAGGAGACAAAGTCATACCAATGAAAGGAGCCGATCAAGAAGTCCAACTACTTCTAAGAGGCAGTCCCATTCTACTTCAAGACAAAGAAAGAGATCGCGTCGAAGCTCATCCTCTTCTTCAAAGTCATCTGGCGCCTACTCTGATGGACTCTCTTCTAGTGACGAAGAGTCACACCCTTCTCATGGAAGACCTCATCATCGTCAAAGGCGTCGACATTCTTCACCCTCGTCTCCATCTTCATCCCCAACAAGCACTTCATCATCTTCAACCTCAAGATCCGGACATGGACGAAGGCATAAGAAAAAGAAGAAGACTAAGTCACTATCTCAACTTGAAAAGAAGATCAAGTTCAGTATGTATGATGATTCCCGAAATCCTGATCTTCTTCTGAAGTTTATTCGTCAATTTCAAATTTTGTATGGTCGTGACAAGTATAAAGAAAAAGAAAATATTAAGTTTGCAACTTTACATTTGACCGACTTAGCCCATACTTGGTGGACGGGGTTGGAATATGATCATGCTGCCCCAAAATCATGGCGGTCCTTTGTTCGCATGATACAAAGCCAATTTCTTCCTGTTCATTTCAAAAGAGATGTAAAAATGAAATGGGATCGGCTTTGACAAAGGAAAAATGAGTCACTTGGTGACTATACCAAGAGATTTTGGGAGCTACTTTTGAAGGTTCAACATTTCAAGAAGATCAGCAGTTCGGAAAAGCTTAGGAAGTTTCAAGGAGGTTTGCATTTTAAACTTCGTACTGCTCTTAATCATTATCATTGTTCTAGTCTCAGAGAACTCATTGACCATACTGAGACATGGGAAATGGAGCACAATGGCAACAAATCATTCCAAAAGAATGATAAGAAGAGAGTAGCTGATGATGAGGAGTATTCAGCCCCAAATGAAGGACAAAAACAGCGGCAAAAGCAACCATCAAATCAAAAGAAGATGAAGCCCTATGCACCTTCTAATGCTCCTCAATTTCGCTCCAATCTATACCCACAAGCAAAGCAACTTTCCGAAGAAGAAAAGCAGCGCTTCACGAAAGAAGGGAAGTGCTTTAAATGTGGACAAACAGGCCACATAGCGAAGCAATGTCCAAACAAAAGACAAAGCAAGATTTCTGACAACAAGCCTAAGTCGCCAGTAAAAATCAATGCTATCAATAATGTAGTTGCAAACACAACTCGCACTCCGGAGATGCGCAAATTATTAAAAGCTTGGGGACAGTTGCAAGGTAAGCAAACACTATTCTTGATAGATCTTGGGGCGAATGAAAATGTCATTTCCTTGCAATTAGCTAAAGAGCTTGAATTAAAGAATGAAGAGATGGACACTCTGGTAGAAGTTTGCCAAGCTTTAAATGCCGATGAAGGTGACACAGTGAAGACTGTGACACCCTACATTGGCAAGCTCAAGTTTCAAATTCAAGGCTACAATGACGAAGATACCTTCTGTATCGGAGACCTTGATGGTTGCGATGTGATTCTTGGCATACCCTAGAATCATAGAGTAGATTCAACCATCTTCTCTCAGAAAAAGAAGGTAGAACTCACCAACAAAGGCAAGAAGTACGAGATCCAAGCTGGAGTTTCTGGAGACACCATACCTATAGTAAGCCATATACAAGTCTCTAGAGCAATTAAGGATTGTGTTCAATGTTGTTTGCTTTATGTCACTGATGTAAAAGATAATATGAATGCTGAAAACCAAGAGCGACTTCAACTCTTGGAAAAGTATAAAGATTGTTTTTCGAAAGGTCTTCCTTATCAGCTTCCCCCAGAAAGGCAAGAAGACCATCATATTGATATTATTCCGGGCAATTCTCCTCCTAATATAGCACCATACCGTGTGAGCCGTCCTCAACAAGAAGAAATCAGAAAGCAAGTCGAAGACCTACTCAACCATGGGCTAATTAGGCCAAGTAGCTCACCATTTTGTTCACCGGTTCTTCTTGTTCAAAAGAAAGATGGCACATTCAGGATGTGCATTGATTATCGAGCCCTCAACAAAATCACTGTGAAGAATCGGTTTCCTATTCCCAGAATTGACGACATTTTGGATCGTCTAGGAGGCTCAAAGGTTTTCAGCTGCATTGATCTAAAGAGTGGTTATCATCAAATTAGGGTAATACCACAAGATGTACACAAAACTGCTTTCCGCACTTCATACGGTCTTTATGAATTCTTGGTGGTTCCTTTCGAATTAACCAATGCACCAGCCACCTTTAATCGAATGATGAAGCGCATCTTTAGAGAGCATCGACAATATGTCGGTACTTTCTTTGATGATATTCTTGTCTTTAGCAAGAATGAAGAGAAGCATCATCAGCACTTGGAGATTGTTCTACAATTACTTCAACAAAATCAACTCTTGGTAAATGGTAAAAAGAGTGAATTTTTCATGCCTAAAATAAATTACCTTGGGCATGTCATCTCTTCTGAAAGGATTCAGATGGATCCTGAAAAGATCCAAGAATGGCCTCATCTTCATGATGTACATGAGGTGCGATCGTTTCTTGGCTTATACTCTTATTACCGCCGCTTCATCAAGCATTTTGCACATATGGCTTCTCTACTTCATGACCTTACAAAGAAGAAGACCTCTTTCCAATGGAAGGAAAAAGAGAAGGCAGCCTTCGCAAGGCTGAAAACAGCTCTTACTTCTGGACCTGTTCTTATCATTCCAGATTTGGTAAAACCATTTGTGGTGGAAGCAGATGTTTGCGATGATTGTATTGGTGCAGTGCTAAATCAAGAAGGCCATGCCGTAGCCTTTGAAAGCCGCCGTCTAAATGATGTGGAGAAAAGGTATGACATATATGAAAAGGAGCTCTTAGCAGTGGTTCATGCTTTGAAGATATGGAAACATTATCTTTTAGGCAATGAATTCCTTATTAAAACTAATCATCAGAGCTTGAAGTATTTCAAGACTCAAAAGCATTTGCAGGAGAAACATGCAAATTGACACAAGGTAAGGGATTGATAGCTGCAAATAAATGTTACATTTGTGAACAGGAGGGTCACATTGCAAGGGATAGAGAGTGGGGAGAAGCTGAATAAAAGGTTGTCTAAAGGCTGAGAAAAAGGGCAGATCTGAAAATCAGCCTAAAAAGAGGCCAAAACAGCAAAAAAAGGGCTCGGAACATTGACACAAGGTAAGGGATTGATAGCTGCAAATAAATGTTACATTTATGAACAAGAGGGTCACATTGCAAGGGACTATTCCAATAGGCAACCACCTAAAAAATCAAAAAAACACGGAGATCCTAAGCAAAAGAAGCCCAAAAAATCAATGGGATTAGAGCGCAATGTTGTTAGTGATCAGCCCAACGATGATGCTATTAAGTTGTGCAAAGCATGGGGCAAAATAAGGGATCAGCATGCATTGATTTTCTTTGATACTAGTGCACAAGCTAACTTCATCTATGTAGACATAGCAGCATGTCTAGGAATCAGAGAGGATGAGATGGGACCCATGGGGGAAGTTGGAATGGCATAAGCCTATCACACCACTCGTTGAAAAGCTTCGATTACATATACAGGGATATGTGGACAGCGAAGAGTTCTTCATTGCTCCGCTTGAGGGTTATGATGTATTGCTTGGAATGCCATGGTGTCATTGTATGCATACAGTGATTGATTCTTGTGCAAAAGAGATCACCATTCAACATAAGGGAAATAGACTCACACTTGATGTAAAGTTAAAAGGGAAATCTGTCCCTGTTGTATCTACACGTACCATTTCTAAAGTAATGAAAAATCATCTTTCAACGTACTTGGTTTTTACAAAGGATAAATATGATGGTGAGTGTTGGGCATATGTCTAAGTTAGAGGAGGATCGCATGTCATTTTTGAAAATGTATACTAAGTTACTACCCAAATCATCCATACTTATCTAGTCATCATGCCCATGTCACCCAATATTGCCTGTTTGAAGTTGAATATACTAAATAAACCTACATTGACAATTAACTTCTCGCAGATCTTTCTCACTCAAAAGCACTCCCACAATAGTGGAATTTTGTTGCCTCCTACAGAAGACGCACATGGGGTTGGGTTCTTTAAAGATACTGGTGTTTTCTTTTTGGTAGGCAGCATCAGAAAGAGAACCCTCCACATGAGGAGTTTTAATCTAAAGGCTAGGGTAGCCTTCTAGACTCTCTTGCACCTTCTCTCCCAGACTTCTAAGGAGTCAAAGGGAAAAGAATACCTGAGTTGGCTTATGGAAATCCTTCCTCTTCCTAGCCTTGTCAAGCCTAACTCTTTCAGGGGTTTTTAGAGCACGAAGAGGGAGGACATTTAGAGGGGTAATTGTAGTGGGCCAGGTCTCCTTGTGCCCAAAAATTTCTACTACCCAATTGAGCTCTTCATCAGAGACAGTGTTAGCAGTCATGTTTGTCATGCCTTGTCATCTCCTGCCTGTGAGCCTCAGTCTGAGTCAGACGAGGACATTAGGAGCTCTGACATGTCTGTCGTGTGTTATGATGGGGGAGGCTAGTCACTCTCGACTGGCTGTCTTAGGATGTGTATTTCTTTTTGGCCTCTTTTAGTGGGCAGCCATTGGCTGCCCGGCCACTTTTTGGTCACTGATGTGGGGCGCCCATTTTAGGGCATTTTTAGGGTTTGCGCCCATTTTAGGGTTAGGGTTAGGGTTTGTCCTTTTGCCTATTTATAGACAGCCCCCTCCCCACTTGATCACTTGTCTTGCAGACTTCGACACTCCTCCCCCGTGGTGGTGCTGCCATCATCATCAGCCTGATCTGGGGCCCTCACTGACGCTGTGGGCTGCGTGCAGGGACTGATCAGTCCATTTCAGTGTATTCAGCATTCATTTCAGTCAATGCAGATTTCTCTTCCTTATTTTCTGCTTTCTCTCTCTCTCTCTCCCTCCGTGTTCGTATTCCCTCTTCCGCAGCGCACTCTCACATGGTATCAGAGCCGAAGGAGAGTACACGGAGCTGAGTTTTACGCAGGAGAACACCCACAACTTTGCGTTTGCTGGTCAAGACGTCTCCAACAGCTGAGGCATCATCTTCTGCACCATCTCCTTGATCAAGGCGGCCTGTTTTGGTGTCACATATTTGCGTTTGCTGCTGGCGCCTTCTCCAGTGGCTGCCACGTTATCACCAACCTCTTCCTGCTTGCGTTTTCAGCCTGGGCGGCCCTCCTCCAGCTGGGCGACACTCCTCCAGCCTGCGCCTTGCTGTTCTGGCTGTTGTTCCATCTTCAGGCGGCTCTTTTCCTGCTGGCGACCTATTCCCAAGCTGCGTTTTGAGGCAGAAGGCTGTTTTTTCTGTGGTGATTGCATCGTTAGCACTTGCGTTTGACATCATCCTTGCGTTCTGTGCAAGGCAGCCAGCTCAGGAGCTTTTGGTGTTTGTGTTTCGACACCGGCAACCTTCCCCTGTTGTGTTTGGTGTTTGTAGATATCGAAGATGTCTTCTCATCAGTTTACGGGCTTTGATGACTCAAATGACGAGCTTTTGTCTCGACACTCATCTAAACGGAGGCGTGATTTCTATCACGAGGACCGTCGTCCGGAGTCTATTCCTCTTTCCCATCCCCCTTCTATTCATGTATCTCGACGAGCCCCTTCCAGTGGGCCGAAGATGCAGCCTTTGGTACCCCCTGTACAGGTACCCGTACTTCCTCAGCTGCCCAAAGAGGACCGGTTGGATGGCTCCAACTTTTCTCTATGGTCCTGCAAGGTGGAGTGTATCTTGGACTCCTTCGATCTTTGGGAGCTTGTTTCTGTTCCTATTCCCCGGCCTAAGGTGGATCCCGTAGATGGGACATCTATGGATCGTGCAGCATTATGGGATCGGCTCAATTCTAGAGCCAGATCTTTCCTCTTTCTGAGTTTGCAGGATTCTGTCCTTGTTCATGTTCACAGGTTGAAGACTGTAGCAGACGTGTGGAGAAAGCTCGCGTCTCTCTATCAACAGAAGACGTTTGCCCACCGGATAACTCTCGAAAAGAAGTTGCGGATGCTCGCTATTGATGATAGTCCTTCCATGAAGGACCACATCAACAGATTACAGGATATGAGGGATGAGCTTGCATCCCTCGGTCGGACGATATCTTCTGAAGACATGGCTATGATTCTCTTGACTCAGCTGCCATCGCCTCGGTTTGATGTCTTCTACACCAGCCTTCTTACATCGAGGACCCGTGAGAAGCTTCTATGGGAGGAGCTATCCCCGCTTGTCTTGGAGCATGACGAGCGACTCAGAGAGGTCAGTGCTAGTGGATCCGACTCCACTAGAGCCTTTGTTGCAGGTTCGGGAGGACAGAAGAATAAGAAGAAGTCAAAGGCTAAGAAGAAGGACAGTTCTTCAAGCTCTGACTCAGATTCAGAGAGACCGAAGTGCCCACACTGTGGGAAAGGGACACATCCCGAGGAGAAATGCTGGAAGAAGTACCCTCACCTTCGTCCGGGAGTGAAGGGTGGATCTACATCGGAGCCTTCTTCTACCTCTACACTCGCTGTTACCCATGAGTCAGTGTTCCTTCATATCCATGCTTTGGAGGAGGATCCTTCTTCTGTGGCTGCAGTGTCTTCTGCGCAGCCTTGGTTAGTGGACAGTGGTGCTTCGAGTCATATGACTCCCCGAGGTGATTTGTTACAGGATCTCCGTCCATCAAAGGGTTCAGTCACTGTTGGTGACATTTTATCAGTGCCTATTAGTGGTGTTGGCACATTGCCTTTGTTTACTGACCGACCTTCGAGCTCCTTTTCACAGGCCCTACATGTTCCGAATTTGGGCCTTCCCCTCCTCTCAGTTTATGGTCTTACGAGGCTTGGCACACGAGTGATCTTCACCGAGCATGCCGTTGTTATTGAGGATTCTTTTACAGGAGCTATCTTATCTACAGGTTGGCAAGAGAGCAGGCTTTACAGGCTCCATTCCCCTTCTTTGATGCAGGGTCCTCCGAGGCAGTCTATTGCTACACCCGTTCCTGCTTGTGCACCTTCTATTCCACAGGTTCCTTCCCATCCCCCACCTTCTCCTCCGGTGGTTCCCTCGTACCCCCCATCCCTTTCAGAGGGGGACGATCTCGGTGATTCGGCTGTGGATTCCCTGGCCCCTAGTGTTTTAGAGGGGGATTCCCAGGATCGTGAGGAGTTCCTTCAGCGGCAGTCTACATCGACGGACTTCATCGACCTTGGCATTCCTCTTGCCACCCCAGGATCTGTTTCTCCCTTGGCCTTCAGCCACATCCAGGATCTGAGAGGGGGTGTTAGCAGTCATGTTTGTCATGCCTTGTCATCTCCTGCCTGTGAGCCTCACTCTGAGTCAGACGAGGACATTAGGAGCTCTGACATGTCTGTCATGTGTTATGATGGGGGAGGCTAGTCACTCTCGATTGGCTGTCTTAGGATGTGTATTTCTTTTTGGCCTCTTTTAGTGGGCAGCCACTGGCTGCCCAGCCACTTTTTGGTCACTGATGTGGGGCGCCCATTTTAGGGCATTTTTAGGGTTTACGCCCATTTTAGGGTTAGGGTTAGGGTTTGTCCTTTTGCCTATTTATAGACAGCCCCCTCCCCACTTGATCACTTGTCTTGCAGATTCCGACACTCCTTCTTCCCCGTGGTGGTGCTGCCATCATCATCAGCCTGATCTGGTGCCCTCATTGACGCTGTGGGCTGCGTGCAGGGACTGATCAGTCCATTTCAGTGTATTCAGCATTCATTTCAGTCAGTGTAGATTTCTCTTCCTTATTTTCTGCTTTCTCTCTCTCTCTCCCTCCGTGTTCGTATTCCCTCTTCCGCAACGCACTCTCACAGACAGAGCACTCTTGAACTAGTTCCCCATAAAATTTCCACCCAGCCAAAGTCACCTCTTCACAAATCCATCCATTTGTGGAGTCCTTTTGTACTAATTTTCCTAGGCAACCCCCTATTAACCAAGATAAAACAATACTCCACCTAATAAGCCACCCTACAGAGTCACTGCAGCCCAGTAAGAGAAGATTTGGTGTCCAATGAATGAGCTGTTAGAAAAAGGGTCGATTCAACCCCTTTTTGTTCTCTCATGCTTTCGGTGCAAAAAAAGGATGATTCATGGTATATATGCATTGATTATCGTGCTCTGAACAAGATCACAATAAAGAATTGGTTTCCAATACTTCGGATAGATGATGTTATGGATAGATTGCAAGGGGCAGCCATATTCAGCTATATAGATTTGAAAAGTGGGTATCATCAGATATGCATTAGACCGGAGGATAGGCCTAAGACAACGTCAGGACATCTTTTGGGTTACATGAGTTTCTTGTGATGCCTTTTGGACTTACAAATGCCCCTACTACTTTTAATCATATGATGAATCGCATCTTCAAGCCACATGGAGCATTTGTGGGCACTTTCTTTAATGACTTGATTGTCTTCTGAAAGAATGAGGCAAAGTATAGAAAGCACTTGGACATTGTGTTCAATAAATGCATAAGCAAAGGCAGGTTATCAATGACAAAAAATAGTAAATTCATTTTGCATAAAATCCACTTTTTGAGGCATATTGTATCGACTAACGGTATTTATATGGACCCTGCAAAGATTAGGGCGATATAATCATGGCCACTTTTGAAAAATATGCATGAGATCCACAACTTCTTGGGTTTATGTTTCGCTACAAGAAGTATCTACGCGAGTTTGCTAAAATTACATCTCCATTGCATACTTTACAAAAGAAGAATTACCATTTAAATGGACAGTAGTGGAAATTTCAGCATTTGAAAAGTTAAAGGAAAAGACTTAAAATCATGTACTTATCTTGTCCGATCTAAGGAAGCCATCCGTCATTCAATGTGATACATGTAATAACAGTAATGGGGCTGTTCTTATGCAAGATGGCCATGTTATGGCTTACGAGAGCTGAGTTCTCCATGGTGTAGAGAATGAGCATCTAGTTTCACTTTCTAAAATCGCTTATTATATGGGCTTCTCGTCAATGTGACTATCTAAGCGTAAAAGTCTTAGTCATCTGAGCTTTCTAGTCAATCTAACCACCCGACTAAACCTCTAATCTCTTGGGCATCTTATCAATGATGACCCAAGTATAATTATAGGGCATTCTTGTGAGAGCGCACAACGGAAGAAGAACACGAACACAGAGGAGGAGAGAGAGACAGTAGAAAATGAAGGAAGAAAATCTGCACTGACTATAATGAATGCTAAATACAAAACTGTGGACTGATCAATCCCTGCACGCAGCCCGAAGCGTCAGTGAGGGCACCAGATCAGGCTGATGATGACGGCAGCACCGAAGACGGAGGAAGATGACGGAGTCGGAGTGTGCACCTGCCAAAGAAGGAGGGAAGATGATAATACAACTGACTGCCAAGTGGAAAATGGCTATAAATAGCCAAAAAACCCAAAAACTGGCCGACCTGAAATTTGAGGCCATAAATATGTCCGACCAGCATTTAATGCTGATCCAACCAGCATTTAATGCTGGTAAAAATGCCAGGAATGCTCAGAAAAATCCCAAAAAGAGTGGACAATGTCCGGCAGGTGAGGCAGGCTGAAGAATGCAGAAACTGCCCCGGGAAATGCACATAAAATCCCGACTAGAGGAGAAAATGCACTGAAATGCAATAAACTGAGTGCTCTAGAATGAGCTACCTCCTCCGTCAAAACAAGTGATAGACAAGTCAGAGCTCCTAAAGTCCTCATCTGACTCAGACTGAGGCTCACAGGCAGGAGATGACAAGGCATGACAAACATGACTGCTACAATTCTGGCCATTGGCCACCCTTAAATAGAAAGATGAATATTTAATCATATCTTGAAACACTTAAATAATACAAATCGCCTTTCAAAGTACTCGAGCATCAAATTAATTTGGAATCATTTAGCCAATATGTCTTGGTAACAATTGATATACAAAAGGTTTGTTACATAGAAGGACCCACATTTTAGTCTAAGCCAACATTATCAACTTGTTGTCCATGCTACATGCCTTGTCTAAAATCAAGCATTGCATTTTTCCCAACACTTTGTGAATTTTCAGATCGAGAGGCATCATCCCTGCTTGATCTTGTCTCATTATCTAAAGGTATTCTTGTTGTGATACATAGCCAAATACAATTTCAGTACTGGAGAAAAGCTTTTGACCTACAATCAAGTGCCTCAAGTCCACCAAGTCAAGGGAATTGATGTATCCCAGAGATGGAACCATAAAACTAGCCTTTCTACTCGGATAGGGTGATAAATAACCTGATTAAGCACTAGTTATAGCAAGCATAAAATTCACGTAAACTAAAAATGTACACTTTACCACTTTAAACATGAACACTGGATACCTATTGGCTCTAAAACTAGCGTCCGTTGTGGTATTTCTTTATCTTGTATTGCAAATGGAAGGAGAGTACAATAGAGATCCTCTAATCTCCTCCGCTAATCCAAGTGCCCCTTGCTGTCAAAACTAACCAACAAGCCTCCAAACCAATTTACCTCTTGGTTTGTTAGGGATTGACCTTTACCCTGCTCCTTGAAAGACAAATTCAAGCCCAAATCTAATATTGGTTGGCTGGCCTCTTGAATCTCCTCGAAATTCCTCAATTTCAGCTATTGGAATTCAAGTCCTAAGCCTTCAATTTTGAGCACACATCCCGAGATGAGTGTCAAATCCTAATTTCTACTGCAAATAGGGTTTATAGTAAAGATTGGCCTTCACCTTGCTCCTTGAAAGACAATTTCGGACCCAAATCTAATATTGTTTAGCTGGCCTCCTGAATCTTCTTCAATTCCTCAATTTCATCTATTGAAATTCAAGTCCTAGGCCCTCAATTCTAAGCATATATCCCGAGATGAATGTCAAATCCTAATTTTTGCTATAAATAGGATTTACAGCGAAGATTGACTGAAATCTCTTCTTCTCATTGCTCAAACTGCTAGAAAATATTGAGATAACTTGAGAAATGATTGGGGAGATGAGAGAGACTATTGTAGAGAGAGAAATTTAATAGTTTCATAGCAAGAAGCGCTGAAAAGCTATTACTACCCTACTCAAACAGCCATGGAAGCTATCACTTGCAGCTTAGACCCACGAGAAAGACTGTTGTTCCCCTCCTATATACTATCATCTGCACCAAAAGAACCTTGGGCTGCTATCACCTGCTCTTGGAGAGCTCCAAGCTGCTGTCATATGCGGTAGGACTAATCCTTGGTGGTTCTCCTTAGTGGCTGCAAATCACATCAACAATCTCTCCTTGCTCTCTAACAACCTTTTTTTCTCTCACGATAACTAGAATAGACTTCCACTAACCCCCAAAAACGTTTTTACTACTTGCATGGGCAAGTTTTGCCAAGTGAAAATCTTCTTATCTCATTTTTTAGCATTATCTAACCTATTAAATTAATTTCTAAAATACTAATTTTAAAAATTAATATAATAATTATTACAGTATTCAAAAATTTAATTTCACTAGACAATAATTAAATTGGCTAGACATTTTTGTCTTTCAAGTATCCTTGAGCAATTATTTAACCTTAGATTGATATTAATTAATTAATTAATACCTAGTCTCTAATGTTACCACCACTGACATTAGTAGCCAATCAATTGCGACTCAAGTCTAACATCGAATATCACCTAGTACTTGTCAAGTATAACTTATTGCAACTTTTGTCTTTCACAATTGATATCTCAAGATCTTAGGTCTCACATTGTCAAATAATTAATTTGTATCTCACATGTACAAGTGACATTAACACATTTGATTAACTTTTAATCAAATGCTAAGCAAAGCAATAAGATTTCACCTCCTTGTGACAAAAGCCCAAAACATCAATGGGATTGGTGCCCGATATTGTTACTAATCAACCCAATGATTATACTACTGAGTTGTGCAAAGCGTGGGATAAAATTAGCGATCAACATGCATTGATATTCTTTGATAATGATGCACAAGTCAACTTCATCTCTCTTAACATGCCAACTCGTCTAGACATTAGAGAGGATAGGATGGGACTCATGGAAAAAGTTGAAATGGCATATAAAGGCCATACAAAGCTCATCACACCGCTTATTGGAAAGCTTCAGTCGCATATACAAGGATATGTAAACAGCAAAGAGTTATTTATTGCTTCACTTAAGGATTGTGATGTGTTGTTTGAAATGCCATGGTGCCATCAAATGTATGCAATGATTGATTCTCGTACAAAAGATCACTATTCAACATAAAAAAAAGACACTCGCACTTGATGTAAAGTTAAAAGAAAAATTTGTCCATGTTGTGTCTGCTGTCATTTCTTAAGTAATGAAAAATCATCTTTCAATGTACTTGATTTTTACTGAGGCTTAGAATAATAGTGAAAATGTTGGAAATATGTCTAAGTTAGAAAAGGATCGCATGTCATTTTTTAAAATGTATGTTGATTGCTTCCCTTGATCGCTTCCAATGCAGCTATTACCTAAAAGGCTTGAAAAAAAGTGGGTATCATTAGATACACATTAGACTGGAGAATATGCCTAAGACAACTTTCAAGTCATCTTTTGGATTATATGAGTTTCTTGTCATGCCTTTTGGACTCAAACTCCAAAATTTGAAAACTATTCCACTAACTAGTCTACCCCCATAAAGGTGATAAAATGGTTAATAGAAAGCTTCTTCTTATTTAAACACCTCTTACCTTCTTATTTTTGTTTGTTTTTATGGAGGTGTCACACACGCACTCACTTTTTTAGAGAGTAGTTATAATGTGATAGGAACAATCCCAAGGTGCCTTAAAGCCACATGAGACAGCACACACACACACACACACACACAAACTGCAATCTAAATGATGCTCAAGTTGTCATGCCTTGTTCTAGGATAACATATGCTTTTTGAAGAAGAGGTAGAGGGTCCATCATCATTACAAACAGTCTACCTTTATATCTGACCCTATTGTCTATAAGCTGCTCATCCTTTAGGATTCCCTGCTTCGAATCAGCATCTGGATCTGCAAAATCTAGGTATATGTACCCTTCCCTAAATCCAACAATAACTTCTCTACTTAGTAAGAGGATGGTCACTCAATGCCAAGCCAGTAGATAGTTCAAGCGAAGGCTAGCCAGTGAATGTACAGAATAATCAAGATAGCATCCAAAGCATGCACACTTCAAGCCTCGTACACATAATCCACAGTTCAAGTTACTTAAACATAGGTGAGTAAAACCCTTACTCTTGCAGTGGCACGCTTATGCGGCCGATAAGTCTGACCATCTTTATTCTCTCCGTACCAATAAAACGTCTTGGTTTCTTCAACATAGAGGATTCCACCTCCATGAGCTTGAATCGGCTTGCCTTCTGTATCGTGCCATATCCTACCTGGATAGAAATAGTACTTGTCATCGTCCGAGCACTTTAAAGGATCTATTGCCAAACCTTTGTCTGGAAAATACAAGTGCCTTCGTATTGAAGAAGCATTCACAAAATCGTCAGCTGCTGAAATATGTCCAAGTTTGCGATGGCCAGATATAGAAGAGCCTGGCCTTCGTTGCGGTCTTATGTCCATGAACCTTTCTTCAAAGTACTTCCCATATATTGGCTGGCGTCTTGTTGGGACTTCAAAATCTGGCACCTGTGAATAAGAAGGGTATAGGGATGTATACAAATGCAGAAGAAGAATCCATGCAGCCAGGATCCAGATGATGGCAGCGACAGAGCACCTGCTGGCAGCACTGCATGCTAGCATGGAGCCTTTGGCAAACTTGTGAACCATCATGTGCTCAGTGGATTCCGCTCCACTCCCAACTGAGACCTGAAGAGTCTTTCACGTGGCACTCAGACTGTAGAACAGAACCATGGGAGGCGATGGGAGAACCGAATAGAGTTCTGACATTCCTGCGGCACGAGCCCTTTGCATACACATTAGGTTCAGATTCAAGGCCGTAAAAACACCAAAGGAGGCAATCATTTCTTTCTGTGGTCTGTACAAGGTCGTTTCAACATGCGTGGTATTGTTTCCTTACCTCTCAACACAAACGCTTATTTGTCCTGAATTTTTGAGAATCAGAAATTACTTGAGAATCAGATCCGCTCAGAAGCTTTCCTCGCCCCTACCTTCCGAGGATTTGTGAGACTCTCTCTTGATGTACCAGCATTGCTTCCTTGCGCCATGCGGAAATGAGGAAATTTCTGTCCTGGTGGCAAGAGGACCTCGACGGCGCCTGGCTATCTGTTCTGGTCTATGACTGTCTTGGCACAGAAAGATCCCTTTAAGAGAGCAGGCACCTGTCTATCTGTTCTAGTCTGGGCACAGAAAACTTCCTTCTAAGCTTCGTTGGCGAATGCAGTGCGGAAGAGGCGAGACACTCCCACATGCATCGAAAGAAGCTCGGTAAAGAGGAAAAATCAGTTGCTCGCAAGAATAGTATTACGAGGCAATGGCAGCAGCACAGGCAACCCGGAAGCGATGAGATATGTGGAGAGTCTAGAGAGAAAAGGAAGTCTGAAGGAGGGCTGCTGATGACAGCGGTCAGAGAGGGGGCTCCTTCATAAAGAGAAACTAATCTCTTTATACTCTAAAAGAAAGTGCTATCACGTTCTGCAGTTTAACGATATTTCAGAGCAGTGGCCACACGTGGACTCCAGAGGAGTCAGGATGCTTAATGATTAGGTTTCCAAGATCAACAATGTGATTCTTTTCTTCCCTCAATGGAATGGCAGTTTATTAGAGTATGCCATTCATTGCGGTTCTTCTTCAAAAGATTAACCTCGAGAGAGCCTTTTTTTTGTGCTACAACCTCTTCAAAGGACAATGTTGCAACACTCTCTCCCATTGTGTCAAAAAATTATCAAGCCATGGGGATCAACAAACTCCACCTATCACTTATGGGGGATGTGCTCTTCATTGGATCATAGCTCCAAAAATTAGAGGATCGCTAGTTTAGAAGTAATATTCAACGGGGGCACTCATTTCATTTGGGGGGACAATTGTTTACTTTCACATCTACCCTAACACTTGTGCTTACTTTAGTAGAACCCTCTAAATAGCCCTCGTATAGAAAGTTACAATACAAAAAGGACCTCAAATTGGCATGTGTTGATTCTCCGATTATTGCCATGTCACTCCATGCATAATAGAACTTTCAACCTTTTGAGAGGCAAGGGGCAAGGTTAATGGTACTTGATGATACCATGGAAGGATGCCAAGTAAGAGTATCACATAGCTAAAAAGCAATTAGCCAAGTTGAAAAATAAGACCCTCTTAGACTTGTGCAAACCCCTACTTTTGCCAATCTTAACAGTAAACACGTATGCAACTCTTACCCATATTAAGTGCACATTCAAATTTCAACCAAAATTCAAAAGCTAATGGGCTTACGAGACGCACCATAGTGTGAGCTTACATTTTTGAAGTGCTTCAAAATTTCTTAAACTTTAGAGGTATGCGAACCAAAAGATAGAAATTTGCTATGAAGTGATGAGTATGCATAATGTGATGAAACATATTATGAACTTATATGTTGTGAGTATAGGGACAAGAGAACTTGTCATGTGAAGTGCTTTTCACATAAGGAGGGACCAATCTTATGCATGCATATTGATGTGACTTCTCTCAAACAATGTTATGGATCAAAGGGAGGTTTACAACATCTAGGAAAAGATGTAATTAGCAAAATTAGACAACCAAGAAAGCCAACACAAGTTACTGAGTAGCTTACAATCGCATTTTTTGTCTACTCGCCCAGTAACATTTGTCTCATATTATTACTTTGTGACACATGGCTTGATGCATCTACTTATCTCTCTTTTTCCACATTAAATTGACCTTCCATCACCCTTTTTGTGTGTTCACACATGCTTCTAAATTATTCAACTAACGATTCTAAAAGTTGCAATGTGCCTCAATTATCTTTATTTCATGGTATCTCGAACACTTAGAAGTACCTGTGTTCACACATACTTCTAAATTATTCAACTAATGATTCTAAAAGTTGTAATGTGCCTCAATTATCTTTGTTTCATGGTATACATAATGCTTTTTCATGGACAAAGTGACGAAAGCAAAAACTCTAAGAGAGATGTAAGATTCTTAAAGCTAGCATGTTAACAAGTACAACTTCATGTTTTGCACAACAAGTACATCTTCACCTCAAGGCATGAATTGTTCTTTCTATAGTAAGCTGCCCTTTCCACAATGATATGGAATGCTTTCAATGCACAAAGTCACACATGCATTACAAGTGTGCTTGCACATTAAGCCACACTTCATCAATAATGCCTCTCTCTCTCTCTCTCTCTCTCTCTCTCTCTCTCTCTCTCTCTCTCTCTCAAAAGCAATCTTTAGATAACTAAGCCCAATAAATGATCATGCCAAATTGAAAAAGAAACTTGAGCATGAGCAATCAAAGTCTAAGAAAACAAAATGTACATTTAAGAGCAAAGATACCTATAGGTGGATTCTACTAGTGTGAGTCCATGTTACCAAGTTATGAGCCATGTGAATGGATGAATTCAACTATGGCAACTTGCATGTTATACGGTGGTTGAAGTTAACATAGAACTCTCAAAAATGGGACATACCCTACTCAACAGAGTTAACACTATGTGGACAATATTTATTGTTTGGGCAACTATGTAGCAACATTCCATCTCTCTCTCTCTCTCTCTCTCTCTCTCTCTCTCTCTCTCTCTCTCTCTCTCTCTCTCTCTCTCTCTGCTCGTCTCTCTCTCTCTCTCTGCAATCTATCACTATCCTCTATGAGCTAGGTGATATACAATATATGAAATGTACCATAGGCTTACTTGCACTTTGTATAACAAAAATGGTTAAAGTTTTTCAAGGTACAATCTATAACTAATCCCATCTCTCATCTAGGTGGATATACAATATATGAAACATACCATAGGCTGACTTGCACTTTGTATAACAAAAAGTCTTTCAACGAGGATGGAGTTAATCAGCATATTCATCTAAATATGCAACTAAGTAGAAGTAAATTTTGTTTTGATTGTTGAATATGTTTATTTATTTTGCTTTCTCCTTCATGGTTTCGAGCAATCAAGCTTAGCTTCAAAAATGTTATGCCTATGGATTGAACAACAAGCAAACCTTGGTTGGATGCTTTTCCATTTTCATAGTCTCCTCTCTTTGGAGAGGGAGAAAATTTTTATAATGCATAAACTTGCTTGCATTTGATCCCACATTTGAACTTGATAAGTTGCCCATGTAAGCTCGTTAATCAAATACAAGCTTAAACAATGGAGCCAACTCATATGGAATTCTCATGTATATTTTTTATACTCTTACAAAGTAGCATGACATGTAGAGTGGTGGAACAAACTTGTGAATCTTAACAAAAAGAATAAAGAACAAAAAATTCAATCCTAATGGGAAAATTTCTTGGTTGCCTAACATGTACCTAACATCTAATATTTGATAGTAGGGGTGTTGTGCAATAGAAGAAATATATTTGATTTGAGACATGCACATGTAGACATAAAAGATTTTTAACAATAATAAGCATCACCTTAGGTATTCTAAAAGATAATAAATTTGGGTTTTGATGTGGGAGCCATGATTAGATTTTTGGTTGGGTTGAGACACAATATCTCTTAAAGGCTAATTAACCTAAAGGATCGTATGTGTGCTTCACCATCTAGTTGTTGGATTTGGTCGAAGGATCTAACAAAACTCACATACTCACCCTTCCAACTAGGCTATCAATTGGTTGGAAAGCTTACATTAGTGGGGACAAACCATTAAAATTTCATGAGATCTTGGCTTCTACCCTTTTCTTACATCCCATTTTTTCCCACTCTTCATGGGTTGGAGCTCTCATATCCAATGAAACTTGATTTAATGTATCCTATATTGAGTTCAATTTGAAGGTGGCAAAAATTGATGGTATATCATAGAGGTTACAAAAGAACAAGTTATACACAAGTTTGTGTGCTTTAAGAGAAAAAATAACAAATAGATATGAATTTCCCATATAAAACCATCTACACATATTAAGAGCTCCTTGGTTATCTAGCATACTTTACTATAAAAAAAAGGCAAAAGCCAAAAAATTATGAGTGTTAGAAAATACAATGATCATGAAGTAGATAAGAGAATATGAACCACTTAATGTGAAACACTTCACATGGAGCACCTAACATGGAGGCACCAATGGGGTCATAGCTCAATGGTGGGTGCATGGGATGAGTTCCATGAGTGTGTGAGTTTGAAACCTATGAGTAGACCCCAAAGGTATATCTCTTGAAAGAGAACACAAATCACATTACAAAAAAAAATGGAGGCATAAAGCTTAAAATGGCTTGAAATTCAACTGCAATATGATGTAGACAAGATAATACAAAACATCTAATTTGAAAACTTAGCTTCAAATCTATCCTAAACCCACTAGAAATAATTGTACTAGATTGATGAGCATGTTCACTTTTTGGCTAAAGGTTTAAGGAAGATTTTTACTAGCTTATGTTTGGTATGTAATTGCAAGTACTTATGAAAATGACAACTTTGAAAAAGAACCATTTCAAGAGGCTCATACATATGTGTGTCTCTGTAGATGGCCTCAAACAAAAACTGTTGGTGACACATACATTTAGACACAAATTGTACAGTATGCAATCTTTTTAGAATCTAATGTAAACACAAACATGTTCATGATATAGTTAATCAACCTCTCTTCTCTCTACATGTTGAAAAATTCTTTAAATGTAAACCATGTCATTTGTACGATTAGATGCTACAATGTTAAAGTTAGCTTGTATATAACCTCTCAAATATCACATGTTTGACATTGATGTTGAATATTAGAAAATCAATTAAATGCTCAAATGCATCCGAATATAAATCATAAAAGTAAAATGGGTATAAGTGTGTGAGTGTGTTGTTAGATAAGACTGCCCAAAATGATAACTTTATTTGATCATATAAATATAATATCTAACTAGATTGCAATTTGAAAACATTGGAATTGAAGGTAAGAGAAGTTCACAAATATACTTTGATAGAATTGAGCTAGAACATATTGTCACTAAATTGATTGCTTATTACGAATTCTCTATTTAATATATTTATGTCAATAAATTAATAACCCACTTTTCTTTAAGTGTTGATGATGATCTAGCATGGCCATGAGACCATTTAGAGACAAGTATTCCTAGTGCATCACTTAATGGGGTGATCAGAGCACTGTGACGGGGATATCTGGTACAGGCAGTACAAGTTATGAAGGGGAAAAGAAGTGTCTGCCAAGTGTAAGACTATACACAAGAACCGAGTTACACATAAATGAAGATGGATTGAGTTATAAGAAGAGGAAGTTCATTAGCATTATGTATATGTATTTATGTGTGCATCCGAGGACGCCTGGGAACGTTTACTTGTGTGTAATGAGCATTGCATTCATTTGGGGTCATCCTCTCCCTTACAAGTCAAGGTTTTAAGGTCTTTCATTAAGAAAGACAAGAGAGGTAATTTTCTCACTAAGAAAGACAAGAGATGCGATTCTTTGGAAGTGAGGAGAGAAGTGATTTTCTCTTTCTAAGGTCTAAAATGACACAAGCTTTTGTGTGAAATTCAATCTTAAGGTTGAGGCCCAAGGCAATCTAATAAACTCTCCTTATTTATAGCTCAAGGTGGTTGCATGACCACAAGTTAAGAGTACAGTTTAAAAGTTGTTTTTCTTAAAATAGACATGGTGAGTCCATTTCTAAAATATCTTGCGATAGAAGGACGATCTCTAAAAACGGCCTGCTACGATTATCGGAAACAACGAGATCTACAACTTTCATGTTGGATGTTTTTTCATCCGAGCAATGCACAAAGAGATATCTCGAAATTGGTCCTGGAATAGCCACATCTTACATGAAGATCAACCTCTCCAATCTTGGCACTCAAGTCTCTCTCCAAGAAGAGAAGCTCTTGAAAGCCTATAAAAGAGGAGGTTCTCCTTGGGTGTGGGGGAGAGAAGGAAGCATCACTTTGCATGCATCCAAGAGAAGAAGAGAAGGAGCAAGTGCTGCGAAAGCCCTGTTGAAATCAAGTTTCAAGAGGAGGAGAGGAGGTGCAAATGTTGTGAAAGCCCTGCTGAAATCAAGTTCCAAAGCCCTACTGAAATCAAGTTCCAAGAGGAGGAGAGAAAGTACAAGTGTTGCGGAATCTCTGCTGAAATCAAGCTCTAAGAGGAGATCCCTACACATATTGTGTAGGAGAGAAGGTGCAAGTGCTGCGGAAGCTCTGCTGAAATCAAGCTCCAAGAAGAGATCCCTACACATATTGTGTGGGAGAGAAGGAGAGACTCAAGAAGGATCAAAAGGTGCCAACTTCCAAGTTGTGCAAGTGTTAGCCGGTTGTATATTGTGCAAGGAACCGTGATCTTATTCCCAAGATCTACAAGTAAGAATTGGTTTATGTGTAATGGAGGAGCTTGCACCTTGTCAATAATATAACTCCACAATGGAAGGGGGGGACTGGCCCATCTTCCAGTCCCTATTGTGTTGTCAATCTCTCTCTCTCTCTCTCTCTCTCTCTCTCTCTCTCTCTCTCTCTCTCTCTCTCTCTCTCTCTCTCTCTCTCTCTCTCTCTCTCTCTCTCTCTCATATGTTCTCTCTTTGTGCCAACATAACATTTACCATATATCTTTTAAGTGTATAAGAAATTTGAGCGTGTATCTCGGATCTTATAACACATATGATGTGAATTGGATGCAAGAATTGCTAAAAATGGCACCAACTAAAAATGGTAATTACCAAGATAGTAGTTACAGAGGTGAAAGTGTGAAAGAAGCTACCAAGGGTATTATGAGTTACTCAAAGCATCAATTTCATAAGCTACCATAAAGAACAATTGCTATAAATAGGAACTACTAAAAGATATTAAGTGAGAGTCAATAGTTGGATATTTAAGACGTTGATGCCTCTTTAAATTGTATATCTATTCATTTTCCAGTCCTCAAACTAGTTTGCTATAATTTAGAGTTAGTTATGAAACAAGTGCAACATGTAAAGAATAGTTATTGCAAAAAGTGAGAGCTAGGCTCAGTCTTGCGCAAATTAATATTTATTGGAATCATAAGCTTGTAGGTTAGAATTATATTCATGTTTGTACAAAAGACTTGTAACTCATGGATATCCATGGGCAAGTCCATACATTGTAAGAGAAGTTCATGACACAAGTCCAATAGCTACAAGCATGTAAACGTCACACACACACACACACACACACACACACACACACACACACACACACACACACACACACACACACACACACACACACACACACACACACACACACACACACACACACACACACACACACACACACACACACACACACATGCATGCATAATGAATAGAGTATATTATTCTTGTATCTATAATTTTTGAGTTCAAGCTTACTTCCAGTATAGCTTGTGTATGAGATTGAGAGAGATTGAGGGACTATGAGGGAGAAGCTTTTGTTTCAACTATTCAGAGGGGGGTGATTGGGCAGAAGAGGGATGTTAGAGTAGCCATAAGCTTAGCTATAGCTCCATATCCAATTGCAATCATGCCTATATTTCCAACTCACATCTTGCTTTAGTACCCTTTATCATATACGTTTCTTCTTCATCACATATCCTAGTTTTCTTTCATTAACATTACAAAGTTGGTTTCTTCTTCCCAACTCCCTCATTAGCTCCCCCTTATGCCCCTTTTCTAATCCTAAATAAAACATTCTTGTGATTTCCTTCTCATTACTCTATTAATGCATAGCTCATGGGAATTTGAACGAAATAAGAGAACCCCATCAAGAGGATTCAAAGCTTATGTAGTAGTATCTAAGAGGCTAAGAGATGCTACCCACATGGTAAGCAAGCAAGCACAAGACACACCAACTGCAAGTAGGGCCATCCAAGTCTTTTGTAAATCATACACTTGCATGATTAGAATAGTTAGGTAATGTCTAATAGGTCTCTTGATTAAGCCTATTAATTTTTCATTAAAGCTAATACATCAATATGAAAGTCTCAAGTAGAGTAGCATTACAAGAAGTGAGGTAAATTATAGGGAGTTGCTTATCGTAGATTAACATGATAGATAGAAAGGGATATGAGACTTGAAATATAGATTAAGTATAAGATACATATGGCAGCTTTGCAAGGAAGATTAGGAACCGTTAAATTAATTAAGCAAATTAGAATGGCCTTAATCATCATGATACTAAGGTGTAACGATGGATGGGCTTTCCAACTCCTAGCTTTTAGGGATTGAATCCCTTTTCTTCATTCTCCTTTGCGAATCTTCAAACTTTGTCTCTCATTTATCCTTGGTATGTGTAGTAGATAAAAACGTAAGCACATCAAGTAATTTTGAATCAAAAGTTTATATGAAAAAGGGTGATTTTGCACTTTGTTTTTGTTGTCTTCAATCATGATGTGTTTTAATTGTTTTTCAAATTCAGATGGTATTTTTTTGTTGCAAATAATGGTTACTCATTTGTGTTTAGAAAGAATCAATTTATGGTACAATATCAATTGACCTTGGAACAAGACATAATAGTCTTCGTCATGTTCTTCATTCTTCATTCTTCATTCTCTATCTCACACACACACACACACACACACACACATTGATGGTTTTCATGCAAAAAAAAGCAATTGTAACAATACACAATATCTATCATCAACTTGATGTGGTGTTTCATTAAATAGCCACACACGCACACACATTGATAGTTGTCATGCAAAAAGAAGCAATCGTAACAAGCTTAAATACACGATATCTATCATTGACCTGATGTAGTGTTTCATTAAATAGCCCTTGTTATCTTCAAATTTTAGGCCTAAACTTATGCAATAGTTTTCTTAATATAATGAAGAAAACCACATGAAAATGTGGGATTTCCTACCTTAAAATTTTGAAATTGGGTACCAAAAAAATTTGTAACTTTCCACAAAATAGATTTTGAAATTGGGTACCAAAGAAATCTGTAACTTTCCACAAAATAGATTTTGCTCACAAAAATAGGCTTTAATTACCAAAAGTAAAGAGCTTTCACAAAAATAGGTTTTCCTTTTTACAATTTTTTATCACCAAAAATTGCTTAGACTCACAACAAAATATCCAAAACAACACTGTAAAGTCCTTGATGTCCAATGTTTACTAACTCTTAAACATGACATAGAAAAAAAACTATTGTTTTATAAAACATCCACACCTTGAGGTTTTTGAAAGAGCATAGTTGCAAGAGCTAGAGGAAATTAACAAATGGAAAAGGTACCAACTTTGGCAAATCAATAGTTGCCAACCATTGGTAAGGAAAATAAAGAGTTTCAAATAATAATGTCAAGTGGACAAAAGTTATGCTCCTTACAAATTGTTGAACTTCCTTTCGATAAAGAAGAAAAGCCAATGGGTTTGTAGCCCATTTGGATTTAGTGTGGGTCGAGTATTGTGGGTGTGTGAGTTCTATTCCTAGGTTGCACTTCCTTTTGATAAAGTTAAAAACCAAATCTAGCAAACTTGTATAAAAGAGAAAGAGTAAGAAGACAAAGTTATATGCAACAACAAATCTACATGTAAATGCTATTGTATAAGCATTGAAAGACTAAGCCTCACCCAAGCTTCGTGCTCTTTGTGGCTTAAACAAAATAAAGGGCATGCAATGCCTATGTATCACCTTTATGTTAAGACCAATAAATGTCATGTTGCCATATGAATTTGCTTTTCATCCATTTTATTGGTCAACCTTGTTGTTTCTAGGAAATGATCCAATATGTTGGCATTTCTTTAGTGCACATGAAGGAATTACTATTTGTTTTAAATAATCAACATGTTGCCATTTATTTAAACCACATGAATGAATAAATGCTATAATGAAGTAATGAGAGCACAAGAGTGCCATAAATATCCTGGTTCATATATGTACACCACTCTAACATATGCAAGATATCTTTTATTCCATGTCAAATCTACCTGTGTGACTTGGTCATGCAAGTACTTTCTACTGATTTTCAACAACCCACTTTAAATCATGCAAAAGATCACATATCTTCTTGTCTTCTATGTGTACACTTTGAAATTTTCCTACACCACAATGAGCATTTGATATCTCAAATCTACTTTTTGGTGCTTTTATCTATCCTAAAGGTAGCTTTTTAGGTTATAAATTGACTCTCATATCTAGAATAGTAGATTAGATTTTAGAAATAATGTGTCAAAATTTAAATCAAAATGAATGTTTGTCATCCATTAGATTTTAGTCTCACATCTTAATTATGGATTTTTTTGTCATCCATTAGATTTTAGTCTCACATCTTAATTATGGATTTTGGCTTGCAAATTATTGTGGAAAGGACTTCATTTTGTCATTACAAATGGAATAATTGTTTTCTATTGGTTTTGGAGTGAGATTATTGTTGCAATGTTAAATGATGAACACAAAAATATGAGTGCATTGATTGTACCTTATCTATATAGTTGTGCATCAAAAGTAACTCAATTATGGGCTAGTTCTTTAGAACTAAATGAAAATAAGATTTGGAGCCACTTTGATGTAAGAATAAGACACACACGCACACACGCACACACGCGCACACACACACACACACACACACACACACACACACACACACACACACACACACACACACACACACACACACACACACACACACACACACACACACACACACACACACACACACACACACACACACACACACACACACACACACACACACACACACACACACACACACACACACACACACACACACACACACACACACACACACACACACAACAACAACAACAACAACAAGATTTCTTGCTTTCACTTTATTATTATGGTTTTGATAAGCCTTGTTGTATAGGATATTCTCGTCATGTAAACTAACACGAATGCTACTAGGCATTTATATTAATGGTGTATATTAGAATGTAACATTTTTAAAAAAGGGTGGATAATGAACAAACAAAAAAGGGACTTTGGATTATCCCTTTAGGATATTCTCTTTTTCTTAGGGTTTAGTCTCCTTATAAAAATGAGCTTCCACCATTCTAAACTCCTTTGTTTCCATTTTTAAGCATGGACTCCTTGCTATGCAATGATTAATGAAAGGGATGTGCTTTTGAAAATCAAGCACATTGCATTTTTACCCAATATGTCACAAATTTGTTTTCTAGGTGCCTTAGGAGTAGGCAAAGATGACACCATATCAGATTTTTGCAAGTACAACAAACTAGTAAAACTCAAACGATCAAAACATGTATGCCAAAGTTTTGCGTTTGAAACTACCTACAAATCTACAACTACACATACCATATCTTCCATACATATAATATAATGTATAGCAAGCTAGACATAATAATTTTATCACCACAAGTGGGGTAATGAACTGTACATCTATCATTGATAAACTTCAAAATCAAGCCAATCTTGGCAAGTGCAAAAATTGACTGCAGATTCTTCTTAATCTTTGGTACATACAAAGCATCCATAAGTATGAAAGTGCTACATTAATAGTAATCAACACAAGTTTGCCAACTCCTCTAAGTGGGATAAGAGGAGTTATTGGCACATGTGACATTACTACCCTTAGGGGCAAGCTCAAGAGAGGAACACACACTACATAGAGAAGTAATATGCTTAGTGGCATCATTGTCAAAGCACCATGCATTTGAATACACCATAGACATGCAAGGATCATGTAAAGAAGGTTCATAATTGCATTGCATACTAAATGCCCACTTTGTATCTTACATAATATTTATAGATTTTAACTTAGGAGGAGAGGCATGTGCAAATAGCCATACTAGCCTCTTTCTTCTTAGCCTCTTCCATAGCTGGTTATAGACCAGTCTTAATGATATATTCTTTGTGTTACAATACATGTCAAATGTTTTATTCTTTGTTTTCTTCTCACCCTTACTATCCTTCTTTGAACAACATTTTGCAAATTCCTACTTACTAGCAGAAAATGTAGCTTTTCCCTTACTTTTCTGACTAGCTACAAAAGCTTGATTTGCAACATGCATAATGGAATCATTTTGTTGAGATTGTTTTTCTCATATCAAAATAGAAACCAATTCATCAAATGACAGAGCATTTGGATTTCTTTCAATGATTAGATGAAGAGTAGATGCAAATTTTGATAAGAATCAAGAAGAGAACTAAGAATAGTCTACACAAGTGAAATTTTTGGCAAAATCTCATTTGTAGCAATCAACTACTACTCCTTAAGCTATTATATCTTTGTCAAAAATTGTCCATATAGTTTTCTTTATCCATATGTCCACTCTCTAACTACTTACACATGTAAGCACAAAGTGCCTTATTTCTTACTTGGTACAAACATGCAAGTATATCCCAAGCATCCTTAGTTTTCTTGCATTAGCACATATGTGGAATCATGCTATATTTAATAAATAATGAAGTCAGAACATGAGCCTCTAGATCTCTACCATTCCAATGAATTTGGTCAAGAGTGGGTGATGGTGCTCTAGCATTAGATGAAGTATAACTACAATACCTATTTCTATTATTTTTGCTACACTTGTAGCTTTTGAAACACCATCAAGCTATCTTATAAAAAATTCTATACAAAAGGATGAAATAGCTTGCATTGGTAGAAGTGCAAACGGAGAACGAACTAGAATAGAAACTATGATGATGCCAGGCCCTCATAGGCTTGCTTGTAGCACTTGATAGCCTATGAATGCTTGTCAAATCTCATCCCAATATGAGAAAATCAAGTAAAGAGTATTGAAGACTTTGTCCAAGAGATTGAAGCCTACTCTAATACCAATTGTTGGATTTTAGGCTTGTAGGAGTGCACATATATAGCTTGGAGAAGAAAAAGTTTGTGAGAGCACAACCCAATGTATATTAAGGGATATCACTAGAAAAGATTTACAAGGCTAAGTATGCCCTAAAGGTAAATAGAAATATATACAAGGCCAAGGAAAAGTTCTCTTAGAGAGGGAAAAACGTGCCCCATAATAGTAAGTATATTCACATATCAACTACCAAAATATGGTAAAAATAAGGAATCTATATATACTTTGGCAGCTTGATCCCTTAAGAAAGCTTCATATTTGATGGTTTGTGGAGAAATTTTTGTTGTTCATCAAGATGATAATGTGAGTTAAGATTTTATGGTTTGCAAAGTATAGTGTTATACCTAATTGGGCAAGTACTTTGCATGAGAAATTGATGCCTAAAATTATGTGTCAAATGTAAGAACAATGTCTTGGAAAGGCAAGGTAGGTCCATCCCTTATAGCTTTGAATGCTAGGATCAAAGATATGTATCCATAAGTGCATCAGAATCAATGGGATTTGATAGATAAAAATATGTGTGGGTCAATAGGCAAGGCAATTTTTGTATATACTATTCAGAGCGGAGAAGAAATTTGGTATTCAAGAAATAAAGAGGGCTTTTTCTTAAATGGTGAGTGGGGGTTATATTCTCTCTCTCTCAAAAAAAAACACACACACACACACACACACACACACACACACACACACTCTCTCTCTCTCTCTCTCTCTCTCTCTCTCTCTCTCTCTCTCTCTCTCTCTCTCTCTCTCTCTCTCTCTCTCTCTCTCTCAATTGAACACAATTTAATTGGGGAAGGGCAAAAAATGAGCTTTTTGAGTGAGCTTTTCTAAGCGATCTCCATTTCTTATTCCACATAGTCCACTGCAACCACAATTCCCTCCACTACCAGTACCACCATCTCTGCCACCACCACCATCGCCACCTCCATCACCACTACCACTATTCTCACCACCTCCACGATCACCACACTACCTTTACTTTGTGTACCTCTCTCTCTCTATCTCATTCTCAATTTCTCAGTTTCTCTCTCTACATGTATATTCCCTTTTTCTCTTTCTAAAACACTCGCTCAAATAGCACTCTATCTCATGTAAACGATTCTCTCTCTCTAGCACGTAATGTGGGTACATTCATGAGATCACCCCAGAATGGTACATCATGGTCCACACCTCTCTCTCTCTCTCTCTCTCTATGTCTCTCAAATTGCTCTTGTCATAAAGAATGCATATCTTTTCCCAACCATAACTGCCAAGCATTATCCTTCGGTGCCACAACATTGAAATAAACTTATTTTGACAATGGTAATATAAGAGTGGATTTACATAGCTCATCCAACTCATCCCAAATATCCTGATCAATGCCTTTGGGCTTTACACTCTTAGTTTTCAATGGCCTAACCTGCTTACTTTGAACCAGTACATGCCATACCTATGTCTTTTAACAGTAAAATTTGTGACATCAATATTAAAAATAGCACTATCATTGGAAGGATCAGCCATAATGATAGTATATTAATGTAAAATCCAAGAGAATGGACTATTGTAAATGACTACAAATAAACTTGCAAAACTCAACTAAAACAAGGGCAAAATAAGAGGGAATACCAAAGTATAGAGCTATTCACCATCTGCAATCAATAGATTGCCAAAGTATAATGTTTGGACTAAAAAAGAATGCTTAAAATTGTAATTTCAACAATGTTGAAATAAAGTTATTAGTATATGTCAATCCAATTTTGAGCAAATATCTAAGAAATTAAGCTTCCACTGCCAAGGATATTGAGCAGCAACTGGGATACAAAGAATGCAACTAGCAAAGCATAGACCATTGGTACCAAAAACTGTCACGAACTCAAATGGTCAATAATCCATATGTCCCATAAGTATATATATCATTGATAGATTATTGATAGAGGGAGCTTCCAGTGCCCAAAGTATATAGAGTCAGATCAGCCCACAAATGGAGGCACCTACATCCAATAGCATACAAGAAAGCATATACATGAACCAAGGGTCCCAATGTCTCAAAGAACCAAGCTCAATTGTATAAAGAATCCAAAGCTCTAGTGCCAATAGCAAGTAGCTCCAATTGAAGCAAATTCGAATGCCAAATAAGCACTACAAGCTCAAGACATCAAGTACATGACCATCAAGAATCCAAGATACATCTACGAGCATGAAACCCAAGTAAGTCTTCAAACCCATAATGTCAAGAACTAAAGAAATTGAAGCATAAAGCCAAAGATCCAAGGCATCCAATGTAGCCAAAATTTGAGTGGTAAAGCATCCATAATCATATCCACGTCCACATATCAATGCTAGACATCAATGCATGTAAATGGCATACTCGAATATCATCAATAATCAATAGGCATAAAGTTACTATTAATAACTTGCTTTCCAAATTGTTATTACAACAATTAACTTTTACAAAACTAGGCTAACCAATCCAAGTAGCTTCCCAAAGCAGAATCATAATATTCGGGCACCAAAATAGCATCACTGAGGCATTAAACATGCATAATGGGGCTCACTATTTGTTGTCCAACCCAAAACTATTCTATTTGATGTGAAACATAGAAATGGAAACTACATAAAGTCAACTCTATGAGTGATCATTCTTTATAGCTCTCATCATGCTCTTTGTTTCTAGCTATAGAACGCTTGAATCCAATATTGTATGAAAAGTTATAGCCAAAATACAAAAGTGCTATCAGACTGCCATTCTTAGCTTAGTAAGCACTCAATAAGGCTCAAGCCTTGTGAAGCTCCTCGGCAAGCTGGGATCAAGTTGGGAACAAGCCGAGAGAAGGGATGACTCAATGCATCCCTCAAGAGGAAGAAAAAACGGTTGCTATGAAACCTTGAGCTGAAGTTTTGAATCTAGGCTGAAGCAAAGGATGAAGAAGCTCCTTGAATGGTTGGCTCTAATACCAATTGAAAGGGAGAGCTCAAGTGGAAGCACACAAGGGAAAGCAAGGGCTATGGCAAATGGATCAAGAGAGTAAGAGAGAGAGACATAGTATGTGGGCCAATAGTCACAATGTGTGATCAGCCTTCCCTTATTCAATACACTACACGAATAAAGAATAAAGTGTGACAGTGATGGAAACCCACCACCTACAATGTACAGGTGTGTGGTCATAGTGTGTGGAGTAAATATAGGACAGTGTAGGCATATGCATCTTTATCCCCAACACAATGATAGAGCTATTAAGAATTTTTCCATTTGATAGCCCTAGATCCTTGTATAGCCATCATCCTTTCAAGAGTCACCATTTTGCATGATGATGGTAGTCCTCTTCAACCTTGTTGGGCATCCTATGAGACCATCCACTACAAGGGTTATATGATTGACATGCCTTTAAATGTTAACCTCCATTTCTCAACAACGACCTACTTGCAACACATCTCAACAAACTATAGTTTTTAGGTTGGATTTTCAATATGATTATTGTTATATTCATAGTATTAGGTAGTATTTTATAGTTTGCAAGATCCCATGCTGATGGTCGACTTCCTTGCTCACTTGTTAGTTCTCCTTAATACTTTTTTCTTGTGACCATGATATGATTTCCTATGACCATACCTATATTGGTCCTGCTTTGTGGTCACTCTTACTTTAGAAAATTGGTTTATGGTCCGTCATATACATAAGATTAATTATCAAGTCAACTTTGTGAAATAGCACACCACTAATTGATGACTAGTTGCATATGCAACATTCTACATCATGAGCTTCCATAAGTAGATTGTAGCATGAGAAGCTATGCTCAATAATAATTTAGTCATGATTCACTCTTTGAATATGATTCATCATATGTAGCATATAGAACTTGCGATATTACCTTCATGGCTAGCTTGCTTGCACACACATTCTGTGTGGTTATTTTATGCAAATTATGTGTAGCTTCATGGTGGTAAAAAATTCCTTGATATTAGCCTCATCATTTTCAATATATCCACATCACCCATTGGGAAAGGCAACATAATGCATACATGCAGAGTTATTTGTAAAGATCACACATTGTTACTAAAAAATTTGACCCAGTGATGCATGATTATTTAATTGTATTTGTCATTCACAGAGACCATTGCATACTTATTGGCATCACTGGTTGCCTAATCTTGTTATATTTAGATCAATCAAATCCTTACCCTCATCATTTGGGTGTCATGAAGAATGCATGTGAGATGAAACCATAGATTCTCTCTCTCTCTCTCTCTCTCTCTCTCTCTCTCTCTCTCTCTCTCTCTCTCTCTCTCTCTCTCTCTCCCTCCCTCCCTCCCTCCCTCCCTCCCTCCCTCCCTCCCTCCCTCCCTCTCTCCCTCCCTCCCTCTCTCTCTCTCTCTCTCTCTCTCTCTCTCTCTCTCTCTCTCTCTCTCTCTCTCTCTCTCTCTCTCTCTCTCTCTTGAAGTATCAAATCAAGCCCATATGACTGTAGGCATAGCCATCCCTTTGGAACGACTTGTTTCCTTTGCCTAGAATCGGATTTTGTTGGGTATACAAGTATAAAGCATTGCAATTCTTATGGTTAAGTGACATGGATTACTATCTCATGTGGATCATAAACTTGTAAGGAGTAGTAATACATTATCAAATGCAATTTTTGATGTTGAGCTTCTTGAGGCATTAAATATTTATACATTGTTTGAAGTTAAGATTATGGTACATGTAGATGATGTCTAGTAAATTGATTTCCAATTTATTGGCTAGCAAGCATATGCCTCTCTCTAATTATTAGTGTTTGGTTAAAAACTGCACAGGGTGACATTTTGAGCCATACACCATCCAAATATTTTACCATGTACTATGTCAAAAATCAACTTAGTAAATCTATAATAAGGATAAATAATAGGCCTTGAACCCTGCATGTCATAGCTTATCATATAAGTTTGATAGGTTATAGTTAGCTAATCTATTGTGATCAATGATTATGCAATAGTTTCTTTGGTTGAAAGTAGGTCATACAACAAGAATTTGACTACCCACAAGGCTAGCAGAAAAGTCTACATTGCTTTGAAGAATGCATATAGTGTTCAATGGTCTCTCAAAGAAGTTCAAAGCTTTTAACCTATGGATACCCTTCTAGCACTTACCTTATTGATTATTGTAGGTAAAGTATTCAAATTGGCAGCTCCATTGGAGAGTTGAATCCTCTAAGCTGTTGCTCTTGAATATCTCTAGCTACTACAAGGGAATGCTAGATCCCTCATTGTGTTTCTCTTACCATAAATTTCATGGATTTGAGATACACAACAAAGATAGAATTGGACTACTTTGACTAACAAGCCAACTAGGTTTCACTAATAACCTTGCTTTTGTTTTTCGACCTTGAAAGGTAATTAATAAGTATGGGTGGGCACTCATCACTAAATGTGAGTGTTTATAGCATAGTTGTACTTGAACTAATATGATTCTGATATATTTAACATTAATAGTGTCAAAATATATTGATGGGTTGGTTGAGCTTGAATTCTTCTAAGCTTTCTCTAACATATACATTTCCCTTTTTTTAAAGGCATTGTGGCAATCCTACAATCTCTTTCCTTTTGAAAGGCATATTACGCACTTGAAAAATATCATTTGTAAATTTTTAACTCATTTCCCTTTCATCCTAGTAGCTTGTAGGTTTCTTTTACATGTTTCCTTGAAGCCTTGAGAAAGGCTTACATGAATATTATTTCTACGTCAAACTATCACTAAGGCTCTCTTAGTACATAACATTGTTGGAAGAGTGTTTCTTGCATAGTTGAACATAGATAGCAACTACATCAATCAAATCACCAAGGCAATGAGATTTAAGCTACATGGGTTTCCTTAGGTTCTAAAGCATATATTCTAGTATAACTAGCATTACCTAGTCGGTTATTATTTAATGATTCATGATATTCCTATATGGTTTGCTTTGTTATATATACCTAGGTCGGAGCATACCTTGTTGTGAGCAATGAATTCATTGACACTCTAAAATATTAGGTTAAAACCCTTAGTCATAATACACTATAATAATGAATTAATTATGTCTTATTATGGTAAATTGTTTTAGTTCAATGTGATAAGATGGTTAGGTTTCTATGAATTTATTCTAGCCATCTCTTGCACTCTAAAGTTGCATTTGAGGATTCATTGAACTAGGATGATAGAGAGTACAATAGTATGCTTACCTACCAAGCATTAGGCTAAGACCATACAATATCAATGCGTGTTAATATACGAGATGAGGTAATGTTAAAAATATAGATTATTACTTTGCCACAATGTAACATACCCATCAAAACTTGGCCTAGAGTAATGTTTAGTGGTCGCTTAAGGTCTGATTGAATTCTCTAATTTTGTCAACTGAGTGGCCTAGGATTTACCTTACACAATGAAGCACTTGGCCTTGGGTGAGATGGAGAGCAGACTACTTGCCGCACTTGGTTTAAAGGAAGTGAGAGAGAAGGGGAGCTTGACTTTTGACCCCTTTGCCCCCTAAAACAGCGTTTTGTCAAGATCTAAGACAATGACATTAGGAAGTCTTCAATCAACCCTAGTCCTATTCTCCATAAGTTGGAAAGCACTTGACTAATCGAGTCCATATACAACATTTAAGAGATGATTTGCATAACATAATGCAACCAAAATCCCTAGTATTCTATTGAAATTAGAAAGGATGATTGCCAAATAAAAGGGCCCATCTACTTCAACTGCGGGATCCGTGAAAAGTAGCACCTTATGATGTTTATGACTAATCGGATTTCTTTTAGCACTCTTGATAGGGGAGGTACTCACTCACTTTCTATTCATGTTCCTAATGTATTTTAATTTTCTAAGTAGAGCATGATGTGAACACTATGTGACATTTAAAATTAGCTTCATGAATTAATCCTTATATAAGGTTCATTACACTTTTTATTAGGTAAAAATATAGAAAGTAGATAATCAATTCTTTTTTCAAATAGTAGCTTGATAATATCAGAATAGATATAATTCCATTTTGATATCAGAGCAACAAGTATAAAAAATCTACCCTATAAGAGGACTATCACCCTTGCCCTTAAACCCTTGGGCTCCTCATACCATTGCATCACACTTGTATAGATTTTTGCCCCATCCTAAGACCAGTTTAGAAAGCATTACCAAAATTGCACAAAGCCCCCTAGTTCTCACTTTGCCATAAGGGGGAACCTTTTGTACGTGACTCCTATATAGACATTGGTTAGATGCTTGAGATAGGTAAAAATTGGCTCGGATGTAAGAGCCCTAGTGAGGCCTTGGGGAGGCATGATGCCTATTAATTCCATTCAAAATTTGGGGCATGAACTAAATTTAGAATATTTCATGGTATAATCACAAGGATTTTCAAACATTGCATTCACTTCCTAACAATAAAAGTAGCCATTCTTTTCCAACCATGTTATGAGAGTATCCAACTTCTTTTACCTAGGGATTTAACAAGTGAACCATGGAATTTTTTTTTTCTTTAAAAAAAGTTTGTATTCGACCTAGATTTAATTGCATCATATTCCAAAATTTGCATTTTTTAAAAGTGTCCCTCGTAGTCATTGGATTGTTCACTAAGAAACTATATATAATTGGTTTTCTAATTAAGTTATTTTACTAATACATTTTTTCCTTGTTGTGATCTTTGAGCTCGGCATTTTGAGTAGTGTTTTTCCTAAATGAGTCTTCCTAAACGAGTTTATGGACTTTTCTTTAGTTTCATTATTGCTTTATGTGGAAGGCATATCAATGTTTTTCCTGGCTAATACTAGCAATTTCCAATAGTATAAAGTAATAGTGCTTTCATCAACAATTTAGGCAATATGTCTAAATGTTTATTATTGGAACAACAACAACTGTCTACAATCTTAGCATTAGACTCATCATAATAATGGCTTCATTTCTATACTTGTGCATACTCTTGCCATCTACATGTGCAATAGTTAGGAACTCAGAAATTTGAAGAAACCCCACACGTACCTTCTCATAGCCCAATAATAACGCATGTATCTACCAACATAGGAAAGCGAAATGGAGGCACAAACCAACATGAAATGCTAACCATGATGAGCACACATGGCTCAGGAAGAAGCAAAAATCACAATAGACAGGTCTAAAAACGGAAGTTGAGGTGCCAATTGAAGTTGACAAAGAGAAGATAAGCTCACTTGATAATTGTGGCCATGCAAATCACTCATTTCATAACCCTAAAAAAAGTCATTCACATGACAAGCATGGCCCTTCTTATTAAATGCAACATATTCCATGTGTGTGTGTGTTGGGGGGGGGGGGGGAGAATGTGAGGGGCTAGTTTGGTAAACCTTACCTTAGTGAGATTAAGTTAAAAAGTAGTGAGTGAGACAAGATACATGTAAAGTGGAGGAAAGAGGAAGAATGGATAGGAGAAAATCAGAAATTTTTTGTCCATGCTCTGTGTGTGTGTGTGTGTGTGTGTGTGTGTGTGTGTGTGTGTGTGTGTGTGTGTGTGTGTGTGTGTGTGTGTGTGTGTGTGTGTGTGTGTGTGTGTGTGTGTGTGTGTGTGTGTGTGTGTGTGTGTGTGTGTGTGTGTGTGTGTGTGTGTGTGTGTGTGTGTGTGTGTGTGTGTGTGTGTGTGTGTGCGTGTGTTCCATTCTTCGGTCCTATTTGGCATCTCACGATATATATATTCCATCAGGATTCATACACGCACATATGTTTTTGGTCGAGGCGAATGATAATTCTCTTCAATGTCTAAGGAAAATTGAAGATGGGGCCTTAAGTGGTGGCTTTGCTTGTGTATGTAGTAGAGAAAATGAAATTGAGAGAGACTTCATGATTTGTAGAGATGACATGGCAATGTCTATGGATTTTGTTGTTGATCCAAATGCATAAAGAGGCTATTTACACTATAAATGACCTATCTTGATATATTTTTCTTAGTTGAGCTACTCATACCATTTTTCCATGTTTTTAAATGTTCAAAACCTACAAGGCATCTGTTTTGATCATAGAAACCTTTCTATAAGTTTTAAACATTAGTTGTTGGTAGAATTAGTAATTGACACTTGGAGGTTCCCATGGCTTCGAATTGCACACATATTTTCATGGATTTGTTATATTGAAAGGTTTTTCACACTTTTTTATGCTCACTTTGTAGAGATTATGCAAGTTGAAATTGATTGTGAATGCAATTTTCATGTTCCTGGTCTCTGGAGATTGCTTATACTTAGAAGATAGTAGGAGTACTTGGAAAAGCTTGCAAAAAATTAATATATCTTTGGAAGTATTGAAATATCATTTTTGCATCAGTTTTATGTTAGTTTGATACTCGGATAGTTGTTGCTTGGCTTTGTGGGACACTTCATTGTAGTCCATTGGTTTATTTTGAGCTTGTAATTGGATATATCTTATTGTTTTTTTGTTTTCATACATACACTTATTATTGAAAATATTGATAAAATTTTCATGCTGAAAAGATAAAATATATAATACATTAGTCTAGAAGAAGCAAGTGAAACCAATCAAATGTGGTGGGCTTAAGCATGAAGACATGGATGCAAATGTATGGGAGGAATTGGACAGGCTAGTATGCTCCACTATTATGTTGATAGTTATATATTAAAGTCTATGGAAAACCTCTTTGATCTCCTCATGATGGAGGAGAGGTTTTTGATAACTAATTACCTCAATTAGTTGAACGTTATTTTCAGCCAATTAACACTTGTGAAGATTTTTTTGAACTCCATACTCACAGGTGGTCTTATGAGTGCTAATGTTGAGATCAGTTTGCTCTCGTTGGAAGGTGAATAGACAAAATAATGCAAGGTGAAAGAGTTCAAATGCACTGATGGTGAGAGGAAGGTCAAATACTAGGAGTAACTCTCCCAAGAGAGGCAAGCCAAAGCAGGCAATCATGTAGCAAAAAGAATATGGATGCTCCTTTTGTAAACAAGAAGGGACACATAAAAAAGGACTACTTTAAATGGAAGAATAATAAAAAAGGAAAGAAGGCAAATGAGGATGATGCTAAGGAGAAAAGCAATGCAAAGATTGAGAAGATCAATGACTACATACAAGGGATCTCTTCTTGTGGCCAAAGGGTCGAAATCTAGTACTTTCTATCTTTGCATATTTCTAGTAAAGATCATGTTCTAGTTGTCATTGAATAGTAGTCTGTTTTGTTATGGCATCACCGTTTGGGGTATATGTCACTGGAACAACAACTTTGTGCCATTTGAAGTATCTTCCTTGTCTAAATTTTTTGAATTAGGTTTCTATTATTATTCTCTTTGGAAAGAAAACAAGAATGTCACATAAGAGATGTAGTGGGAGTAGAATATTAGAATGTATTGATTTGGCTCATAGTGATTTATGTCGGCCAATGCCAATGGTTTCATTAGGTATAGGAGCGTACTTTGTCACTTTTATAGATGATGCCACAAGGAAGATTTGGGCTTATCCTGTTTGCAAGAAGAGTGATATGTTGGATGCATTTCAAAGTTCTTGGCATTTGTAGAGGACTAATCAAATAAAAAGCTTAAGTGCTTGAGAAGTGATAATGGTGGAGAATGCATCTCACATGCCTTTGCAAACTTTTGTGCAGGTCGTGCTATCAAGAGAGAGTTGATAGCTTCTAAGAATCCTACTCAAAATGGTGTGGTTGAGAAGATGAATACGATCATTTAGGAAAGGGCCTATAGTACGCTTTCTAATGATGGTCTCCCTGATGGATTTTGGGTTGAAGTTTTAAAGACAATAATAGTGCCTTTTTGGTCCATAGTATGCTCTCTAATGTTGCTAATGGATTTTGGGCTAAAGCTATAAAGATGGTAGTGTATTTGATCAACAGGTCAAGCCAGTGGTGGATGGAAAAACATCAAAGGAGCTATGGTTTGGAGCTATGGTCTGACAAGAGACCTAATTATACTCACTTGCATATTTTTGGCTATGAGGCATTTATGCATATACTTGGATACGAACACAATAAGCTTGATCTTAAGTCTAAGAAATTCATTTTGCTTGGCTATAGAGTCAAGTGAAATGGGATATTGAATGGATCCTAAATCAAAGAAAATAGTATGCAACCATGATGTCATCTTTAATGAAGATAAGATGCATAAGCAGCCTATCAAAATGGTTGAGATTCCTGGAGTGGTATTTCAAGAAGATGGGTAGCTAGTACATGAGTAGATTATTGGAGTAGTATTTCAAGAGGATGGGTAGCTAGTACATGGGTAGATTGTACTACCTATTTCACATGATACAGGGTTTGAGCAACTCACTAATGTTGAGGTGGGGGTGCCACAAGATGGTGGATAGCCTTATATCTTATAGAATAGATAGGTGGGATGGTCACCAAAGACTCAAGTTGAGCTAGTTTTACACAAGTCTATGAGGGTTTCTAGATCGATGGATATATATACTTCATCCCTAGACTATGTCATGATCATGGATTGTGGTAAGATGTTATAAATAGGGATGATAGTCATAAGTAGAAGAGGCCTATGTAGTCGGAGATGAATTCTTTGAAAAAGAATGCCATATGAGAGCGAGTCTCTTTTTCTAAGGGAAAATATGCACTTCCATGCAAGTAGGTCTACAAGTTGAAGGTATTCTTACCAATGGTCAAGATGACCACCCTTCGTATAATTCTTGCTTTGGTTGCTAGAGAGGATATGTGGTTAGTTTAGATGGATCTAAAGACTGCTTTCTTTTATGGGCACTTACATGAGGATATCGTAGCTTGAGGGGTTTGTTGTGCAAGGCAAGGAAAAATTAGTATGTAAGCTATATAAGAGCTTATATGGTTTGAAATGGGCTCCTAAGGAATGGTATAATAAGTTTGATGCCTTTATGTGATCTTAGGGGTATACTAGGAGTGAGATTGATTATTGTCTATATCCAAGGAAGGCTAAGGATGGTAGCCTTATGATCCTGATTCTTTATCTGGATGACATGTTAATTCCTAAGAAGTTAATCATGGATGTGGATTCTTTAAAGAAAACTTTGCATGAAACCTTTGACACAAATGAATTCATGAATGCTTGTCACATTCTTGGTATGTGAAGGGAGCTACAAGCTCAACCCCCGAGACCTACGGACCGCTTATTGGTCAAGCGTTTCAAGCTGAGCGGCCATGGCTACCTCTCACGACATGCTCTCCCTACCTATGGGGTGTATTGAGCTTACCTTGATGCCCGATCGAGTACACTCCTCTTCCGTGCACGCCAGTAGCTCCATGATCCTTGAGGCAAGCTCAAGCAACCTCAATCCCTCTCCAACAAGCTCCATCCTTCATAGCCGCGTGAGACAAGAGAAGAGTAGAGAAGAGAAGAAAATGAAGAGAGGAGATGGGGAGCTTTTTCTCCTCGATCCCTCACTCTCACACACTCACTCCCTCACACTCACTCACTCCCTCTCTCAAGCACAAGCAAGAAGGCAAGAAGAAGAGAAGAAGAAGAAGAAGCTTTTTGCCACACACAAGAATGAGCTTCCCATTCACTTTTCAAGTTTATATACATGCCCTACTTCCCACGGGTGGTTATCCTCAATTTTTACAAGGCCCGCCATGGCCTAGGCCCTTTTTCTCCATTCTTTCACTTCCTAGCTAGTCCTACTGCCCTTCTAAGTTTACAATTTGTACAGGAGGGAGCTTGGCGCTCTTTTATAAGGATTTGAGAGCGCCTTTGCATTTAAAGTTGCACTTTCTTGCTTTTAACTCCTCTAGACTTCGGCGGCTGTGCCTTGGACTTTTGGTAGTTGGTCCCATGCTTTTGGATTTTTTTCGGACTTATTATTCTTATGGGTGCCTTCTCCATGCCTGCCCTACACCTTTTCTTGCTTCTCAAATTTTTAGTTTCCCGATTTTTTCATGTTGCTGGTTTTGTAGTAAACATTACCCCCTCCTAGCCGAGTGCCAGTTCCATGTATTGATGGGTAGTAGCTTGGAAGGTGGTAGTATTGGTGGCCGTGTGGCATTTTGAGTTTGTATACATGGCCTTGTCGAGGATGGTGTTGGAGGGATTCATCCTTGAAATTGAAAATGGTGTTGAATTGGGTTCCTTCGGAAAGGTGTCTTGACAAAGATCTGCCTTTGAAATTGAAAATGGTGTTGGGGTGGATCCATTGGTTGATGTGCTTTCTCCTTGATATGGCCCGATCTTAACCTCCAAGGCAAAGTTGTGCACTTCCTAAGGGTTGTGTCTACCTCTCCCTGGTGTGTACAGTGCACGTGGTGGTGGAACTGGGAGTTGGGTCGAGAACCTTGGGCAAGCCCACGGTGTTGTCCCACACTTGAGGACCCAGTTCGTGCATCATCATGGATGCGGTGTAGAGCTTAGGGTGACAGGTCTAGTAGTCTTGCCCTTGATGTGCCCTAAGCGTGAGGTGGGGAAGGGGCTAGGTGGAAACCCTAGGTGTAGTGAATGTGGCACTCCAGATTTCTCATGGGGGGCTCAAACCTTTGCTTTTCTCTTTCTTGCACCTTTTTGTCCTCTAGTGCCCTCTTTCTTTTCATTCCTGGTACTGGTCTCTTTTCTTTTTCTTTTTTCTCTTTCTTTCTCTCTCTCTCTCTTTTTCATTGTTTTTTTTGGGATGGCTTATTGATCATGACTGCAACTGGAATACAAAAAGAGTTATTATGTTGTATTCCTATCATCCTTGAATGGTCCACGAGGTGGCCTCAGGCACTTAGTAAAAAATGCATGTCTTTGCAGATATTCTTTGATGCTAGCTCTTACCTTCAGAGGTGTTGATGAAAAAAAGGGATGGTTACGCCTCGTGAAGCGGGTATCGCTCATGTCCTCTAAGATTTCCATGTAGAAGGAGGGGAGTAAGGTCACCCTCATCATGGGCCTAGCCATGGTGTGACTATTTATCCCTAAGTTGATATAAAAAAAGAGCAGGGGAAGGTGGGCTTCCTCAGCTCTGCAGGCTTTTGCTTAAGCAATAACTTAATGAGCCTAAGGTAATTACAGGTTACTATAAATGCCGGGTCTTGACATGAGGAGAAATCCTTGAGGAAGCGGTTGATGGATGGAAGGATATCCTCCAATCCAAAAACAAAGCATCCCTCTAGGAGTTCGTGCATTGACATTGTAGATTGTTGGAAAGTCAAGGGGCCCATGCAGGTTCCTGTCATGGTTGACTCCATATCTGTGAGGGTAAGGCATGTAGATGGGGTCGTTCCTCTCTTCAGGCAATGAGTTGCAGAAAGCAATCCAGGCATCAAAGTTGGTATCCCAATTCCTCCTCCTCCACTTTGGTTGTGCCTCGTAGCCTTGGATGATCTTGGGAACCCAGTTCACCTTGTCCTGCCAATAATCTACTAGTTCTTGCCCCCATCTGGTAACTACAATGTTCCTCTCCTCTATCCATCTGTTGGCGAGGTCATTAGCCATTCTGTTGATTCTTGCCGCCATCTCGAGGGGTAGAACATGATCCAAAGCTCATGGATAAGAAAAGGATAGCTCAAATGGTCGTGTTTGGAACTCCCACTGTCGCCATATAGTCAACTCCTGAGACCAGTTGACGGAATGGGGATCCTCGCGTATCGGCATGGGCTCTTCAAGGAGTTGATGTAGCTGTACTCTCACTCTCCTCTGGGCTTGCTTTGCAAGCTTTTTCCTTCTTCTTTGGGCTACTACCATGTGTTCAGGAGTTTGTGCCCCTTTTGGCTCTTTCAGTGGCAATTTAGGTAGGGATGGACTGGGCTCTCTGTGTTGTTCTTCCTCGAATTCTTGCTCAAATTCTGGCCCCTCTTCCATGGCTTGCTCTACCGCTGGCTGGTCTTCAGGTGGTGGCTATTGCACTTATCCTTCAAACCCTAGTTCCCTGAGCTCGTCAACGAAAAGGCCAGCTTGATGTAGGTAACTGTATTGTTGTGCCACAGTAATACCTGTGCCAGTTGGAAGGGTGTGTTCTTGAAGGCCGTATCTCAAGACACGAGATGTCAATTCTAACTTTCTCTTCATCCTTTCCATTGAGTCCTCACCTTCAACTTGGGTGACATTTAGCACCGTGCTCAAGAAGGCTTGTCTTTGAGTGTCTGAGCACACTTCGACAGCCTCTGTTCTTGATTCCGTGAACAAGAAGGCTTGTCTTTGAGTGTCTGAGCACACTTCGACAGCCTCTGTTCTTGATTCCGTGAATACTCTTTTGCATTCACTCGCCACCAGGCGTTGTGTTAGTCCACGCACTCTTTCAAAGTTGCGCCGCTCCCATTTCCATGCCTTCTCTTCCATCTTTTTCCTTTCCTCCTCCATTTCTCGAGACAACATCAGTACCACCTGTTGCTACTCATTCACTAAGTCTAGCATCTGCGTCCCCTCCTTATTGTGGCAGTTTAGCTGCTCTTTTGCTATTTTCCTTCCTTGTTCCGCAATGGTAAACTACAGTTCTGTCTCTTCGAATCTCTCTAACAGTTCTTCCTGGATCTGCACACAGCTTTCTAACTCTGCAAAATTTAGTCTTCTTTTTGTTATTGCCATAGCCATGAGAGCTTCCACATTGCTTTTTGTGTTTTCCAAGTCATCTTTCAGCTCCTGTGTGCTTCTTCCTATGGCATCCTGCCTTTCTTGCTCTAGGACTTGGATCTCTCTTTCTAATCTTCCTTGCTCCTTTATTTCATACCACAGCCGGAACGCTAGGGCGTCCTCTTGCTCTTGACGTTGCTCTTCTGACTCCTGGCTTTCTTCCTGTCAGTGCTTTTCCAAGCGAGCGTTCCTTTCCATTAGCTCATCATACTGCTGAATTAGCATTTTTTGACTCTTTAGAAGAGCTAGTGCATCCTGTTCTTCCTCTTCCAATCTTCTCCTCAAATGATCATCATTCTCTTGAGCTTTCTTGGTCTTGGCATCCAACTGCTCTTTTAGGGCCTTAAGCTCTTTTTGATGATTTGAGGCTTGCTTGGACAAGTTGAGCCTCAAAGTTGCCGAGGTTTCCTTTTCAACATCCAGCTTTGCCAAGGTCGATTTCTTTTCCTCTTTGGCCTTTCTCAATTGAGTGAGGAGTTCAACCACATATGCATCGTAGTCTACTGCTGATGACATTGTGAGAGGGGCCGTAGTGGTTGATGCTTCCAGCTTCTGCTACTTAGGGTTATACCGTGATTTTGCATCTACTGTGGCTGGAATCTTTGTTCTCGCTGCTTCAGGGGCAATCTCCGCCACTTTGTTAGCCAAGAGCTACATCATTGCCATTAATTGAGCCGTGTCCACATCTGGCACCGACTCCTGTGTTGTGGTGGGTGTGGTTTTAGTTGGGAATGGCACAAAGGAAGAGGGGAGGGGGTGCAGTGGGGCCTTGCTCTTTCCTGCAACCATCAGGGATGTTTCTACATTGCCACTAACTCCAGCCTCATGATGCAGGCTCAGTGGGCTCATCTCTCCCCCTCCATGGGTCTCTTCTATGGACCTATGAGTTTCCTCTGCCAAATCCGCAGCTTCCTTCCTCCTCATTTCTTCAGCTTCATCTTCAGCTCTTCTCTCCCTCTCCTCCTCGGCTCTTCTTGAATCTTCTCTGGTCCTTTCAAATTCTTCCTCTTTTTTTCTCCTTCGTTCCTCCTCCATTCTCTTGGACTCTTCTTATGCTCTTTTCAACTCAGCTTTCTCTTACTTGCTTAACTTTTTTTTCTTCTATTTTTGGATCCTGGCAATCTTCGCCTTTCCTTGTGCCCTAGCTTTGGCTTGAGTGGATGGTGCTTCAGGCCCTTCTCTCACTAATGGTGCGTTCACTGGATTTGTCTTCCTCATGGTGCAGTGGCTAGGAGGGTGCTACTATCTCTTCAATTCCCCCTGCTTCCTTGGTGGCCTCGTGATAATGGCCATCAGTACACCACTGTATCTAATGGTAGAAGCCTTGACAAAGAACTTCTTGTAGGCTGATCTCGTCGTAGAGGCTGGGAACTCTCCTCCAGCTGTTGCTACACCTGTAGCAAGGGCCTTTGCTACTGTCTCGATGGTCTTTATGAAAAACCCATTCCAATCCACTTCCTCAGGGGACCTTGCCGCTATGCTTTCCAACACCGGGACACTGATCCTGTTCATCAAAGCATTGTATCTCTGTCCTGAGAAGAGGGCGTGGACCATCCTTGCTTGCATCTTTACTTCCAGGTTTGGGATGCCTGCCAAACTTACTCCATCCATTGTGCGTACCTCGATCCTGTTCATCCCTAGCATGGCATATACGTCTCTTCTATGATGCTTCACAGTCTTGGGGGCTAAGCCAAGGGCCTTCTCCACCACTTCAGCCTTAAGTGGTACCTCCACCTAGTGGGCAACATCCCCTCTTCTTACTGTCACTGTGCCACAGCTCCTACGAGCATCAAAACTCCTTAGGAACTCTGCGCAAGCACTGTAATCCACCGCTTGTCCCATTTCTCCACATACTTTCGGAGAGTACACTTGTCCACCAGCTGCTTTACTGCTGGCTCCTTTAGGATGGCTTCGTCTAGGTTTAGAGTGTGCTTGAAGGTGAACTGATTAAATCCTTATGTCTCCACACCTATCCCATACTTGGCTTATTCTTCTTCCATGAATGGAAGCTTACCGCCTTTTTCCTGTCCTGCCATTGTGGGTACCTGCCATGCAACAATACCTATAATTAGTATTGATGGGGTAGGCAAGACTGAATTATGGCATTATGAAAGAATTCAACAATTAGAAAAGCTACAACCAAGGTTGGGAGAAGCAACTGCACCACAAGCAGTGCCGCTAAGGCCAAGCCTTGATGCTACAGGGCCGCAGATCAGTCACGGCCATTGGCCAGGACAATCCAGGCTAGGAGAAAGACAAGCACCCAACAATCTCCTGACCACGTTGGTGACTATCCCTATAACACTTAGCCTAGGACATCTGCTTAGGCAGCATCCCACCCTATGGTAAGATCTTAAGTAGTGGGTTGAAGGGTCACAAGAGCAGGTCACGGCAGACCTTCATGACCATGATGTAGAGATGCAAATACCGAGTTTGACGCTGCACTCTATGCCTAAATCCTTACACGTCAATGCCTTCTAGGAAGGTTCCGAGATGCATGCGGTCTTACCGGTTCTAGCCCTAGGCGATACAACGAGAAAGGGAATCGTGGACATGGGAGCTGGGGTTAGTGTGCTTAGCCACGCGGTGCTTCAGACTTGGGGAAACCCGCCTGTCGAAACTACTAGGTTTAATGTCACATTAGCAAACAGTATGAGAGTCAAGCCATTCGGGGTGCTTAAGAATTGGCTAGTGAAGATCGTAGGTGTCCAATTCTTTGTGGACTTTATAGTCATGAAGGGAGTGGACTACAATATCCTATTAGTCCGACCCTGGATGCGCAACGCTAGAGTCATCGAAGATTGGGGTAACGTCTTGATCTTCCTTGGCAATAGAACGGATGCCGTGAGAATAGAGATGGACACTTAGAAGACCTCACCAGTCGACTTAGATGCCATCTCTGCTATGCTCAAGGGTAACACCCAGGTCAAGAAGTCCTATTGGCCCTTGACCAAGTATATCCCATGCCTAGAGGACGAGCGGGATTGGATGCACGTCCTTGCTACAATTGACCTGCCGTTCTCAGATCATGAGGCGTGTGAGCAAGCCATCAAAATAATCGGCAAGTCTAACGACACATCCTTCATACCAGTCTGCATGATGGCAGGAACCCTTCGTGGGAAACCTAAGCCTGTCAACTTCCAAGTCCCAACCAACAAAAGGGAACTCCAGGAGATACTGGAATACTTAACGGACAAGCTAGTTGGCAATCCAGCTGTAAACTTCAAACCACTCCAGGATCTCTTAGATGAATCCAAGTGGCAATGGACCAGAGTGCATGACTTAAATCTCATGTATAACTGGGCCCTAGTTCCTGACCAATGACAAGAGATATACCAAGCCCCTAGGAGACGACGAGCAGTCTGACGAAGAGGATTCTAACGACGAATATGAAGATTGCCAATCCTTCAGTGACGAAAGTGAGGGTGAGGTAGATACTGTGGAATACGACACTGAAGGACAAGAAATAGAGCAAATACGAGCAGACTCCAAGCCGTAGAAAAAGAGTATCTTCAGGATAGAGCGAGGAGTCATGCACATGGAATGTGATCGTGCCTGGTTGGAACACATAGGAGCCATAGACCTTGAGAAAGCAGGCCTAGCCCAGCCAGGAACGACATCAGTGCTTAGGACAGAGTCGCCGTCCGAACTGTGCCCATCCAGGGGAGACCACCTCTTCTAGCGAGACGGGGAGTTCGACTCTGAGTCGGAGGTTAGTTCAGCCCACGGATAGACGCACCAAGGGGGACCTACCCATCCACTTGAGGCATAGATGATTAAGGCAGAAAAAGGCAAAACAACCCAGGGACACACGAACGGAAGAACAACGAAAACCATAGGACCTCCCTAAACGATTTATGAAATTCAAAAAAGGGGATAAGGTAGTAGTTCTGTTAGGTGCCAAGCGTCAAGGGCAAACGAGCGAACCGATCGAGGGACCAGCCAAGGTCAAGGAGGTGAACCTAGCCCAAGAAGGGGAAACACTCCGACCAATCTTCATTGCTGATGACTTGACTGAGGAAGAAGAAATGAGTCTTGTTGCTCTCTTTCGAGAGTACATAGACTTGCTCACCTGGTCCTTAGAAGAGCTTAAGGGGGTAGATCCGAGTGTCGTGACTCACAGCATACCCATGACGCCAGATGCAATGCCGATCAAGCAGCGACCGTACCCTATGAATCCAAAACACGCTCATGCTGTCAAAGAGGAGATTAATAAGCTGATGAGAGCGGGATTCATTTACGAAATTGAACACACAGACCGGGTATCGCCCATAGTCATCATGATGAAGAAGAATGGAAAAATCCAAGTGTGCGTCAATTACAAGAAGGTGAATGCTGCTACTAAGAGGGACAACTATCCATTGCCGTACACCGAGCACATGCTTGAGAGAGTGGCAGGCAAGGAAGCCTACAGTTTTCTGGACGACTTCTCAGGGTATAACCAGGTGCAAGTGCATCTTGCGGACATGCACAAGACTGCCTTCGCCACTGAGTGGGGCGTCTTTGCTTACATAGTCATGCCCTTCGGGTTGACTAATGCCCCTGCCACCTTCCAACACCTCATGTGCACCATCTTTAAAGACATGCTTCGCAAGGAGTTGGAAGTCTTTGTCGACGACCTCTGTGTCCACTCAACCTAGATCGAACATTTAGATAAACTCCGCGCAGTCTTTGAGCAGTGCCGCTTATATCGTCTCTCCTTGAACCCATTAAAGTGCCAGTTTTGGGTAAAGCATGGATGCATCTTAGGGCATGTGGTGTCGAAGAACGGCATTGCCACTGACTTCTCGAAAGTCAGGGTTATTGTTGACCTTCCACCCCCAATCAACTACAAGGGAGTTCAATGCTTCCTAGGCCATACGTGGTACTATCGACGGTTTGTACTGAACTATGCATTGATCGCCAGACCTTTGTACCAGCTGATCGTCTTTGAATGGACCGAGGCATGCCAACGAGCATATGAAGAGTTGAAAAAGGCTCTAACCACAGCACCAATTCTGCGAGCCCCAGATTGGACCATTACTTTCCACGTGCATATCGATGCTTCTAAGTTTGCCGTGCGGACAGTGTTGTGCCAACCTGGCGAACACAACTTAGACTATCCAGTGAGATTTGCTAGCAGATAACTCACTGAGACAGAAATGAACTACTCGACGACAGAAAGAGAAGGATTAGCCATGGTGTTTGCTGTGAAAACATTCTGGCACTATCTATTGGCCACACCTTTTACCTTTATTGTGGACCATCAAGCCCTACTCTATCTAGTAAACAAACCTTGCGTTACAAGATGCATAGCTCGGTGGCTCCTTCTACTCTTGGAATTCGACTTCTTCGTGGTTGTACGAAAAGGAAAACAGCACTACATGGCTGACCATATGTCACGCATTCCCACAAGAGAAGCCGCTGGACAAGGCATTGTTGATGAATTACCCGACGCCCATTTATTTAACCTGTCCAGCGAGAGAGATTTATTCAAGGCTGATCTAACGCCATATTGGGCGGATGACATAGTCCAAGTGCTTGAACACGGACTACCTGATCGACCGATAGAAAAAGCCCGACTTAGGTGATTAATCCTTAAGATCCAACCCTATTAACTGATTGCAGGCCAACTCTATAGGCTAGGGCAAGACGGATTGCTGCGCAGATGCATATGCGAACATGAGATGCATGATGTGCTCTCAGAGGCACACATTGGTCCATGCTTTTCCGTGACGCAGTGCAATTCGTCAAGCATTGTGATGAGTGCCAACGGACAAAAGTCCCGAATCGCAAGGATCAGATGGAGTTGACCCCAGTTATTGCACGACAACCCTTCGAAAAATGGAGAATTGACTTCATAGGACCCATCAGTCCTATGGCACAGTATTCACAGGCCAAGTGCATCATTGTGGCCACGGATTACCTCACGAAATGGGCAGAGACAAGAGCGACACGAAAAAACGATGCTAGGACGACTGCCAAGTTCTTATGGGAGCAAGTGATCTCGCGATTTGGTTGCCCCATCGAACTGGTCAGTGACCAAGGCACGCACTTCATCAACGAAGTGATAGCGCATCTCCTGTCCACCTTTCTCATCATCCATCGCAAATCCTCGCCATACTACCCTCAGACAAATGGTCAGGCAGAATCCACGAATAAGATTCTTGTCAATATCCTGACCAAGGTGGTCTCAGCCTTACGCAACGACTGGGACAACAGCTTTGTGGGCTTACTACACAGCTTATAAAACGACTGTCGGTCAAACCCCCTTCAGCCTGACCTATGGAACTGAAGCGGTTTTATCATTAGAATTCTTCGTTCCTAGCCTGAGAATAGCACTTCAAGAACGATGGGAAGGGAAGGAGGCATGGACGCAATGCCTAGTCGAACGCGAACACCTCTCAGAGACTCGCCTTCTAGCCACCCATGCGCTTATATGTGAGAAGGCCCAACGCAAGAGTTGGTTTGACAAGCATGTCAAGTAGCGCAACTTTGAACAGGGCGACTTAGTGCTCCTCTACTCAGTTAAGGGGCATAAGCAAAAAATGAAATTTAGAGGTCTTGGACCTTTCAAAGTTCATGCGATCAGCTGCACAGGCAATGTCGAGTTCGAGACCTTAGACGGTGAGGGCATAGGCTTCTTCAATGGCAGTCGTGTCAAGAAGTACTACCCTCCCACCCATCCTTTGCATGAGCCCCTGATGTTAGAACCACCTGTCAAGATATGAGTAGCCACAATCACTGAGATTGATGATGAGGATGAGGAAGCCGTAGAGCCCGCATACCTCCACATCACGGTCACTGCAAAACAAGCATGCGTTTTCAACGCTTTGATCGATGAGAGAGCAGACTTCAATGTCTTAACTCATGATCATTGGACTCAACTTGACAAACCACCACTTCAACCCACTAATGCAAAATTAAGCCCATATAGGGCTCATTTCTACGCACTTCTCGGCAAGTGCAGAGCTGCCGTTTCTATCGAGTCTGAGATTGTCCCAATGATTTTTTACGTGTTGCCAAATGCTAAAGACGCAGGCACGGAGTCGCTACTGGGGCGAACTTTCAAAAAGCAGACTCACTACAATGTTGATTATGAGTCGCAGCGCATCCACCTCGTAATAGGCAACGTTCGCATTGTCATAGCTTTTAGCAAGGGCTGCGTGACCTCATCACTGTCCACAACGCCACCGGTAGAAATATCCATAACCAAGTCCAAGGAGGGGGTAGTGCGTGGCCGCCACCTCCCAAATTTCATGAATCACAGCCCACAATAGCAAAATCTAAGGCCCAACAGCCTAGATTTCAATGGCAGCCTAAGTAGCCGCAACCGCCGCCTAGGAGTCGACGCTCCTATCCTAATAAAACCAAAAACTCTAAACCTAGGAGGCCAAGACGCAGTCACAGAAAGCATCGCATGATCAAGCAAAGATGGGTCCCTAAAGCCCTCTTGCATGCGCAATGCTACTACATGGGAAACACCTAGCTGTGGATCCCTAAGGCCTACACGGCCAAAGGCACTACTCATACGCCGCCCTCAGGCTTGATCAACCCAAGTCCCATAAACCCTCCAAACCATAAGCCGCAGTACTCTCTAAAACCACAGCCATCCGACTCATCCACGCCTAAACCCAAGAGAGTCACACAAGCCTATCGGCCCAAACAACAGACTCCGTCACAAGAGTCATCACCCGACCAAGTCAATCCGACTCCCCAAATCCAACTGGAATGCAGCAGTCCATCCGTCGTGGCTGCTCCTAATCCATCCATAATCCAAGCAGCCCAACCGCAGACTCAAAAACACTCCCAATCGCAACTCTTCATTGTCACGGGCTCTAGTTCTAACAAACCTTGACCACTCGTCGGCCTTACGCCCTCCTATGAATGCAAATCCTTTTTAGCACTGGCTGGCGACCTCGCTGAGGATACCGGGGATGACGTGGTGGAATGCATTAAACAACTAGACACCACCTTCATGTCGCTAGCACTAAGCTATGACTGCTTGGACTTAGGACTATTGAAGGAACCCTTTGCAACTGAAGTTAAAATGATGCCATGCTCCTGGAAGACCTTTGAATTTGCATTCGCAAAAGCTTCTCGCTCCACTGTTGAATTGCTCAACAACGAGATCTCCAAGGAGCAAGCCATCAAACAGCGCCTCATCACGTCATATGGTCAACGAACCACTTCTGCTATCACTGATCAAGAAATCATAGTGTTATCAAAGCTCGCTGATGCTGACTCCCCGTTCTTGAGGCATTGGTATACTCTTAGGCTGCAATGGGAAGTTGAAGGGTGCCGCATAATGACCAACACTGAGCAGTGCCGCGCTATCAAAACAGCGGAATACGACCCCACATATGTCGCGCCAACCTCGTATAGAGTGTTAACCGCTCTTCGAGGCCGACCCATGGAAAAACACATCAAAGGACACCCCTACCTCGATCGCTTGTTGACTGAGGAAGAGTTACACATTACTAGCCGTGTCAACTCTCGTGACTTCTTAATAGATGTTCTCACATACATCACGCAAGTGGGGATTTGACCCTTTGATCTGGACCGCGAAGCTCACTTAGAATACAACCCCCAGTTCTATGATTGGCTCCTTCACAAGTAACTCCTACACCACCATGTCGAACGCCCTTGCCCTTCTGACCCTAAATCCTAGAAAGGATTCTTCTCAAGCTGGAAAGGGAGGGGGTAAGGTGAATCAAATTAGGCCAATCAAATCAAAATTAGTGAAACACATAAACATATATTATGAAAAACAGATGGGATAGGAAAAAGGGCATGGAAACTTTGAAGTAAAGGGCAAAAAGTCAAAGTCTGAAAATAAAAATCTACATTGGTTCTTAATGAATTCATTAAAAAAGCATAGAGTTTTTCTTTTTCAGCAAATAGCAAATTAATATGTGGAAAGCACTAATGAAAATTACGGTTTATGACAGGAATATAAAATGTCGCAACAAGACTGTGCCCATTGGCTCCCGTTCACGGAGGAGGAAAGAGGGCAGTATGATATATCCCTAGAAAACCGCGCCTACAATCAACTGAAGTTTTGGACCATCCGGAACATCGAAGTAGTGTCGAAGGAGGAAGCAGCCAAGAGAGTCGTCGAGCGGTGCAACCTCACCAAGTACCTGGAGAAATTTGCGCAAAAGCCTGACCACATGAAGTGTGTGGAGTTCCTTAAGACATACGACCCTGATCAGGAGTGCGGCACCGTGACGGTGGGAAGGGGAGAAAATGCTAAATAGGTACAGGTGCACTTGAACCCATCCTTGGTGGAGAAGGCATTGGGATTGAAACCAAAGATAGAGAAAAAACAGAAAAGGGATGTCTACACCATGCTGAAAATGAAAAGAGAGGAGGTGCTAACCAATGATGGTATCAGCATCCACGACATCCCTGATGCTGAAGCTAGGCTACAAGCAAAGCTAGTGTACGCGCTCTTCTCCAGCCAGCGCTACAACACCTTAATGCATCGAATCAGCGTGCCTATGCTGGGGAATGTAGCAGCCCACACCTTAGATGAAGTCGACTGGAATGGGTATGTCCGCAAAACCATCGACCAGGCGGCTAAAGCACTGGCTTTGGGAAGTACGCCAGCAGGTGGAGAGTCTCCAGCTTCCAAGGCCACAGAAAGGAAGAAGGCCTCGTCCAAGGCCTCATTTATCGGCTACGGAAGCATTTTGACTGCGCTCATCCAGGAGGCAGTAAAGGAGACACAGAATGCAGAAGAAGGAGAAGGAGAAATGCCGGATAGGTCGCCCCCTCACCAAGACAAAGAAGTGTCCACCAACAGAACCGAGACCGAGGAAGAAAGGGAAGAACATAAAAGCAAGAAGACGACCAAGAAACCCAAGAAGAAAACAACCCAAAGAAAGAAAAAGAATGACGAAGGCCGCAAGAAGGAGAAAGAGGACTCGGAAAGGGCCAAAAAAGAATTCCTTAAGGAGGCCAAGGAGAGGGAGAAGAAGAAGAAACATGAAGAAGAAAAGGAAAAGGAGGAATTACATAAGGCAAAGAAGGCGTTAAAACAGGAGGCTGAGGAGAGAAAAAAGAAAGAAAAGGAAGAAAAAGACAAAAAGGAGGAAGAACGCCGAAAAACAGAAGCAGAAAGGCAAAGAAAAGCTGCTGAGGAAGAAGAGGAACTAAGAAGAAAGGAGGAAGAAGACCTGGCTGAGGCTACACGCCGGTCTATCGAACAACAAAGCAGGGCAGATGAATTGGGAAATCTGAGCCCGCAAAGAGAAGAAGGGCCTGGTTCTAGCACACAAGCGCCGGAAATCGTGTTGCCCGCTGTCATTGAGGGAAAGCGCAAAGCCCCAATTTATCCAATTCCTCCCCTCATGGTGCCTCCCACCGAACCAACCACCATCACCCCCAGCATCTCGACCAGTGCCGATGTTTCGAATTTCGTGGCATGGATGCAATACTTCATCAACAAAGAAATGGCCCAGGGAAAGCACTGAAACTACGGCCACATGGCAAAAGAGGCCAACCACTGATGCAGAATCAATGCAAGACCCTAAACGACAGAAGGTGGAAGCCTCGACATCACCAATCCACACAACGATGAAGCCATTAGCTAACTACGACGAGTACGTCGCCGAGCTACTCTCCCAATTGGAGAAAGCTAAGGAGGAAAGAAAGATAGCTGTGACTGAGTTGGCGGTTGAAAAGGAGTCAGTAGCTACCTTCCAACTCGACAAAACTAGAATGATAGCCATGCAGCAAAGGGAGATCTCGGATCTCAAGTAAGAAGTGAAGGCTAAGGACGATAGGAAAGAGCACTAGAGGCAGCTACTAGACAATGAAACATAGGAACTTGTGAAAATGCAGAGAGAACACAAGCTCATGATCATGCAGTATAAGGAGCTCATTGCAAAAACCGCCAAAGTCGAAGCGCTTATGGCTGAGCTCAATGCCATGGACGAGGAAAGAAAACAGAACATGGAGCAGCAGCAGAACGAGATCGAGTCCTTGACCGATCAGTTGAACTCTAAAAAAGAAAAACAGGAGAAACTGGTCAAAGAATGGAAATACCAAGAACAAAGGCTCACGACCCTGGCTCTAAGGCAAGGAGAGAGCCTAGAAGAGATGAATAAGAGAGCAGAGGAGTGGGCCACGTAGAATGAAAGGAGGGTGAAGACACTGGCACGACGCCTTGCTCTGGTGGAAAAATAGAAGATCATCGCAGAGAACAAGGCATAAGCCGCCAAGGTGGCCTTCGGTGCCCAACAAAAGGCCTTCCTCAACACAATCATGGACACCACCCGCCCAGAGGAGGGAGAATCGTTGGAGGTGGCACAAAAGAAGCTTAACATTGCACACAGAGCCCCGCATGCAGGACTGCAGATGCCACCCCAACTTGCGGAGGTTAGACTGAGCATGGAAGAGCAAAGGAAATACCTACTGCTGGCCGACCTAACCCCCCAGAAAATAGATGCCATAGGATTTGAAGAGGGAGCACAACAAGGAGACCGGCAGGGGGAGGAAGCAGAGCATCAAGGTAAGCTCACTACACTCATAGGATCGACGGCGCGTCGGCTAGGTGAGAGATAGCCATTAGAGCTCGCTTGAAACGCTTGAAGCAATAAGCGGTCCATGGGTCTTGGCGGTTGAGCGTGAGCTCCCACTACAGCTTTCCTCTCAACCAAATTGCTTTTAAGCTCCTCAATTTGGGTAAGATATTTCAAAAGATAAGAGAAAATAAAATACAAGGAAATCAAGTTAGATTATTAAAAATAGGTCACAGCCTCTCTAGTTTCTTCTCTCAAATTGTAAACAAAAAGAACTTGCAATGTAATATCAAAGGCGTTGAACATACTCAAGGAATCCTCCGAATAGATAAAAGCTTGACAATTTGAAAACACATTTTAGATATTATTGGCCAATCGATAAAATATCTAGTAGTATGGATAAATAAACTTCTAAACATAATCAGTAAAAAGAAAGCTCTCCTTTTTACTATCTATTCTCAAAGGATGAAATTTACTAGGCCATTTTCTCTGCATTAGGATATAAGTGCCAATGTAAGTCATGAAGGTGTGCCTTGGTCTCTTATATATATATATATCTCTCTCTCGTATAGAAAAAAATGATAATGCTCTTATGCGGGATAGTGTACCCTTGTTATTCCACAAAAACTTTTGTATAAAATTCAAATTGTACTCTTTGAGAGTTATCCAATGACATGTCATGTGATAGGGTTTCGATGTAAGATGAATACTCTGCTTTTACAAAGAGATGGTGACATGGCATTTCTTAGAGAGCCCAAGGTTGAATCCAAAAAAAGCCCGATGAATATTAACCTAAGTAGCCTACACAAGTCAACTAGGGGTGATATTTTCAAGAAGAATCACCTTGTCATCGTACCATTACAATGGCACATACCCTAACAAGTAATGCTAACAAAAGGCACAATCATCACCATGACTTTTGAACACAAAGAACATTAGCATACAATAGCACAATCATCATCGTGTGCCAAAGCCTCACTAGATTAGCTTCATGCAAACCAAAGCCACAAGCTTATCATACAAAGAAAGAAAGAAATCCTCACCATCACTCTTAACATGGAAGGACAAAAGCAAGTTATCATGCAAGAGAAGCTCAATTATCAACACACTAACGTTTAATTTTAATCTAGTTTCTACACCATATTTGGCCAACTTCACATGTAACATCAAACACGTTGGAGCAACAATGTCGAAACAACATTAAAAATATGTTGCTAAAATAGGAACATATAAATGTTGGAGTAACAATGTAAAATCAACATTAGAAGTATGTTACAATCATTTTATCCATCGCATGTCATTGCAAGATCTTGCTATACCAACATAATATGCGACATTATTTTACCCATTGTCTAACTAGGGCGAGTTCTTTGGAAAGCAAGATCGAAACTACTTTTAAAAACTACAAGCATCATGTATCATCACTAGACCAACATGCAAATGATTGAATGCCATCAACCTATTGCAATAAAAAACAACAAACTTGCAAGCAACATGCAACAATCTCCACCAAAAAATGAAAATTAGAAAAAAAAAGCTATTAGCAAAAAAAACTATACATGCCACATGGCCATGCTTAAACTACCCTCTATATATCTTGAAGCAAATCAGTATGGTTCCCACCTTGATTGCAAACCACTAAGCATTGCCCTAATAATAAAAAACAACTTGACATAAGGAAAAGTGTACAACTTCACATTGGGAAATTAGAAAAGAAATTCACATTTAAAGCAATAGAAACAAGTTACATCTATTGTACGTACACGTGGGTGGTAGATATAAATGTGTGTAGACATTAATGAATGTATTCATGCACAAACACAAGTTATGCTTATGAATTTGCTTACAAGTATGCACATGTGCACATGTAAGCGCACACCCATGCATGCATGCATACAAAATAGTAAACAAGGTGTTTAAATAAGTAGGAAAGATGTTTTGGTGAGTTCAAAATATTGTAAACAGATCAATAGGATTTGTAAGGCAGAGAGAAATGTATAGACTTTTCTACTTTTGGGGGGTTTGGGTTTCTTCTGTTTTTTTGGCGGGGTGTCACGAGAGAGAAAAAGAGAGGGGCATTCAATTAGAGATGTAATCAATAAAGCAAAGAATAATGAGTTTGAGAACAGAGAAACAGTCACATTATTGAATGAGTAAAAAGCAACTTGACATTAGGTAAGTTATGCAATCTGGGCAGGCCAACAAAAATTATATCTTGTTACCAGGCCCTTCATGAATAAGTGTTAATGGAGGCCAAATGTGTACAGTTCTGCACATGATTTTCACCATTTTGGGGCAGCACTAGGTCCTTCGCATGTCGAAGCTTGAAAATAAAGACATATACAGGGGTGTTTACAGAGAGAATGTATAAGGCCCTAGGCAATGAAAATAAACAGACATACAGAATGGGTGTTTGCAAAGAAGGAAGCATTAAAGGATAAGGCCCTAGGCAATAGTGACTAATTAATTAATGAGATGAATAATGAAGAGAAGGGTGATATAAGCATACACTACAATCATGGACCATTAGAAGTATGGGAGCATTTTAGGGGTTCCCATTAGAGAGGGCAATGTCATCAAATCAAAACTTCACAGCTTGGAGCTGTAATCATACACACCACGGCCACTCTTTCTCCCCAACCAGCCGGCATCCACATGCTGGACTAGCAGTGGACAGGGTCGATATTTGCTGTCAGCAAGCCCCGCATTCAAAACCCGCATGATTGAAAGACATGTATCAAGGCCAATGAAGTCAGCCAATGCAAGAGGACCCATTGGATGGTTGGTACCCAGCTTCATACCATTATCGATGTCCTCAGGTGTGCCCACTCCTTCCATCAATGCATAAAAGCCCTCATTTATCATTGGCATCAGTATTCTGTTGACAATGAACCCAGGATAATCCTTTGAGCAGCTAACTGTCTTCCCAAACCTACGTTAATTTAAACTAGTTAGCCATCTGATGCAACAAACTTCATTAACAACAAATCACTGCTTTGCTGAGTTAAGGTGTGATTAAGCTCTCCTAAAAACTATAGTAAGACTTCATTTTTATGGTGTAACTACCTCTCTGCAAGCGCCTTGGTTGTCGCAAAGACGTCATCATCAGTAGCCATGCCCCTTACAACTTCCACAAGCTTCATGATTGGAGGAGGATTCATAAAATGCATACCAATTACCTTCAACAATAATGTCCAGAATCAATGCAAATGCTCCAGCAATACTGCATAATTTTAAATGAATCCTTAAAATCAACTTGGTGCATACTTGATGAGGCCGGTCAGTCGCAGCTGCCAGTCTGGTAATAGAAATAGAGCTGGTGTTGGACGCCAAGATTGCTGATGGCTTCACCAACTTACCCAATTGGGAGAATAGATGTTTCTTTAGGTCTTCATTTTCTGCAACTGCTTCAATCACAAAATCAGAGGGTTTCAGCTCTTCAATTGAAGTGCTAGTCTTTATAAAGGCCAGTGACTCATCAGCTTGTTCCTGCAAACACAGCAAAAGCTTGGGAGGGTTAGATTCAAGAGGATATCCAATACAATGACTTCAAACACAGTCTGCTCTTTACTCCAACCCAATTATCTATGATTCCACCCTAGGCCTGTCATTCTAAAACTTTCTGTACAAGAAACAGAGAACTTGAAACTTACTTTTTGCTATATCTCTGTATATATCAGTAATGTGGATGCACACAAATAGTGGGAGTGAGTTAACAACGTGAGAAACTAGTCAGACCACTTACACACAAGGGTATCCCAGCCATGCACATCAAGCCTGACCTAACCCCCTCAGGCAGCAAATGCAGTAAACCCATTCCTTTTTATTTCCATTTCATTTCAAGTGTATGCATGCTGCCTCCTTGTTCTTGTTCAGATTCTCAGCTTAAGGGACATAATTACCATACCTTTGTGGCATCCTCTTCAGGTAAAGGAAAAGCCAAGCAAAAGAAAGAGAAGAATCCAAGAAATGGGAGTCATCTTCTAACTCTAATACAGATACAGAGGGGGAGCGCAAGGGATATCCCAAATGTCCACGCTGTAGGTTCCTTTGCATCCCTAAGTTTGAGGAGCCTACTTCAGGTCTGTCTCATATTCTGAGAGGCCTTGGCTCATCACCAGTGGTGCATCAAGTCATACGACTCCATGTGGAGATTAGCTGCAAGGTCTCTGTTCTCATGACGGTACACTCACTAGTGTAATCTCCTATTTGGGGTGTTGGCACCTTGCCCCTATTGCCCGATTGTCCGTCTTTGAGCTTCTCTTGAGAGTCTTGCATGTTCTAGACTTCGGCTTACATCTCCTCTTAGTTCATGGCCTTATGCATCTCGATACCCTATTTGTCTTCACCATGCAGGTTCTCTTTGTTGAGGACTCTTCATCAGGAGCCATTCTTGCGATGAGTCAGTAGGAGAGGGGGCTGCACAAGCTCCATTGTCCTTCTAGTGTGAAGGGCCCTTGAGGCATCTTCCTTTCACCACACTTGTTCCCATTTGTGCACCACCATCCCCCACCATCTCCTTTGGTGGTTCCCTCATACTCCCATCCCATTCAAAGGGGGGTGATATGGTTGTTGTGGATTCCCTGGCCCTTTGTGTTTCAAATGGGCATTCCCAAGATTATAAGGAGATTCTTTAGGGATCGTAGCCTCCTATAGACTTCTCTTTCACGCGGTGGCCTCTTTCCTTCAGCATTGAGCCACCATCCCCAACCACTTGCATGCCCATCCCATGGCCCTTGGTCTGAGTGGTTCTTTCTTAGTAGGTTTCGGCACCTTTGATAGCTCCTCGCTATCATCTCTCGATTTGGTCACAAGCATTGCTAACCCATTCCCAACTGGACATCTTCGGAGTGATCCATTTGAGGCCTCTCCAATCCCATTGGCCCATGGTGGCCTCCCATTGGATTGAGCTTTCATTTGGGAAAGGGGGTCCTACTCCTTGGCTAGCATTCATCACCAATGCACCTCATTACTAGTGGCAGTCCTCCTGCAACCCTCGGATTTGTTCCATATTCTTTGGCCTTCCACCACATCTAGGATCTCAAGGGGTGTTACCAATCATGCGTGTCATGTCTAGTCATCTCCAACCTGTGAGCCGTAGTCCAAGTCAAATGACAGCATTTAGAGCTTTGGCATTGTGTCTATCCATCATTTTGTGTGTTTTAGAATTTAGATGGAGGTGACACCAATGCATTTCATTTTTGGCATGGTGGTCATTTTGGTCATTAGGCCAAGTTGACCAAGGTGCCTGCATTTTGGGCCTAACTAGTTTGTATACCAGTTCTAGTCTCAATTTGCCTATTTATACGCCACCTACCCCCTCACTCAATTCAGTCATCATTCAGCCAAATCCTCCTCGTTCTTATCTCATCCCTTGCTTCTGTCTAGTGCGCATATCGATGCTCCAAGCTGTGTGTTGGGGCTGATTGTACCAACCTTGTATTGTTCTATCGTTTGTCAATTTTTTCCTTCTCAATTCTATATTTCTTTTAGTCTCCTTCTCTATTCTCTCCAAGCTCTTTTTCCCTTCCACTGTATACTCTTATTATCAACCCCTACCAAGTAATGTTTTCAAGTAAAGATATCATGGATAACAACCAAGAACTCCTCAGAAGCTTGCAAATTCTTTAGCACCTTGCAAAATTATACTCTCATGTGCCACTACTCGTCCATATTGCATTAGAACTATGCAAGCACTATTCCTATATATATATATCACACTAAACGACAAAAACTTTTCTTTCAAGTTATTAACTATTGTCATTTCTTGGTGCCCCATATGGTACTATGCCAGCATAGCAATAGAGAATGGTCGTCTTGAGGCTTGGGTCATCGAAACAATGTTCCAAATGCATTCACCTGCAGGAACGAGAAAACAAGATAGGGGATATTCACATACCCATTCTAAATAGTGAGAGGGTCTCCCCACACCTCGAGGATGACAAATCTTGTCAAGGACAACTATGGGACAAGATGGGGTTACATGATAGGCCAAAACACAACCACTATGTAACTATCTGCTATCTATCCACCCTTCATCTTTGCCTATCACTCATCTACAACTCATGTCCCTCTCATTCATTCGCCAACATCTCATCTCCCTCTCATTCGCTCACCTACAACTTGTGAGTCATCTCTATCTCAATTTTCATCTTATTGTTAGAATTTGCCAATTCCATGGGCAATGCCCAATGTTTTAGTCTTTAGTTCTTAGTGTGAACACAACTAAAGTTATAAGTTGTGTCACCACTCTTAGAGTTAGAGTTAGAGTTAGTTAACTCTAGTTGAGTTAGAGCTAGGTCTATCTTAGACCTATCTTGTACCTTTCATTCTTATTCTTTCAATTCAGCAAGTACACTCTACTCTTTTGCTTCAGGACACTCTCATTGTCTCTCTTTTCTCTCCTCCATAGCTGGCTGTCATTTTCCAACATTTGGTATCAGAGCAAGGTTCTACACGTGGATTCAGTTTGTCTACTGTTAGCCGGTGCTGCCCCACCTAAGGTCCTATTGCTGTCAGCCAGCTCTCTGCCTGAGGAAGAGAGGGACGAGCTGCTGTTGTTTTCAGCCTGTGTGCAGCCCTACGCACAATACCGTACACAGCTCGAGGAGCTACTATTTTGGAGGAGCTGCTGCAGGTTTCAACTCTGCCCCTTATTTTCTCACCTTTGCCTGCCATATTCTAAGCCCTACTGCGATTTTCTGCAAACCCTAAAAAGTGCAAAAAAACCTAATTTTCAGATTTGGGGTTTTTTCGAAATTTCTACAAATTCCTATCCATTTTGGCCATCTCTCTTCCAATCTCAGCTCGTGCCATCCAAAATTTGGGGCTTTTGTCAATTTTCACTCCCGAAGTTCAAATTGATAACCAATACGAAGATAATTCACAATTTCTTTGACATTCCCACAAAAAATTTCAGGGCTTTTGCCAAATTTGTAGTCCCACATACAAATCTTCATTGGAAACACCAACATTGCACAATTTCATCAACATTTGTGCAAGAAATTTGGGGCTATTTGTCCTAGAGGCTTCGACATGCATCACGAGGCATGTTCCAATTGCTGTTCACTGTCGTCACATACCTCGAGGTGACATTACTGCAAAAATTCAAGTTGTAAGGTACAAATTTCTTCAATTTCTTTGAAATTTTAGGAAGAAATTTGGAGTTTTTGCCCAACACGCATTCCAAGGCAGCAAACAAGTAGTACAGCAGGATTTAATTGATGTTAATACAAAACTCTCTTCCAAAGTTGTACCTTGGTTTCCACATCTCTTTGATGTCTTTGAGGGGAAAGGCGGGGCAGCCCCTTACATTTGTGGAGTTGGAAGGTCTCTTATTGCAAGAGGAACAAACTTGGAAGAATGTTCCATTGCGTTCAAGAGACGTGGCTATGCTTTCCAAGTTCAAAGGCAAAGCAAAAGTAAAGCAAAATACGAAAAATCAGCAAAAGGGTGAATCTAGACAGCCATCAAATAAGGCTGTCCAAGACATAGAAAAGTCTAAAAAGAAGGGGAAATGTCATTATTGCAAAAAGCCAAGTCACTGTATTGATGAATGGCGTAAGAGATTGGCCAAAGAGAAGAAAAAGTACTCCGGTTTGGCTGTCCAAGAGACATCAGCCAACAAATCTACTGATGGTGATGCTTCAACCAACTTTGTGGAGGAAGACTATGCATTTCTAACTTGTAGTTATGATTCTTCAATGGCTGATTCAGCATTTAATGTTGCTAAAACGCAACAAACATGGTATTTTGACAGTGGAGCTTCAAAGCACATCGCTTCTAGGAAGTGTTTCTTTTCCTCTTTGCATTCAGCCCCTACTGGGAAGCGTGTTACATGTGCAAACAACAGCAATTCTAATGTTTGTGGCATTGGGACGATCACTATTACTATTACAGGTGGTTCTGATTTCATACTTCTAGATGTCTTATTTTTGTCTGGCATTACAAAGAACCTGTTGTCTATCTTTGCTTTTAACAAGCATGGCTTTCAAGTCATCTTTGAGGATAACAAATGCATTGTCAGAGACGAGGAGATGAATTATGCACTCAGGCTGTCTAGGACCTTGTATAAGGGTTTATTTTTGTTGGATACTTATGGTGCACAGTCTCATGATGCTCTAGCAATCACTACTCTATTACCTGCTATGCAAAATGCAGAGGTATGGCATGCCTGCTATCGACATATGAGTTTTGGGAGTTAGATGACCCTTCAAAGATGTCATATGGTAGATGCATTGCCTCCAGTGGAGACTCCATCTCCTCATGCATGTGAAGGATGTATTTTGGGCAAGATGCACAGATTTTCCTTCAAAAAGGATGGTGCAATGCATGCTATCCGAAAATTGCAACTTATTCACTTTGATGTTTGTGGTCCCATGAGGTCACGTGCACTTGGAGATCATCTTTACTTTGTTACATTTATTGATGACTACTCTCGGTATACATGCGTGTTTGGACTGAAAGCAAAATCTGATGTATTTAAGCATTTTAAACATCTTGTTGCAAAGCTTGAGACTAAAACTGGCTTGAAAGTGCAAACACTTCGCACAGATAGAGGGGAGAGTACATGTCTCATGCTTTTGAGATATATTTGCTTGATCAATTACGCATCAAACCATTGTTAGAATGACTCCTCAACAAAATGGTGTTGTTGAAAGGAAGAATCGCACTCTTATGGAGATGACTCGATGTATGCTCAAAAGCAAGGGGCTACCCCATAAATTTTGGTTACGCGGCCTTCAATGTGAAAATCATGTGTTGAATCGTGCACCCACTAAGGCACTAAAGACAATCACCCTATTTGAAGCTTGACATGGCAAGAAATCGAAGGTTGACTAATTTCGAGTGTTTGATTACATAGTCTATGCACATGTTCCGAAAGAGCTTCATGGGAAGCTTGATGACAAGGCTATAAAATGCATATTTATCAGCTACAGTTCGGAAAACAAGGGCTATCGCCTATATGACCCACGCACAAATAAAGTTTTTGTCAGTAGGAATGTCATATTTGCTGAAAATGTTGCATTTTCACATGATCAGTTTCAAATGCCAACCACCCATGACACTGGTGATGTCTTTGAGGATCTCTTTCCACTTTCATTGGAGTTTGTACCTGCTGTAAATGGCCGGACAGACATAATACAAAAAGTTGTTGCACCATATGTGCCTGAAAAGCAAGATATTGATGATGGTTTGCCACATGCAATGGAAGATGCAATATAGCATGAAAGGGCTGCGGTAAATGCAGCAAAAACAGTCTCGAGATGGCTGTTACAAACTCTTCAGGAGAGTAAAATGGATGCTGCTTTAGCTCAACGCACTAGAAGGGCTGCTAGACATGCACCACATGATGCAAGGGCAGCCCATTTGGCTGATTTTACAAAAGTAGATGATTGTGATGAGCATGTATTTATGAGCTCACTGTTGGATAATGATGAGCCTACTGTTAGCCTGCTCTAGTTCAGTGACAGTCTGTCATCTCCTGGTTGTGAGCTCCTGTCAGAGTCTGGCAGGAGACAGAGGAGCTCTGTCAGTTTAGGTATAGCTGTTTTTTGTGGCAGTCAGCCTTTAGAGGCTGCTTGTTGGTGCAGTCGGCCAGTTTGGCCAAGTCGGCCGGCCAGTTTTCTGGCCAAGTCGACCAGCTTTTTGGCCAGTCGGCCAGATTTATGGCTGGGGGGCTATATATAGCAGCCCCGCCCATCAGCCATACACATTGTTTTTCAGGTTCAGCACAGTCTCTCTCCTCTCCCACTCCGGCATCGGTTCTGCCCTTGCTTCCAGCCTGATCTGGTGCCCTCACTGACGCTTCGGGCTGCGTGCAGGGACTGATCAGTCCATTTCAGAGTATTCAGCATTCATTTCAGTCAGTGCAGATATTCTTCCTTCATTCTCTGCTTTCTCTCTGTCTCTCCTCTGTGTTGTGTTTTCTTCTTCCGTTGCGCACTCTCACATGGTATCATCGCCTAACTGAGAGCACGGAGGATCTTCCCCGACAGAGAGACACCATCCCGTTCTTCTCCTGCTGTCGATTCCTTCCCCACAAGCCAAGGCGGCTCATACTGGCGGCTCCAACTCTTGCGTTTGCTGCAGGCGGCTGTTTCTGAGGCTGCCACGTCATCAACACTCCTCTCTTGGGTGCGTTTTCTGCCAGGTGGCCATCCCTACAGCTAGGCGACACTACTCCAGGCTGCGTCTTGCTGTTCTAGAGGTTGTTCCACCTTTTGTGGGCCCTTTTCTTGCAGGCGCCAATCTCCCAGGCTGTGTCTTGTGTTCCGCAGTTTCTGTCTAGGTGATCTTCATCAGACATCATTGCGTTTTGCAGCTCCAGGTGTTTGTAGGCCTCCACAGTTTGTGTTTTGGTGGTTGGCGACCCTTCTGCTGGTCATCCTTCGGCATCGGCAAAGATTTCTTTGGTGTATTTGGTGTTTGCAGATTTGGAAGATGTCTTATCAATTTTCAAGCTTTGACGACTTCGAGGATGAGCTTCTTTCACATCATTCCTCTGAGCGGAGACGGGATTATCAGGAGTTTCGTGATCGACGACGGGAGGAGTCTCCTCGCACCCGTCCTTCTTCAATCCATGCATCTCAGAGGGTTCCATCTACAATGAAGGTTCCATCGGTGAAGACTTCTTCAGATGTCCGGATGCCTTCCTTGATTCCCTCGATACAGGTGCCTGTACTTCCTTCCTTTCTGAAGAAAGACAAGTTGGATGGTTCCAACTATTCCCTCTGGTCGTGTAAGGTGGAGTGCATCCTCGATACATTCGACCTATGGGAGCTTGTTTCTTCACCCATCGACCATTCCCCCGTGGATTCGTCCGATGGAAGTTCTATGGACCGTGCAGCCTTGTGGGATCGGCTCAACTCTAGAGCCTGTTCCTTTCTCTTTATGAGTCTTCACGACTCAGTCTTGTTCATGTTCACAGGTTATAGACGGCGGCGGCAGTGTGGAAGAAGCTTGTGTCTTTGTACCAGCATAAGATGTTCGCCCACAAGATTTCTTTGGAGAAGAAGCTGCGGATGCTCAGTCTTGATGATTCTTCTTCCATGAAGGAGCACATCACGAAGATGGAGGACATGCGAGGCGAGCAAGCCTCTCTTGGTTGGGTGATTTTATCCGAGGATATGGCGATGATTCTCTTAACTCAGCTGTCGTCTCCCCGATATGATGTCTTCTACACCAGCCTCATCACCTCGAGGACCCGCGAGAAACTTCTATGGGAGAAACTTTCCTCGCTTGTCTTGGAGCATGACGAGCGTCTCAGAGAGGTGGGTGCCAGTGGCTCCACCAAGGCTTTTACTGCCGGTACCAATGGCGGCAAGAAGAAGAAGCAACAAAAGGCCAAGGCCAAGGACAAGAAGGAAGAGGACAAGAAGGAGGAGGGCAAGAAGGATGCGAAGGAGAAGAAGCCCAAGTACCCACACTATGGAAAGGGCACTCATCCCGAGGAGAAGTGTTGGCAAAAGTACCCCCATCTGAAGCCCAAGGAGAAGGACTCCAAGGCTGCCCCAGCCACGACAGAGTCTGCTTTTGTGCATGTCTTTATTGAGGAGGATACAACCCTAGCTTCTACCACTCATGAGAAGCCTTGGCTCGTGGACAGCAGAGCATCTTCTCATATGACCTTTAGACAGGATTGGCTTCAGGATCTTCGTTCAAGAGGGGGCACTGTCACCATTGGTGACAACTCTACAATTCCTGTTCGAGGCATGGGGACTTTACCTATGTTTTCTGACAGGCGGTTTTTTTCCGCCAAAGTTCTTTATGTACCTGATTTAGGTTTTAACCTATTGTCTGTGCATGGTCTTACTCAGCTAGGTACCCGAGTCATTTTTACGCAGGATGCAGTCACAGTGGAGGATGCTTCTACAGGTGATGCTCTTTGGACAGGTACACAGAAGGGTGGGCTCTACCAGCTCACAGCCTTGGCTGCGAGGGCCTCCCACGAGCTTGGGCTGCTTTGGCATGCTCGTTATGGGCATCTGAACCTTGATTCTATTCGACGGGCTTCTCGGAGGAAGATGGTGGAGGAACTTCCCGATTTCCCTCCTCTCCACACCTTATGCCCCAGTTGCTTGAGGGGCAAGCAGCATAGGCAACCTCACCCAAAGGTTACTTCCAAGAGGGCTTCTTCTCCGCTTGAGTTGGTTCACACTGACCTTTGCGGACCTATGGGCACGGCCTCCCTTGGGAAGGCCAAGTATTTGATGCTGATTGTGGATGATTTCAGTCGTTATGTGTGGCCTTATTTCTTGGAGTACAAGAGTGAGACGTACTCCCGTTTCTGCGAGTGGAAGGTTTTTGTGGAGACACAAACAACTTCCAAAGTTCATGGTGTACGAGCTGATCACGGTGGCGAGTTCACTTCTCACCTTTTCTCTCAGTTTTGCAGGGATCACGGCATTCGGGTGGAGTATTCCCATCCGAATACACCATCAGAGAATGGTGTTGTAGAACGTGCGAATCGGACCATGGTGGAGATGGCCCGATCCATGCTGGAGCATCGGAGTCTTCCTCATTTCCTTTGGGGTGAGGCGGTGGCTACAACGGTGCATATTCGCAACCGCTCTCCGACTTCGGCCTTGCAGGACATGACTCCCTATGAGGCTTTCTTTGGGAGGAAGCCTTCCGTGTCCCACTTTCGCATCTTTGGTTGTGCTGTTTTTGTCCATATGGACAAGAAGAAGAGGAAGTCGAAGCTCACCTCTAAGCCGCGACAACTTATCTTCGTGGGCTATAGCAAGACCACGAAGGGATATCGGCTCTACGACCCGACTACACGAAAGATTGAGGTGAGTAGGGATGTGATCTTCGATGAGGCTTCCGCCTCTGAGGATCCGATTGATGGATCTCTTCCAAGTGCTTCTTCGACATCGACAGACCCTCCCTCTCCCACCTTCTCTCCCTTCACTTCCTTCCAGGATACCTCTTTTCACCCCTCCTTCTTCGGCTCCTCCCCCCCCCCCCCATTCCTCCTCCTACTTCGGTTTCTCCTCCCCCTTTGGCGGAAGTGACTCCTTCTTCTTCGAGTACTTCCACCCCTTCAGTCTCCCTTTCGGAGTCTTCTAGGGATCCACAGCCATTCGATGGGGAGTCTTCTTCAGATGAGGAGGATCTAACTTACCCTGGTATGGGGGAGTCCCTTTCTGAGATAGGTGCTTTACAGGTTCCGGAGGCTACTCGGTCTCCCTCGCAGCAGGAGGAGTCTCTTAGGATTCCTTTGTGGTATCGCCGGCTTATGCAGGATTCAGGTGTTACTCACTTTCCTGCTTCTTCTACAGGTCCCCGCAGATCAGCCTACTTACAGGCCTAGCGGGAGAATTCACTCTGTGTGAACTATGCTCTTATGTCACAGATTCTTCAGAATTCTGAGCCTTCCACAGTGGAGGAGGCTCTTGCCCAGGATATTTGGCGACAGGCTATGCAAGCAGAGCTCGATTCCATCAAGCGGAACCATACTTGGAAGCTTGTTTCGCGTCCCAAGAAACGGAAGATGATAGGTGTGAAATGGGTCTTTAAGACCAAGTATCTTGCAGATGGCTCCTTGGACAAGCATAAAGCTAGGCTTGTTGCCAAGGGTTTTGCACAGCGAGCAGGTTTGGATTACTTTGAGACTTTTGCTCCTACCACTCGGATGTCTACCATTCGAGTTATTTTGGCTCTTGCCGCTCACCACCGTTGGCCTATTTATCAGATGGATGTCAAGTCAGCCTTTCTGAATGGCGTCCTTGAGGAGGAGATCTATGTTTCACAGCCTCCCTGTTTTCTTGTGCAGGGGAAGAAGGATCATGTCTATAGGCTGCGGAAGGCCCTTTATGGCCTGAAGCAGGCTCCTCGTGCTTGGTACCAGCGGATTGACCGCTTCTTTCTTCAGAGTGGTTTTCAGCGCTCCGATCATGACCCCAACCTCTACTTTACGGTTATGGGTTCTCTTTGTGTTTTGCTTATCTTGTATGTCGATGATCTTATTATTACAGGGAGCGACACTCCGCCGGTGGAGCATACTCGGTCTATTCTACGACACGAGTTTGACATGACAGATCTAGGGATCCTTCACTTCTTTCTAGGACTAGAGATCTATCAGATGGCACAAGGCATCTTTATCTCGCAGCACCGTTACATCTCCGAGCTTCTTTTGGAGTTTGGTATGGCTGAGAGTCTGCCTATTTCATGCCCCATGGACCCTGAGTCCAAACTTTTGGCAAATGGAGTTCCCCTTTTTGATGCCACCCGTTACAGGTGCCTTGTTGGTTCACTTATATGGCTTCTTCACACTCGGCCCGATATCTCTTTTGTGGTGGCTTTGTTGTCTTCTTTTATGAAGACTTCTACTCAGGACCACTGGAGGGCTGCTTTGCGTGTTCTTCAGTATTTATAGGGGACTCGATCCTATGGGATCATGTATGGAGATGGGATCACTCTTTTTGGATGGAGTGATTCTGACTAGGCAGGTGATGTGGATTCGCGACGATCCACTACAGGTTATGCTTTCACCCTTGGCTCTGGTGCTATCTCTTGGAGCAGCAAGAAGCAGCCTATTGTGGCACTTTCTTCTACAAAGGCCGAGTATCGGGCCTTATGTTCGACCGCTATGGAGGCCGTTTGGCTCCGTCACTTAATGGCAACGATTGGCTTTTCCCCGACAGGTCCTACGGAGCTGCGCGTGGACAACCAGAGTGCCCTTGCTCTGGCAAAGAACCCAGTATTTCATGCTCGCACGAAGCACATTGAGGTTCAGTACCACTATATTCGAGAGCGGATCGTGGATTCGGAGCTGGCAGTGGCCTATTGTCCCACCGCGGACAATGCGGCTGATCTCTTCACAAAGCCTTTGCCTCAAGCTTCTTTGCTTCATCACATGCGGTTGTTAGGTCTTCAGACCCTCCTAGGATCTGAGAGGGGGTGTTAGCCTGCTCTAGTTCAGTGTCAATATGTCATCTCCTGGTTGTGAGCTCCTGTCAGAGTCTGGGAGGAGACAGAGGAGCTCTATCAATTTAGGTATAGCTGTTTTTTGTGGCAGTCAGCCTTTAGAGGCTGCTTGTTGGTGCAGTCGGCCAGTTTTCTGGCCAAGTCGGCCAGCTTTTTGGCCAGTCGGCCAAATTTATGGCTAGGGGGCTATATATAGCAGCCCCTCCCATCAGCCATACACATTGTTTTTCAGGTTCAGCACAGTCTCTCTCCTCTCCCACTCCGGCATCGGTTCTGCCCTTGTTTCCAGCCTGATCTGGTGCCCTCACCACTGACGCTTCGGGCTGCGTGCAGGGATTGATCAGTCCATTTCGGAGTATTCAGCATTCATTTCAGTCAGTGCAAATATTCTTCCTTCATTCTCTGCTTTCTCTCTATCTCTCCTCTGTGTTCATGTTTTCTTCTTCTGTTACGCACTCTCACACCTACTTCCTTGGACGAAGCTCAACAAGATGTACATTGGATGCAGGCCATGCAAGATAAGTTAGACTCTATTGCCACTAACTCTACATGGGATCTTGTGAATTTACCACTTGGCAAGAAGCTCATTGGCACAAAATGGGTTTTTTAACTCGAATGCAAGGCTGATGGTACCATTGACAGGTACAAAGCACGGTTGGTAGCAAAAGGCTATGCATAGAAGAAGAACATAGATTATGAAGAGACTTTTGCTTCTACATCCTGTAGGTGAGATGTGTAATTGCTATGGCTGCAAATTATAGTTGGAAGGTACATCATTTGGACATCAAGGCAACATTCTTACATGGGAATTTGCATGAGGATGTTTATGTGTCACAACCTCTAGGGTTTGTGGTTAAGGGGAAAGAGCACATGGTATGCAAGCTAAACAAAGCTTGCTATGGCTGCAAATTATAGTTGCTATGGCTGCAACTATAATTGCTATGGCTGCAAATTATAGTTGGAAGGTACATCATTTGGACATCAAGGCAACATTCTTACATGGGAATTTGCATGAGGATGTTTATGTGTCACAACCTCTAGGGTTTGTGGTTAAGGGGAAAGAGCACATGGTATGCAAGCTAAACAAAGCTCTTTATGGTCTCAAACAAACTCCCCATGCATAGTACTCTAAAATTTATGCATATTTGGCCATCAAAGGATTAAAAAACAATCCAACTACTCCCACTCTATACATTAAGAATGAAGGGGGAAACTTGCTGATTATTATCCTTTATGTAGATGACACACTGCTCACTAGACCTTCAAAAGCAAAAATTGCAAATTTTACAGCTGAATTAAAACATACATTTTCTATCTTAGATATGGGATGTTTACACTATTATTTGGAGATTCAATTCACCCAAAATCAGCATGGTATCATCATTCACAATCACAATATGTGCATAAGCTGTTACACAGGCTTAATATGCAAGATTGCAAACCTATTTGCACTTCTATGGAGCCACGCTTAAAGCTATCTATGCATGATGGTGAAGAGATGTTTGATGTTGCAATTTACAGCCAGGCTATAGGCTCTATCTTATTTATCTTTGCAACACGCGCCTTGACATTCAGGATGCAGTATCTCAAGTGAGCAAGTATATGCGAACCCCACAGACTATACATTAGCAAGATGTTAAGCGGATCTTCAAATACTTGTAAGGTACTCAGTCATATGCATTATTATTTCCCAGGGGGGAAGACTTGCAATTACAGGCTTACAGTGATTCAGAGATTGGGTTGGTAATGCCAACACTAGGCAGTTTAGTAGTGGATATTGTTTCTTTCTAGGCCGTTCATGTATTTCATGGCTAAGCAAGAAATAGCCTATAATGGCTACCTCACCCTATGAGGCCGAGTACAAGGCAGCCTTCATGGCAACAGTGAAATGTGTATGGTTGCATAGATTGTTAGCTTATCTACATTTATCATTGAAGATTCCTATACCCATTCTTTCAGACAGTCAGAGTACTATTGCAATGGCACGAAATCCTATGTTTCATGTTCGCACGAAACATATTGAGGTGCATTACCATTATGTCAAAGAGATGCTATATAGGAGGGATTAGCTTGATGTATGTTCCTACACAGGAAAATATTGCGAACATTTTCACCAAGGCACTAGCTTGTGAGAAGTTTTAGGTTTTTTGCAAGTTCTTAAACTTGCTACCCTTTGGTGATTGATGATTCCTATACTTTACCACATTGGCATTGCTGGGGGGTGTTAGAATTTGCCAATTCTATGGGCAATGCCCAATGTTTGTCTTTAGTTCTTTTTCAGTTCTTAGTGTGAACACAACTAAGTAATAAGTTGCATCATCACTCTTAGAATTAGAGTTATAGAGTCAATTAACTCTAGTTGAATTAGAGCTAGGTCTATCTTAGACCTATCTTGTACCTTTCATTCTTATTCTTTCAATTCAGCAAGTACACTCTACTATTTTGCTTCAGCACACTCTTATTGTCTCTCTTTTCTCTCCTCCATAGTTGGCTGTCATTTTCCAACACTTATGTCAACTTGTTATTCTAACTTCTCACCACTCAGCCATCTGTTGTGTTCACACTTAAACTCAGCCATCTTGCTACCCACTCTTGTGCTCACATACGCAATACTCAATGGACTCCACAAGAGTATCTCTACTATTTTGCTTCAGCACACTCTTATTGTCTCTCTTTTCTCTCTTCCATAGTTGGCTGTCATTTTCCAACACTTATGTCAACTTGTTATTCTAACTTCTCACCACTCAGCCATCTGTTGTGTTCACACTTAAACTCAGCCATCTTGCTACCCACTCTTGTGCTCACATATGCAATACTCAATGGACTCCACAAGAGTATTGCTTGTCCCTTACCCCCTCCTCCCCCCTGCAACATCAACTTCATGGTGAGATGGGGTGGCATTGACTGGCTACAAGAGGAGGTGCTTCCTTGTGTATACATAAAAGGTTGATCTCTTTTGTGCTTAGGCTTTGACCCCTTGCATTCTTATAGGGCACACATGCAAGTGAATGTGAGAGTGCATCATTGAAGAGAATCACAAACACAGAGTGAAAAGGAGAGAAGAAGAGAAAGCGGAAAAAGAAGAATGATGCACTGAACAAGGAAGAAGGCTGAATACAATGAGGATTGATGAGTCCCTACATGCAGCCCAAGGTGTTAGCGAGGGAACCAAATCAGGCTGAATAATGATGATGGCACCCCCGATGGTGACAAAGACGGAGAGTATGCAACCTGCTGTCCACGAAGGAGAAGGAGAGGACTGTAGCCACCTAACAAAGCACCTATGAAGCAAATGAGTAAATGATTGCCTCAACCTGCCAGCCAGCTATAAATAGCTGAAAACCAGAAAATCTGGTCGACCAGCTATTTGGGGACACAAAAAATCTGGCTCACCTGCATTAATTGCAGTCGACAGCAGTAGAAAAATGCAAAAATGCTGACATGGCCTCCTTGGACTAAATCGCAGCATCTTGGAGCAAAGTTGCTGACAAGGCAACACAAACTAACACATGGCTGGCAAACACAACACGTGCATACAAAACTGTCAAAGCTCCAATGTCTCTATCAAACTCTGACAAGAGCTCACAACCAAGAGATGGCAAATTGACATGTTGGGTATGGAGCTTACGAAGATGACCAGCAAGCTATGGCAGATGGAACTCCATGAGAGAGAGAGAGAGAACACAAACTAAATAGATAGATTGATAATAATAAGCGAGAGATGCAAGATGATAGTACAAGTGATAGGATATAAGCTAAGGTATCCACCTACACCTTTTACCCTTATTTAAGGCTAAGTGGTGTAAAAGGTGTTCACACCTAAACACGTACTTCTACACACAATAATGTTTGTTCACACATGGGGATAAATAAATCTAACAAATCCCCCTTAGGGTCATGGGTTACAAATCACGTGACACAAAGCATACAAAAACAAAAAAGGAAAGGTCTTACCTTGAAGAGGCAATGTCTAATCCCATACAATGATTCTAGAAAAGGAGATACATAAGTGAAAGAGATACAACACGAGGTAGGTCATGACATCGTCTACTAACAAGCTCATGGACCCAATGTAAGACATGGTTCAAAGATGTGTGTGCATGGCTCAGAGGCTAATCAAAAGACAGCATTGCTCAAAGGCATTGGGCACATGACGAGAGGCCAAATACACAGATATAGCTTTTGGGATCCACTCAAAGGTCATGCGTAAAGTGACTAGAGTCCCCCCTAAAACATAACTCCTTGGTGAATCAAATGGAATAGAAAGAAATACAACTCATTTTGGATTAAAATCCAAGTACACGACCACACAATTATTTAATAAGTGATGGAAGGTACGTGAGCACAGTGAGTGTCTAATTTCGAGCATGCATTTTTAAATATTTTAATTTTTAATTTTTCAAATTTCTTAATTTTTACTTTTTAAAATTTTTATGGAGATAAAAAATCCCCCCTCCATGTTAATATCAAGGACTGTGTGATCAATGTCGATCGCTTGCAATAGTGTCACCAAGCAGTGTGCACTTGGCGGATCATTTTTCGGCCAATGTTGAAGGCAAGCACTTGAGCGGTCTTCAACATGTCGTCGAAGGGCTCAATTTGATGTAGACAATTACCAATGTGAAAAGCCCCAAATTTCGGAGAAGAAATTTTGAGAATTCAGGCTGAGATTAAAGAAGGCCCAAATTTTGGTCATGAAATTTGGAGAAATTTTGAAGAAAATTGAAAAGCACCAAATGCATGGGAATTGCCCCCCCTTAAGAAATAATGGAACCTTTATGATTAAAGGTTGAGCAAAAAAAGAAATAAAAATTAATGTGGCTTATCTCAGGTGCATGGTTGTCCACAAGACAAGCTGCAGCCTGTCATGACAACTAGTGGACAGATCCACGTCGGCAATGTGGCACGTGTGAGGAGGATGGAGGTCACCTTAGATGATGCACCAGTTAATGAGCAGGTCGCCTTATCAGCCAGAAACAAGGTGTTCAACTGGTGCTGCTTGTGATGAAGAAGCAACGGACCGCTGTAGGCGTGCTGACGACTAGGACTGCGACACTGTGGGGCAGTGTGCAGGTCTGATAGGTCCTGGGACAGGGTGCAGGTCACGAGGGCAGACAGGTAGCATAGCACTTCACTTCCTTCTGCTTCTCTTCTTGTTCTTTGCTGCGGTTATCATACACAGCAAACAGATCAGAGTCTTCTTCTTCTACTTCTGCTGTTGCTGTATCATGAACAGTGGGTCATGGGCTGTGCACACAGGCTGCTGTTTCATCGGGACAGATCAGATGGACTGCTCTGATACCACTGTTGCATATGGAGCTTACGAAGATGACCAGCCGGCTATGGCAGATGGAACTCCACGTGTGTGTGTGTGTGTGTGTGTGTGTGAGTGAGTGAGAGAGAGAAAGAGAGAAAACACAAACTGGATAGATTGATTGATAATAATAATAAGTGAGAGATGTGAGATGATAGTACAGGTGATAGGGCTTGAAAATATAAGCTAAGGTATCCACCTACACCTTTGACCCTTATTTAATGCTAAGTGGTGTAAAAGGTGTTCACACCTAAACACACACTTTTACACACAATAATGTGTGTTCACACACGGGGATAAATAAATCTAACATAACATACATGAAGTAACGTAGGCCAACACCCCCTCCCACATCTTGGGAGAGTCTGAAGACCCAAAATCTCATGTGATGAAGCATAGAAGCCTTGGGCAAAGGCTTCATGAAGAGATCCTCTGCATTGTCTGTGGTAGGATAGTAGACCACCAATCCGCTTCCATACATAATGATACTAAACCTCTATGTGCTTCGTGCAAGCATGAAACACGCGCAACTGAGTGGGATCTCTGTGCGGAAGGCATCTCGGCCAACATCCAATGGAGCCAAACTGCTTCCATGTGGAACAAAGAGCACGGTACTCAATCTCTATAGAAGAAAGTGCCACAATAAGCTACTTCTTGCTGCTCCACGAGATAGCTCCCGATCCAAGGGAGAAAGCAAAACCTGTAGTGGATCATCTCCAATCCACATCCTACCTAATCTGAGTCAATCCATCCAAAAAGAGTGGCCCCCTCTCTATACATGATCCTATAGGATCAAATTCCTTGTAGATAGCACAGAACGCGCAAAGCAGCTCTCCAATGAACCTAAGTAGGAGGGGGAAATATCTGGCCAAGTATAAATAAGCCAGATTAATGAGCCAACAAAGCATCTGTACCGGGTAGCATCTAGGAGGGGATTACCGGTCGCCAAAAGCTTAGACTCTAGGTCCATGGGGCAAGAAATAGGCCGACATATGGCCATACCAAACTCTGAAAGTAACTTTGAGATGTACTGTGCTGGGATATAACGATGTCATGTGCCATCTGATAAATCTCCAAACCAAGGAAGAAGTGTAGGATCCCAAGATCCATCATGTTGAACTCCTATCAAAATAGCTCTAGAGTCCGATCAACCCCTTGTGAGTCACTCCCTACAATAACAAGGTCATCAACATACAAAATGACCAAGACACACCTGCCACCCTTAATCTTATAGTAAAGGTTGAAGTCACGATCTAATCAATGGAAGCCCCTCTATAAGAAGAAGAGATCAATCCTTTGATACCAAGCTCAAGGAGCTTGCTTCAGGCCATAGAGGGCCTTCTGCAACCTATAAACATGGTCCTCCTTTCCTTGCATAAGAAAACCAAGAGATTGTGAGACAGAAATCTCCTCCTCCAAGACGCCATTCAGAAAGGTAGACTTTGGCATCCATCTAAAAAACAAACCAATGGTGATGAGTTGCAAGAGCCAAGATAGCTCGAATAGTGGGCATCTGAACTATAGATGTGAAAATCCCTGAGTAATCCAACCTTGCTCGTTGGGCAAATCCCTTGGCAACAAGCTATGCCTTATGCTTAACCAAGGATCCATCTGCAAGATACTTGGTCTTATAGACCCACTTTACACCACTCACCTTCAACTTCCTGGGACGTGGAACCAACTTCCAAATTTGGTTCCTCTCGATAGAATGAAGCTCAGCTTGCATAGCATTGCACCAAACCTCCTATGCAAGAGCTTCATTAACTATAATAGGCTCACAGTCTTGAAGAATCTGTGACATAAAGGCTTTCACACAGAGTGAACTATCCCGTTGGACCTGAATTCTAGCCAATCTGCATGTGTCAATAGATGTCTCACAGAAATGAGTAATCCCTAGCTCCTCCATGCGCTGTCAATACCACCTAGAAACGGTGATAGGCTCATCCCGCTACAAAGGAGATTGAGGAGCCTCCAATACCTGTAATGCATCTGTTTGCCCAATCCCCCCCAAAAGAAACCAAAGATGGGAAAGGGATAGGAATACTCGATGATAAGGTAGAAAAAGGAGCCATCAAGGGTCAAAGGGAAGAACGAGAGAGAGATGGTGTAAAAGAGAAAGGAGAGGTAATTGATGACAAAGAACCACTTGCAATAAAAGTACCATCAATCAAATCTCCGAAGGTTGTAGCCTCATCAAAGATCACATCCCTACTCACATTGATCTTTTTTTTCTTTAGGTCGTAGAGCCAATAGCCCTTCGTGCTCGTGCTGTAGCCCACGAAGATAAGCTTCTTCGACTTAGGGTTAAGTTTGCTCCCTCTTTTCTTCTTGTCCACATGCACATATATATCACACCCAAAGATGCAAAAGTAAGATATGGAAGGCTTCTCCCAAAGAAAGTCTCATAGGAAATCATATCCTTCAATGCTGAGATAGGTGACCTGTTGCGGATATGAATCAATGAAGCCATTGCCTCACTCCAAAGGAAATGAGGTAAAATCGAATGCTCCAACATCAATCTCGCCATTTCCAGCATGGTCTGATTGGCGTGCTCCACCACACCATTCTCAAAGGGTGTGTTCCGATGGGAGTACTCCACCCGAATACTGTGATCCTATAAAACTAAGAAAATATGTTAGAACAAAACTCACCACTACGGTTTGCTTATACACCTTGAACCTTGAAAGACATTTGTGTTTCCACAAACACCTTCCACTCACAAAAGTTGGACTACGTTTCATTGACGGTGACAAAGATGAAGACAATGATGGAGATGAAGAGTATGCAGGCTGCTATCCATGACAAAGGAGAGAACAGTAATCACTTGACATAGCACTTATGAGGACAAAAGAGTGAATAATTATCCCAACCTGCCAGCCAGTTATAAATAGCTGAAAACCAGCAAACCTGGCCAACTAGCTATCTAGGGCCCAAAAAAATTCTGTTCGATCTGCATTACTTGCAGTCAGCACCAACAGAAAAATGTGAAAATGTAGAAGTGGCTTCCCTGGACAAAATCGCAACATCCTAAAGCAAATCTTTGACTGTGAAACAAGCCTTCCTCCTTGGATAGCATGGTAAGTAACCTGATCAAGTACTAATTACAGCATATAACAAATTCATTAAACTGAAATGCACACTTTACCATACAATCATGGACATTCGACACCTTGTTTGCACCAAAAACAATGCCCCTTGTGATATTCTTTAACTTTTATTGCAAATGGATGGAGTACAATAGAGATCCTCTAGCCTCCTCCACTAATCCAAGTACCTCTTGCTATTAAAATTTACTAGCAAGCCTTCAAACCAATTTGCCCCTTGGTTTGCTTGGGGATTGGCCTTCACCCTGCTCCTTGAAAGACAAATTCATCCCAAAGGCTAGTCTCTTGAATCTTCCTCACATTCCTCAATTTCAACTGTTGGAATTCAAGTCCTAGCTCAATTCTGAGCACGCATCCCGAGGTGATTGTCAAACCCTAATTTCTACTATAAATTAGGATTTATAGCAGAGATTGACTGAAATCTCTTCCTCTGATGGCTCAAACTGCTAGAAAATGTTGAGATAACTTGACAGATAGTTGGGGGATGAGAGAAAATGTTGTAGAGAGAGAAATTTCAAAGTTTCATCACGAGAAACACTGAAAAACTGCTACTACCTTGCTCAAACAGCCATGGAAGCTGTCATCTACAACTTAGGACCACTAGATAAATCGTTGGCCCCTCCAGTATGCTATCATCTGCACCAGAAGGACCTTGGGCTACTATCACTTACTCCTTAAGGGCTCTAAACTACTGTCACATCCCGTAGGATTGATCCCTGGTAGCTACAAATCACATCAGCAACCTCTCCTTGCTCTCTAACAACCTCCTTCTCTCTCACAATGGCTGAAATAGACTCCACCAGCCCCTAAAAACGCTTTTCCCACTTGCATGGGCAAGTTTTGCCAAGTGACTGCTTTCTAATCTCATTTTTCAACATTATTTTTTGGCTCATCAAAAACTCAATGGGGTTGCCTTCCAAGTCGAAATCCTTGCCTATTTGTAGTATTTGATCTCTTCAAAGGGAAGTATTGATGGGTTGTCTTGCCCTTCTCTCATTCATGATTCATGACAACATTTCCTCATCTTCCAATTCCTTAACGGTGGTTGTTTACTCTTCAGCTCTCTTAATCACAAAAACAACGAGAAAAGAGGATGTAATCAATGAGAAATTAGGCCTTCCTTGTTCCTTAATTATTGGCCAATTTTATGACTCATGTACAACCCCAAACGGAAATTAAGTAGACATTAAAAGTTTATTAGCCAATTATTTGATGGCCGATGCAAACGATCTCTGTGGCCCAGAAAGGAGAGGTGGCAAAGGTAGTGCCTGGTGGGAGATGCATATACTCCGGGGGGGGTGGGGAGCAAAGGTCGAAGTTGGCAAGTATTGATGGTGTGTCTGGTGATGCCACAATAGAAGCATCCAGTAGATTGGACATCTGTTGGTAAAGAAGCTATGGGTATCAGTGTGCCTTACTGAAGAAGAAAGAGGTCAACCACGAACCATGAACTGCAATGTCCACCTCAAGAGGTGTGAGGGCAATGCCACGAACCGCAATGTCCGCCTCAAGGGGTGGGAGGATAGTGAAAGGGCTAGAAGTGAGCTACCAAAAACATAAATTCTTCTCTCCTATTCAAATCACCCGTAGATATTATAGGAAGCAAATGCACTAGAAAGTGGGAGGAGAATGCTATCAGTAGTAAGAGGTTGCAACCAATAGAAAAACGCAGGGTACAACTGTAAAAACATGGATCTAGGACATGGCAATGCGGAAGCTATGGAGGTTGGAAAACGAAGACCAAACTCATAAAGACATGGACACAAACAAGACTAATTGTCACACAAGTAAATTAGATTCCAAGATTGAGACTTAGACTCATAAACACAATCTTGTGTATGGATTATGACATAGACACTTTACTGAAAAGGAAAGAGTACTTTCATATCATTAAAGAAAATGAAGCAAGTACAATGCTTTATAGGAAAGTTTAGGTAGCACATCCTCCTACTGTGCTTATGGGATTCTTGTTCTGAGCCCTCATTGCTCCTTCCAAAGAGACTGAAGTAGGTGTGATTGCAAACATCTCAACACCCCTCCTCAATCACAACCAGAAGTACAAAGCGTATAGAGGCTTTAGTGAAAGCAACACCTGCAAAGTGTGGGCACGCCATAGACATGACAAAACACCAGACTGTCACAAAAAAGGCTGAGTGTGGGTACCACAAACATGGTGGAAATCCAAAGGCTGTAATGTTGGGAATAAAGGCCTCGTGCCTTTAAATGTACTCGGGTATGAACACACCCTTTAGCACTTGTACTTACACACACACACACAACACACACACACACACACACACATATATATATCTATCTAAAAACCTAAAGGTACACACTCGTCATTGTACCTACAAACGTGCTCACTCTCTGCGATTGCTCTCTCTCACTCTCTCTGTCTCTCGCTGCACGTAAAGATTGACTGTCTCAATCTTCGTGTCTGACCCGTCACTATAAACTGGTATCAGAGCTACGGTTGAGACGTTCGTACTTTTCGGAGTTCGTACAGGTCAATAGGTCACGTTTTTTGTCAGCCGATGGTTCCAAGTGCAAGCGCAGGTTAAAAATGTCCTCTCTAGACAAACGACAGGTCATTTCCTGACTTGGCAAGTAGGCGTGAACCAAGCGACAGCTTTCAAGTGCGTGACAGGTCAGCGGCGACTGACTGGCGGCAGCTTCTGACAACAGGCGACCCCCCCCCCTCCTACGCGATGGACCTGCGTGGACTGGCGGGAGCTGTAGGCGTGGCATCAGGCAGCGCCTTTTCTACAACGCGATTGCAAGATCCAATCATGTCGCACAAGTAGGTCAACGGGGTCACAAACTCCAGTTATTGCAACAGTTGACGAGGGTTTTTCTAGGTAACGCAAGTCTGACGGGCAGCTGGCGGCGAGGCTCCAATCACGTCGGAGGCAAGTCAACCGGGTCACAAATTCGTTTTTTTTTTCTTTAAAATTCTTCTTGAATTTTCCCTTGGCCTAACAGGGATTCGCGTGCATAAGCACAGAATTCAGATTTGTGCATATTTTGGCCCGAAAATTTGGGCCTTTTCCCGAAATTGGGAATTGTGATACAGAGCAAGGTCATTCGTCTCAAAATTGCATGAATTTTGTGACATTTTGTCCTCGACGTTTGGGGCTTTTCATATATATGCACAAATTGGACTGAAATTTACCCAATTTCTCGACATTGATGCACATTGGACCTCGTGCAATTCGGGGCTTTTGCAGTTTGGGCAAAATCTATGCAGCATTTGGTCATTTTATGTACATGCAGGTTGAATTCCACGCAATTTGGACATCAACACTTGGTAAAATTTGGGGGTTTTGCTGAAATTGCTCTATTTTGGCAAAATTGACCTGTCCTATGCATAACAGAGAAAATGTAGATGTGGTTGATGCTTTGAGCACAAAATTTTGAGGTTTTCTGACCGTTCGTGTCAAATTTTATGCCTGAGGGTACATGTACAACAGAAATTGCAGCTAAAATTTGGGATTTCTCGTGTAATGTGATGCATATGCCCTTGGAACAGCTGTAATCAGTTGTGGAATGCTGTACCACATGGTTTGGTGCTTCTGAAAATTTAATTACAGATCTGAAATCTGTGCTTCTACGTGGTCATTTATTGCTGGTTGGTACTTGTTTGTACCTTGGTCACTTGGTGACAGTTTGGGCCTGCATTTGCTGATTTTTTTGTCACATTTGGGCTGAAAATCATGGCTAGCAGCCGTGACAGCAGTAATCTCATGCACATAAAAAACCTTGAAGGAGCACAGAACTTTGCAGTTTGGCAAAAACAGTGCTACAATATCCTGTTGCAAAAGAAGCAAGCAAAGCCGATTAAAACCACAGGGGCAAAGCCCGCGGACATGGAACAGGAGGATTGGGATGAGTTAAATGAGCTTGCACGCTCCCATCAAGCTATCGATTTCTGATGCCTTCTTGTTGTTTAACATTGAAGGTTTGGATTTTGCACATGCTATATGGACTCAACTGGAAGAACTGTATGCACAGAAAAGTGTTGCAACCAAAGTGTATTGGCTGAAAAAGCTTATGGATTTGCGTATGAAAGAGAGTATAGCAATGTCTACTCACCTGAGTGAGTTTAACTCTATTTTCAGCCAGCTGGTTGCCTTGAAGTTCATGATTGATGAGGAATTTAAGGCTACTTTCTTGCTTTGCACTCTATCAAAGAGTTGGGATACATTCAGGACTACTATGAGCAATTCTAATGTGATCCTTTTGCATGTTGATGTAGAGAGTGCTCTACTCATGGAAGAAATGAATCGGCAAAACAATGCATTCAATAAGTCTTCCAGTGCTTTGCATACCAGGGGCAGATCACACCAAAAAGGCAAGTATGATAGCAAGGGACGTAGTAAATCACGTGGCAAAGATGTTGAATGCTATCATTGTGGCAAGAAGGGTCATTTGAAACGTGACTGCTACAAATGGAAGAAAGAGAAAGGAAAAGGCAAGAAGACAGATGATAGCAAGAGAAGAAGGACAGTCAGCCTAAGAAGAGCAGTATAAAAATTAAAGAGGTGAATGTAGTCACTCATGACAGTGATAGTGGGAGCGACATACTCTTTGTCTCTTCACACTTTGGTGCACATGCTTTACTTGCAGATACAGATGATTGCATGCATACCTGGATTCTTGATTCAGGTGCTTCTTTTCATGTCGCCCCTCATCGTGAATGGTTCTCTGACTATACAGGGGGTCGAGTTGTCCATCTTGGAGACAACTATGCATGTGAGATTGCAGGTATTGGCAGTGTGCAATTACAGTTTCAGCATGGCTCTGTCTTCACACTTCAACATGTACGGCATGTACCTCAGCTCAAGAAGAGCTTGATTAGCACAGGGCAGCTAGATGATGATGGTTTTCATACCATCTTTGGTGATGGAAAATGGAAGATCTGTAAGGGATCTAGAGTGATTGCCAGAGGTTGCAAGAGTGATACTTTGTATCCACTTCATGTATCTAGTGTGCGTGACCATGTTGTTTCCGTGACCGAGCAACCAAGCGTTTCTTTGTGGCATGGCCGGTTGGGACACATGAGTCAAACTGGAATGAAAGTACTTTCTCGTTTGGGTCACTTCCCTTGTCTTCGTTATGCTGATTTTGAGCATTGTGATCATTGTATTTATGGCAAACATGCACAGACCTCTCATAAAAAGTCTCTTTCGCTAAAATCTTTCCCTCTAGAGTTAGTACATTCAGATGTATGTCAGATGCCAGGATTATCTTTAGGAGGAAAGAAATATTTTGTCACCTTTGTCGATGATGCTACACGAAAGGTATGGGTTTATTCTATTCGTAGCAAGGATGAAGTGCTTGACAAGTTCAAAAAATTCTTGGCATTGGTTAAAAATCAGACAGATAAGATGGGGAATATGTGTCCAAGGCCTTTCAAGTATTTTGTGACAGCAAAGGGATAAAGAGAGAGCTCACTGCCCCTCATAATCCACCCCAAAATGGAGTTGCAGAGCGTATGAATCGAACCATACAGGATAAGGTCTGTACGATGTTGTCTCATGCTGCATTAACCCATGGTTTTTTAGCAGAGGCTGTTATAACAGCCGTTCACTTAATTAATCGGTCACCAAACAGGTCTTTTGGGGGGAGGGGGAGTTCCCCAAGAAGCGTGGTCGGGCAAGCCATCTTCATATGCTCTCCTAAAAGTGTTTGGCTGCGAGACTTTTGTGCACATTTGTAAAGAAAAATGCAGCAAACTTGAGCCAAAGTCTTGTAAATGCATTTTCCTAGGATATGGTGACGAGGGTGAAATGGGATATAAATTATGGGATCCTGAGAAAAGAAAAGTAGTGTGCAGCAATGATGTTATCTTCCGAGAAGATTGCATGCATAAACAACCCGAGAGGCTGAGGAGGTCCGTAGGGTTGTATTCCAGGAATAAATACCTTTTGGACAGCAAAATGTGCCCGATGTACAGCAGCAAATACCTGCTGTAAATGAACCAATAAATGCAGAAAATGATGCTGGAAATTATCAGCCAGCTATTGCCCATGATAATGACCCACTACATGTGCAGGAACAGCCAGGACAACAAGCTGTTAATGCTGATTTGCAAGCTGAAATGCCAAGACAGCAAGCTAAAAATGCTCAACAGCTAGCAAACAATGACCATTGGGATAGGAGATCGTCTAGGGTTACTAGACAACTTGACAGATTTGTTCCTAGTGCAAACAATGTGGCTGATTATGTCATGTTGACCGACTATGGTGAACCGTCTTGCTTCAAGGAAGCAATGGATAGACAAGACAACAAGAAATGGTATAAAGCCATGTTGTCAGAGATGGAATCTCTTGAGAAAAATGGCACTTGGGCCTTGGTGCAGTTGCCTAAAGGACAGAAAACACTTCCATGCAAATGGGTTTACAAGATGAAGGTCGCTTCTGGTTCCTCACCAAAGTACAAAGCAAGATTGGTTGCAAAGGGATACAAGCAGAAGCATGGCATTGACTTTGATGAGATTTTCTCTCTTGTAGTCAAGATGACTACATTGAGAACCATTTTGGGCTCGATTACAGTTGAGGATATGGAACTCATACAAATGGATGTAAAGACTGCATATTTATATGCAGCAGCCTAAAGGGTTTGTTGAAAAAGGAAAAGAAAAAATGGTATGTAAACTCAAAAGGAGTTTGTATGGGCTGAAACAAGCACCAAGAGAATGGTATCATAAGTTTGATACATTCATGTAGTCTCAACGCTTTCATAGAAGTCAAGTGGATCACTGCTTGTACACCAAGAAGGTAGCAAATGGCAGCCTAATTATCTTGGTTTTGTATGTTGATGGCATGTTGATTGTTGGCAGGGATACTCATGCCTTGGACTCACTGAAGCAAAGTCTTCATGGCAACTTTGGCATGAAGGATCTTGGTGATGCAAATCACATTCTCAACATGCGAATACTCACAGATAGGTTGGCAGGCTTACTCTCTCTATCTCAGCAAGAGTATATCTCCAAGGTTTTGCAACATTTCAATATGGAGGGGAGGGAAAACAATTGGGGTTCCATTGCCTCTATATGTGAAACTCGGTGTAGAGGACAGTCCTACATCTGATGATGAGAAGGCTGAAATGGCGAAGATTGCAAAAAATGAATGCAGGCTATGCTGGTCATGCGGATTGCAGAAAATCCACTTCTGGGTATGTGTTTACTTTCACATGAGGAGCAATTTCTTGGATCTCCAGGCTACAAAAGTGTGTTGTATTGTCTACTACAGAGATAGAGTATGTGGCTGCCACTAAGGCATGCAAGGAGGCTTTATGGCTTTCACATCTGGTGGGAGAGCTTCGCATCACAGAGTTACCTGTTCTCCATTGTGATAGTCAAAGTGCTATCATGCTAGCACGGAATCCTGTCTTTCATGCAAAGACAAAGCACATTTAGGTGAAATACCACTTCATTAAAGATGTACTTGACAGCAAGATCATTGAGCTTATCAAGGTACATACAAATGATAATCCTGCAGACCTCACGAAGGGTCTTCCAGCAGAGCGGTTTGCTCATTGCCACAGATGATACGAGTTGGATAGATATATGTATTTCAACTTTGTACATACCTAGACTTAGCTGATTCTTTTCTCCTCTCAAGTCACATTGCCTTTAGGTGAGAGGTTTTTGGGAATAAAGGCCTCGTGCCTTTAAATGTGCTCAGGTGTGAACACACCCTTTAGCACTTGTACTTACACATATATATATCTATCTAAAAACCTAAAGGTACACACTCGTCATTGTACCTACAAACGTGCTCACTCTCTGTGATTGCTCTCTCTCACTCTCTCTGTCTCTCGCTGCGCGTAAAGATTGACTGTCTCGATCTTCAAGCCTGACCCGTCACTATATGTAACAAGGGCCTCACAAAGTGTACAAAGGCTGTAGTACAAGTCTACATAAGGAGTTTACAAGTTTATATCCGAAACATTAGGGCTAGGCAATACAAGGCTAAAAAAGTCTATCCGAATAGAAGGAATTATGAGGTTTGCCTTCTCCTAGTGGTCTTCTTCTTCTTCTTCTTATTCCTTTGCTCCATGGTCTTCTTCTTCTTTAACTACAACAAGATTGGCCTTCTAGGACCTTTTTTTGGCGTGATAGTTCTCGGTGTGTCCGTTTCTTTTGCAAAAGTCACAGAAAAGCTGGTCCTTCTTGCCTTTATACCTGTTGCCAACATATAATGCTTGTTCATCTCTAGCGGTGCTTGATTCTTCCTTAGTTTTTAGCTTCGTTTCCTCCTCTAATAGGGATGCCTGGATATCAACAAGCTCAAGGTTTGGCATATTGATTAGAGTTGTTGACACATTATTATATTCAGGAGGTAAACTTTTAAGCAGAACACCAATGTAAACATCTTCTTCCATTTTAATGTTAATTCCTGCAAGCTAGGTTAGAAGTCCTTCCATGTAATTTAGATGTGTGGCAAGTGATGTATTGGACTTCATGTCAAGCTTGAAAAATTCAATCAAGAGACCATCCTTTGATGACTTAGACTGTGCACCAAACAAAGTATCAAATCTCTTCCAAGTATCATGTGAAGTATCACAGTTATCCACATGGTAGACATAGTTGTCATCTAGGTCCAGTTTGATAATGGTCTGAGCCATATCATCATTCTTTTGCCAAGTGACTGCAAAGTCCGCATCACGAGGCATATTCTCTTTACCAAGTCTCTTCCAAGTATCATGTGAAGTATCACAGTTATCCACATGGTGGATATAGCTGTCATGTAGCTCCAATTTGATAATGACCCGAGCCTTATCATCATTCTTTTGCCAAGTGATTGCAAGGTCCGCATCACGAGGCTTCTTCTCTTTGCCACTGGTGATGGCCAAAAGACCCTTCTTCATTAGGATGAGCTTGATGCGGATCTACCAGGTGTGAAATCCAATCCCTTTGAAACGAACGGTCGAAGAGTCCTTGCCCATGCTAGAGTTGAAGGATCAACAGCAAATCAACTTCAAAATTCTCAGATTTCAACAACAGGAAGACTTAATCTTGAGTGTACTTGATAAGCACAAGTACCAATAGACACTAGATGAATAGTATCAAGAGATACTGATGCTTGTGGCTCAAAGCTTGAGACCTTCAAAATCTCCCCTCCTTGATTTGATGCTAAACAAAGTGTTGGACAACTTCAGATTCAGTGGATCAGAGTGGCAAAGGCTTGGTTTGAGTGTCAAGAGAGAGAAAATAATGAAAAGATGAAGCTTTGAGATATTGGCTATGGCAGTCATAGTTAGGGTTTGCAGGGTAGCCTGGTTTTTCACAGATTACAAGAGCTGTAGTGCATCATTTCCAAAAAAAAATTTATAGAAATGAAGCTTACTTCATGGGCTATCAATGCCCTATGATGGCCGTCAACATCGCGGACTGTGGGCACAGTGTCAGCAGTACAATAGGTCGCTGGCGCATTGTAGGCAACAAATCGTTGCAAAAGCAATGCTGGTTTGAAGAGGCAGCAATGTTAGGGTTTTAAGTGACAGAGAGAAGCACTTTAGCTGAGAAATAATTCTCTAGAAGGATTTGTGATGAGATATGGCTTCTATGAAGAGATCCAAGTGCTCAAAGGAGGCAAGGTGCAAGCTGGCTATGGCTGCCACAAGCTTTATTGAAGATACTAGTGAAAATGTAGCTAGAAGTGAAGTCATGAGCTGACCAGAAGTGAAGAGGAGCTGAGAGAGAAGTGAGATGAGCTAGGCCATGCCCGACTGGGCTCTGATACCATGTAAAAACATAGATCTAGGACATGGCAATGCGGAAGCTATGGAGATTGGAAGACGAAGACCAAACTCATGAAGACATGGACACAGACAAGACTAACTATCACACAAGTGAATTAGGTTCCAAGATTGAGACTTGGACTCATAAACACAATCTTGTGTGTGGATTATGACATAGACACTTTACTGAAAAGAAAAGAGTACTTTCATATCATTAAAGAAAAGGAAGCAAGTACAATGCTTTATAGGAAAGTCTAGGTAGCACATCCTCCTACTGTGCTTATGGGATTCTTGTCCTGAGCCCTCACTGCTCCTTCCAAAGAGACAGAAGTAGGTGTGATTGCAAACATCTCAACAACAACAGTATGGTGGAGTTGTCGATTTGTAGAGAATAGCCGCTAGCAGACTAGCTGAGCCGCCAAGTTGCAAAGAACAGCAGCCAGCAACAACAGGGAGGAGCCGCCAATAGCAGAGAACAGCCACCAGCAGTTTGGCTACGCCACCAGCAGCAAGGAGGAGCCACCAGCAGTCTGGCTGAGCTGCCAGCAATAGGGAGGAGCCGCCAACAGTCTAGCTAAGCCACCAACAGTAGAGAGTAGATGCTGAAATACCGCCAGGTACAATAGAAGAGCTGCTAGCAATAAATGCAGCAAAGGAGAAGTGGAGCCGACAGCAATAGCCCTAAACACAAGCTAGAGAACAGCAAACGTAGAAGGGAGAAGCTGCCAGTTAGGGTGTTGATACAGCGGAAGAAAAAGAGAAGTGGATACTATACCTACCACCGGTCTTTGCCTTCACGGGAGTGGAGGATCTTTGCCACTGTTTGAGCAGATCCAGCTCTGGTACCATGTCAAAAGACGACGTACCGGCGGGACACTAGGGTTTGCAAGGAGGAACATGGAGTGACCTTGGTAAACACTGAGAAGAGAAGAGAAGAGAGAAGAAACTCTAATGAATGGAATGATGAAGATTTGAATCATGGAGTGAATGTAATACAAGGGAACAAGGGTGCCATAGCACAAGGTGTTGGGTATTTCACTCACGCCTCACTTACGCCTATGCATAGGAGTGTCAGTGATCAGTAGGACATTGGGGCACTTTTTACTCTCGGTAGGAGAGGTTTTTTTCCCCAGACTTATGATATTATTTCGTATGTGCTTATGGCACACACTTACAGGCACTTACCATGTTCGGGTGTGAACACCCCCTACAACCCTAAGGTTTAAGGGTTGTATCTTGTACATTCAAATTACACTCTTTCAGTCTATTGCATTGGGTGTCGTGCTTCACTCTCTACTGTCTACTAGTTTTCTGTCCTGAGCTTCGATCTTGTCCTCTCTCACATTTGGTATCAGAGCAGCCTTGGCTCTATTCAGTCTCTACGGCAACTCCTGCCCTTACCTTGTTTGCCAGCACCAGTGCTGCCCATCTCCAACAGCTCCTTGCCCAGCGCCACTGCCCCGCCTGCCCTCTGGCCATTTTACCTGTCACCTATAGTGCCCCGCCACCAGTCCTACTGCGACACTCCCTTCGCCACGTCAGTCCAACTCATCGACTGTGCCCCTGCCTTGCCCCTGCCCTACGTCGTCAGTCGCTTCCCCCGTCCACAGCTCTGACGCCTGCCAACTCGCCTGCGACATCCCGCCCAACAGTTTTCACATCACTAGTCGCACACCCCACCAGTACTCGCCATATGTCTCTTGTGCCGACTGTCAACGGTCCACAGCTCGTCCATCTACCTAACGCCAATCAACCCACCTAACACATGCCACCAGACAACTCGTAATTTTTCTGATAAATTTTTTATTAAAAATTTTTAATTCCAGCTGCAATTTCTGGAAGCAGGGGTTCCTACACCACAAACACAGCATTTAGAAACGTGTCTAGGACACATTGAATGCAATTTCTGGACACATTCATCAAAAATTTTTGGGGCTTTTATGTTTTCTGGGAACATTGGCATATGCACTGCAGTTATAGTCACTAAACGACTGTTTTGACAAATCCGAAGCAAGAAATTTTGCGGATTTTGCTGGTACAGTGTTGCTGAACACTGATTGCACGTTGAACTGCATGCATAACAGACAGTTTTGACAGAGTGCACCTCTGTACACTAATTGCAGAAAGTTATTTCCTGCAATTTCTGGAAATTTTCAGATTTCCAGTGTAGTCCTACTTCGACATTGCTCTTTTACATCTTTATTTGGTAATTAAAAATCATGGCAAATCAGGGAGGAGATGTTTTCACCTATGTATCTAAGAAAGACAGATTTGATGGAAATAACTATTCACTTTGGTCCTTCATGATGAAGAATGTACTTGTGGCCAAAAATCTTTGGGATTATGTCAGTGGAGAAAGCTAGACCTGGAGTTGTGGCTCCAGCTACTCCTCCTCCAAGAGGACGTGACAACAGGCACCTCAGCCTACTCCACTTTAGACACTTCCCCAAAGAACAGCAGATCAAAAAGCATGGGAAACACGGGATGCACAGGCTTTGTCGTCGATGATTGCATTGGCAATTTAGAGATCAATCATCCCCCACATTCGTTCAGTAGCTTCTTCATGAGAAGCTTGGCTAACTTTGGAGCTGATGTTTGCATGCAAGAATGAAACTCACATCTCTTTCTTAAAGAAAGAGCTAGAGACATTGAAAATGGATGAAGGTGATTCTATTCAGGATTACTTGAACAAAATTCAGGACTTGCGAGAGCAACTCATAAATGTTGACGAGTACTATTTGGATGCACAGATGATATCTACCACTTTGAACTCATTCTCCTTCGTACTTGGCTTTTTATACAGCCTTAAACCTCACCATGAGGATTGCTACGCAGCCAATCACTTTTCTTCAATTAGTCAGTTTGCTTCTAGAGGAGGAGCAAACACGGAGGAATAGTGGTGTGGATGCTATAGCCTCCGAGCAGGCTTTTATGGCTAGACAGAAGGGCAAAGGCAACCAAGTGAAAAATGCTCCGCAGAGTTCTGGGACTTCTGGCACATCACAGGTAAACAAAAAACAAGGGGGCACGCAAGCCAAAAAGGGAAAATGCCATTATTGCAAGAAGCCAGGCTACTACATCACTGAGTGCAAAAAGCGCATTGCCAAAGAGAAGAAAAAGAAGTCCAGAATGTTTGTTTCTGATGCTCCTTCCACTGTTACTGAGTCTGTGTCCTTTGTTGCAAACAAGGACTATTGTTTTTACACGTGCAGTTATGACACCTCTCGGGCAGATCGAGCATTCAGCTCTACTGAGGATTCAGACACTTGGTTTTTTGACAATGGTACTTCTAGGCATATTACATCTCACAAAGATTTATTTGCTTCTGTTAGTGCAACTCCAGTTGGCAAGCCTGTACAATATGCCAACAATGCATCATACCTTGTTCGAGGTATTGGGGAGATTGTGCTCACAGCCATTGATGGCTCTATTCTCCACCTACAGGATGTTTTATTTGTGCCAGGCATAAAGAAGAATTTGCTCTCTATCTCTTCTTTGGCACGTTGTGGATTGCAGGTCACATTTGATGATGACAGATGCATGGTGAGAGACAAAGAACACATGACTTTGGTCTTAACAAGCACTTTATATCACGGGTTATACGAGTTGGATGCTCTTTCAATTGATCAGTCAACGTATTTGACATCCATTCTTACTCCTGCTATGATACAGGCAGAGTTATGGCACGCTAGGATGGAGCATGTGAACTTTGGTAGCTTGATGCTCTTACAACGTATGCAGATGCTAGATGGATTACCTCTACTGGAGAAACCTCCTAAGCACTTGTGCGAAGGATGTATTTTGGGAAAAATGCATCGTTTTTCATTTCCCTGTGATGTTGCTTTTAGAGCAATAGCTAGATTACACTTAGTACATTCAGATGTATGTGGGCCTATACAGACAAAGTCATTGGGAGGATGTTACTATTTTGTGACTTTTATTGATGACTTTACTCGATTTTGTTGGGTCTACTCTTTGGTCAAAAAGTCAGAAGTGTATGATACATTCTTGGTTTTTATTGCACTTGTTGAAAACCAGTCTGGTTGTAAAATTAAGACTCTCTGTTCGGACCGAGGGGGGGAATACATGTCCTCTATGCTAAATTCCTTTTTGAAGCAGAAGGACATTGTCCATCAATATACTACTGCTTATACTCCACAGCAAAATGGGGTTGTAAAGAGAAAGAATTGGTCACTCATGAAGATGGCTAGATGTATGCTAAAGGCAAAAAGCTTGCCTCACAGTTTTTGGATGGAAGCCATCATGTGTGCTTGCCATGTTTTGAACAGATGCCCCACCAAAGCATTGAAGAAAATTACACCTTTTGAGGCTTGGAACAGCCGGAAACCTTTTGTAGGACACTTTCATACCTTTGGATGCCTTGCATATGCACATATTCCAAAGGTACTCAAAAAAAAGTTGGATAACAAGGCTGTTAAATGCATTTTTATGGGATATAGCAGTGAGAGCAAAGGTTACAGACTCTATGATCCTGTTTCTAAAAAGGTGTTCGTCAATAGGAATGTACTATTTGATAAAAAATCAGAATTGTCCCTGACTAGTTTAGACACATATGAGGCTGCCCCTGATGTATTTGAAGGGCTGCTGCCCATTACATTTGGTGATTCAGCTGGAGTTTCAACAAGTGAACTCAATGTTCAGCCGGCTGCTCCTTTGGAAAATGCAAAAAATCAACCATTGGCTGATCTGAATACTCAGCAAAGTGCTGAAACTGAAATTCAGCAAGAGGTTATGCACAGTCAGGAGGCAAGACAAATGCCTAGATGGTATTTACAGACTATGAAAGATAGTCATTTGGATGAACCCATGGCTAGTCATAATACAAGGCAAGCTCGTATGCATAATACTGCACATACCATGGAGTTCGTTATGGCAACAAGCACCCTTGATAAAGAGGAGCCTAAATGTTTTGAGGATGCACAACAGAGTGTGCATTGGATGGCAGCAATGAAAGCTGAATTGGATTCTATCACTAGAATCAAACATGGGATTTGGTGTATTTGCCATTTGGGAAGAAAGCCATTGGAACAAAGTGGATCTACAAGCTGAAACGGAATGCAGATGGATCCATTGACAAATACAAGGCAAGGCTTGTAGCTAAAGGCTATGCACAGAAGAAAGGCATTGACTATGAGGAGACATTTGCTCCTACTTCCTGCATGACGACCATCAGGTCTTTGGTTGCTTTGGCTACTCATTATGGATGGACTGTGCATCAGTTGGATATTAAAACTGCATTTTTACATGGGGAACTTCATGAGGAAGTATATGTACAGGAGCCCATTGGTTTTGCAGTTGAGGGCTTGGAACACTTGGTCTACAAGCTGAAAAAAGCTTTGTATGGTTTGAAACAAGCTCCTAGAGCTTGGTATGAAAAGATAGATGCTTTCTTGCTTAGCCAAGGGTTCATAAATAGCTCATCTGAGTCTACCCTTTACGTATGTAAAGAGGGGGGATCCATGCCGATCATTTGTCTTTATGTTGATCATCTCTTGCTTACAGGGATACATGCTAATCAGATTTCAGCATTTAAACAAAATTTGCAGCAAACTTTTGGCATGTCAAACTTGGGGTCTTTGCATTATTACTTGGGCATTCAGTTCATACATGATGCTAGAGGTATTGGGTTATCACAATCAAGATACATTGGTAGAAGTTTGGCTTACAGGATTGCAAGCCAGTTTGTACACCAATGGAACTTGGACTTAAATTGTCATTACATGATGACACTGATTTGTTTGATATACACATATGCTCCAACAATTGGATGTCTTATTTACTTACGCAACACTAGGCCAGACATACAGTTTGCAGTTTCAGCCCGAAGCAGATATATGCATCAGCCACGCATGTCACATTGGCAAGCTGTTAAGCCTCTCTTCCGTTACTTGCAGGGTACTAGATCTCTTGGATTGCTTTATGCCAAGGGGGGACCACTGCAGTTACATGCTTACAGTGATTCTGATTGGGCTGGTGATTATGATTCACGTCACTCCACTAGTGGCAATTGTTTCTTTCTTGGCTCGTCTTGCATATCTTGACTTAGCAAGAAACAGTCCATTGTTGCCACATCGTCATGTGAAGCTGAATACATGGTAGCTTTCACTACCACAGTTAAATGCGTATGGATTAGACACTTACTAGCTGATCTGGATGTATCTGTTACGGAGCCTACTCCTTTGTTCACTGACAGTCAGAGTGCCATTGCAGTGACACAAAACCTAGTATTTCATGCACGCATGAAACACATTGAGATATATTATCACTTTGTCAGGGAGAGGCTACATGTAGGTGATATCACCCTTGTCTATTGTCCTACCACCAATAATGTGGCAGACATCTTCACCAAAGCTCTTCCTCGTGAAAAATTTGAAGCATTTTTCCATGCTTTAAATTTGATCTCCTTTGGTGGCGGATGATCCTTGTACTCTTGATCACTCTTCACTCCAGGGGGGTTTGTTGGGTATTTCACTCACGCCTCACTTACGCCTACGCTCACATAGGAGTATCGATGATCAACAGGACACTAGGGCACTTTTTACTCTCGGTAGAAGAGGTTTCTTCCCCCATACTTATGGTATTATTTCGTATGTGCTTATGACACACACTTGCGGACACTTACCGTGTTCGGGTGTGAACATCCCCTACAACACTTGCGAGCACTTACCGTGTTCGGGTGTGAACATCCCCTACAATCCTAAGGTTTAAGGCTTGTACCTTGTACTTTCAAATTACACTCTTTAGTCTATTGCATTGGGTGTCGTGCTTCACTCTCTACTGTCTACTGGTTTTCTGTGCTGAGTTTCGATCCTATCCTCTCTCACACAAGGAAGATGATGAAAATATCCACGAACCACGAACCGCAATGTCCTCCTCAAGGGGAGTGAGGGCGGTGGAGAGATTGGAGAAAAGAGATGACGAACTGAATGAATCAACCGTATAGAATGAGTGATAGAAGCAGCCTATAAATAGGCAAGAGACTGTCTAGGGTGACGCTCGGAGGGAGGGCACTAGCTGTCTCAGCCCCTTTTTGGGGCTTTCCACTGTGAAACCCTAAACGCAGAATGCAAAACCATAAACGCAAAACGCAGAACACAAACTGCATGTGAAGGGTTTCTCAACATCTAGAGCACTACCCGATGCTCAAGGGGGAGGTAGCTTTTCACTCCTCTAGTTATGGACAGCTCATGTAATAGTGGATCGCAAACACATTCAACATGCATTCAAGGTACTATTTGCCGATAGTATGTTTGCCATGAGGTCGCTATCCAGTGTACTCATCACTATAGTTTGTATGCAAATGGGTATGATTTTCATTGCAGCTCTACAGCTGTACATTTACATCAATTTATGATCATCAAAGATCAATTATCACTTAATCGTATTTAACTATTCTTATGGACAGCAAAGTGTTATTTGGATGCCATTGATGGTTCAGCCATGGTTTATGCTCAATTTATGCTTTACTATTGTTGCTTGGTTAGAACACTTTTGGTTTAGAGTTAATGGATGCATGCCATGTGGTTCTGACAACAATTATCGTTCCTTTTTGGTCAGTTATGACTTAGTTAAGTTGGCTCAAAATTTCAGCATGTGTTGGGCTCTTCATAGGTGGTATCGATGGGCTCCATTGCCCTTCTCTTAGACCATGGAACCTGAGCAACTCCCTAGTTGGGCTTAACAGGGGGTGCTGAACAAAGAAAAGGTAGGCATTAATTAATTTGTCAATTATTGGCCAATTTATTTGGCTTTCATGGTACGTACAGCATCCAAATAGTATTACTACCTTTGGAATATCGAAACCAAATATAGAAACCACACCTCCATTCCTGAGATCCCATAACAAATAAATGCTATTGCCCTCATATATAAGAACTCCATTTAATAGAACTATTCACATTGATGAAAAGCTGGTTTATTCCACATGTATGTGACACAGACACCTGCTTGGATGTGCTGCAATGAATTAATTATTGATACCAAATGCTATTTTTAAATTGTTTATTTATTTATTAATCGTTGGATCAAACCTGTAAATAAGTGATTTCCACTGCACACAAAGCGCCTGTATGGGCTAGCTTGACATACATGAATATTAAAAAGTCCCCATTGGGTGGTCATACACCTAACCAATTCTATAAAAGGGGCCAAAAGGAAGAACCATTTGCATCCCTCACATCCAACTTAAGCAGCTCATTCCACCACCACCAGCATAAGCCTCTCCACATTGCATCTGCTGCCCCAACTAGTCCAAGGCTATCATGACCCCTCTTGTGGCTGCCATATCATCATAGACTATTGTCACTCCTGTCTTACTGTTGTGGACTGCGCAAAACACAATCTTGAGCTGCTTCCATCCTTCACATCCAACTTGAGCAGCTCATTCCACCACCACCAGCATGAGCCTCTCCACGCTGCATCCTGCTGCCACAACTAGTCCAAACCTATCATGACCCTTCCTGCGACTGCCATTCATCATAGGCTGTTGTCACTACTCTCTTGCCATTGTGGACTGCCCAAAACACAATCTTTTCCTACCCACATTGCTGGGCCAGCCATTCAAATTGATGTACTAACCACATTGCTGTCACTGCTGCACACACAGCCTCTGTGCCACCTAAGACAGTTGTTTCTGCTACTGGACTGTTCTCTCTGCTTTGGCTTTCCTCCGTGCAGTCCAGCATTCCTCAAGTACCACAGCTGGCTGCTTTCTTCTGGGATTTCTCAAGTACCACAGCATTCCTCCGTGCAGTCCACCACTCCGTCTTGATCTATTGTATCTCATAATTTGTTTGTCCAAAGGTTCTTGTAGTCATTCTTCCATACTCATTCTATTTGTTTGAGCATTCTGTATGAATTCCACATGGCATGCTAATGGCCATCTTTGCATCACCACAACAATCAACAAGCAATATAAGAAGACTCTTAGTGAATAAAAGGGCCACATTAGGCTTTCTATACCTCACTAGTCCATTACCCAAGACTTTACAAATTGGTGGGAGATACTAGTCTCAAAAGACTTGTGTAAGAGTGGTCTAATGCTGAATTCAGCACTAGTATGCTTAAGCTATTGCAATTGTTAGAAATGTATGCCAAAACAACTAGGAAACAACTAAGGAAATAGCCAAGCTCAAAGGCACAACGATCGCTTCCTGCAATAGGGCTGCCTTTATCACAGGTTCATGAAATGTCAACTTATATCATTGGAACAATTAACTTGTGCACATGTGGTGCACAAATGTGAATAAGCTGGAAAATGAGTCACGATGGCAAGCAAACTGAAACCAGCCTTCCTTTTCGGCAAGGGTGGTGATAAAACTCAAATTACAGCAAGCATTAAATACACAAACCTGGAAATACACATTTTACCACTTAATCTTGGATGGTTGACACCCGATTGGCCCCAACAACTAGTGCCCCTTATGGTATTTCTTTATCTTGTATTGCTACAGGTTGAAGTACACTGGCTGTCATAAATGACCAGCACTGCTTAGGCACAATTTGCCTCTTGATTGTACAACAATCCAGGCTTAGATTGGGTCTTCAATCTCTTGCATGTGGGGCCATAATAATTTGAGAATGTGTTACCCCTCGGATCAGCTGCAAATTAATGCCTTCAACTGCTACACCGAGTACCTGGGTCTTTAGTAATTGAGCATGTTGGCCCACGCGTGGAGTAATTGTGCAATTAATTTAATGGAAAATGAATGAGAATGAAAGAATTAATCGATGCACAACAATACTCCATCACGAATGAGAAGTAATGAATTAATGTGTGTGTGTGTGTGAGAGAGAGAGAGAGAGAGAGAGAGAGTACAATGCTCTAGACAATCAGAATGAATAATGCCACACACTTGTGCAAGGTGAGGCACAAAGTGTCTTTAAATAAAAAAATATGAAACCCTAACAGCTTAACCATCATAGGAAACCCTAAAATAAACCCTAACACTAATGTCATTTAGTGCTAGAACACTGGGGGCAACAACTGCATTTAATGATAGTTTAAATGCCTAGGGAGCCCGAATCATGGATCAAAGGGCATCAACGCATAGCCCACAAGATGGCCTACAAACCCCCCTCCATGAAATAGATGGACTGATCTAGGAAAAATAGCAAATCCTAGAAAATAAAAGAAAATATAAGGTCATGGTTGCACAAGTTCATCCAAGTGGATATAGCAACCTATGACAATACAAAGTATGATAGATCATGGAAATGGAATTAAGTTCAAGTCTTGCCGAAAAGCCTAGAACTTTGGTCGAGGAAGAGCCTTCGTCAAAAGATCTACCAAGTTGTCTTCAGTGGGTATGTAAGACAACTTAGCATATCTATTTCTCCAATTGACATCCGCTCACAAACCTAATGATAATGAACTTCTATATGCTTGTACCGGCATGGAACGCTAGGTTCCGTGCAATGGCCAAAGCACTCTAGCTGTCACTGTACAGTGTCTAAGCCATCTGGTGCACATGAAGATCTGCAAGTAACTTGCGAACCCAAAATATAACATGGAGGTTCTTCATTGCATGTTGTAGCCACTAGTGCACATACAAGAAGATTACCTTGATCTTTCCGAGCAGAGGCTCGTGTGCAAGCAACCAAAGGAAGAGGTTGTTTGTTGTCCCGAAGAGTATCTAACAGCCAGCAAGGGACTCTTTTAGGCTGCTGAATTTCAGCCCTTGTATGCTCCAATTGATCTAGAATAGGGGACTGCTCTTCGGACAAGGTATCATGATGCTGTTATGGTTGTAAATCACACTGAATAGACTGCTGTAATGTATCTGTAGATGGTGGAAATGAAGGCTGAGAAGAAGGATCAGCCATGGAACCATTATGGAAAGCGGTAGTAGGCTGTCAAAGATGTCTCAAGCATCAATAGTAGGCTATTTTTGACAATCCAGCAAGGGTTAAGAAGCATTTTCAGCAAAGATAACATCTCTGCTGACAATAACCTTGCTTGTAGAGGGTTGATAAAGACAATAGCCTTTACTTTCAAGACTATATCCAATAAATATGCAGGGAACAGCCTTATCATCCAGCTTATGCCTTTTCTGAGAAGGCACATGAGCATATGCCAATGATCTGAAAATCCTCAAATGAGAGAGAGAAGGCTTGGAGCCAATCCATACCTCAAAAGGAGTGATGGTGTGTAAAGCTCTTGTAGAACACCTATTCAAAAGATAAACGGCACATAGAATAGCATCGAACCAAAAGGAATTAGATAAAGTCTTACTCTTCAACAAGTATTTGGTCATCTCCATGAGTGACCTATTCTTTCGTTCTACTACTCCATTTTGTTGTGGGGAGTAAGAAACGGCGAATTAATGATAAATTTCTCGAGATGCAAGATACTTTGAAAACTATTTGGAAAGATATTCACCCCCCTGTTGGTGCAAAGGATTCGAATGCAAAAGCCACTTTGGTTTTCCACCATAGCAATAAAAGTCTTGAAGCAAGAGAAGACTTCAGACTTAGATTTCAGCCCATATACCCAAGTAATCGGGATTTTTCATCTATGAATGTGACGAAATATAAAAATCCACCAATGGATTTGGTCTACATAGGACCACAAACATCACTGTGAAGGAGATGCAAAATAGATGGCAAAGGAACATGAGAATCCTTAGGAAAGGAGAATTGATGCATCTTACCAAGTAAACAACCTTCACAAATGTGATTTGATGGCAAGTGAATTTTTGGAATATCTTTGACCATATCTTCTAATTGGAGCTTCATCAATACTTGATACTTTATGTAACCAAGCCTCTGATGCCATAAATGTGTATCATGAAAAGATTCCTTTGTTAATAAGGCACTGTCAATAGGATTTTTAGCAAGTTGCTTATCATAAATATCAAGACGATAGAGACCTTTAGTGAGGGTGCATGTCAAGACGATGGAAGAAGAAATCTGATCATCATATACAGCACATCAGGGGCCATCAAAAATGACCCAAAGCCCGAAAGTAGCAATGGCTGAAATTGAGATAAGATTTTTCTTGATGCCGGACACATAAAGAACATCATGTAATATCAAAGGAGTGCCCAAGATGGAGACAACCTGCACATGTCCAATGCCTTTAACAGCATAAGAGGCATTGTTAGCACATATAACTATAACCCCCCTTAGGCACATTAGAGAGAGATGAGAATAATGTTTGACAAGAGGTGATATACTTAGATGCACCACTATCGAAATGACAAATAGAAGCCGCATCAATAATAGAAAAAAAGCATCATGAATAGAGAGATTATACTGACACTATGAAAAAAGTACAATCCTGAAACTGAGAATAGTTTGCGGTCTCATGTATAAGATTCAGCACCAGCACAAAGCTTCTGGGTCGCAATCAAATGCCTTGGGCCCACCAAGTCAAGAGATTGAATAGTATCCCAACAATGGAACCATGAAACCAACCTTCCTTCTTGGAAAGGATGGTGAAAACCTGATTAAGGACTTAATTCCAGCAATTAGCAAATTCACAAAAACTAAAATGCACACTTTACTATACAATCTTAGACATCGAACACCCCGTTGGCCCCAAAATAGGTGTCTTTGTGGTATTTCTTTATCTTATATTGCAATTGGATCGAGTACAATTGAGATTTCTTAATATCCTCTGTTGATCCAAAAGCCTCTTGCTAAAACCAACCTTCCTCCTCAGATAGGGTGGTAAATAACCGGATTTAACACAAATTACAGCAAGCATAAACTTCACATAGACTGAAAATGCAAATATTACTGCTTTAATCTTGGACATTGGACACCCTGTTGGCCCCAAAATTGGCGCCCCTTGCAGTACTTCTTTATCTTTTATTACAAACGGATGGAGTACAACTAAGATCCTTTGACCTCCTCCACTAATCCAAGTGCCTCTCACTGTCAAAACTAACCAACAAGCCTCCAAACAATTTGCCCCTTGGTTTGCTTGGAGTTGGCTTTCACCTTGCTCCTTGAAAGAGAAATTCAACCCCAAATCTCATATTGGTTGGTTGGTCTCTTGAATCTCCTTGAAATTCCTCAATTTTAACTATTAAAATTCAAGTCCAGGCCCTCAATTCTGAGCATGCATCCCGAATCAACTGTTAAAACCGTAATTTCTACTGTAAATTAGGATTTATAATAGAGATTCATTGAAATCTCTTCCTCTGATGGCTCAAACTATTGGAAAATGTTGAGATAACTTGAGAGATGGCCAGGGGATAAGAGAGAATGTTGTAAAGAGAGAAATTTCAAAGTTTCATCATGAGAAATGCTGAAATTTTGCTATTGCCGTACTCAAACAGCCATACTGTCACCTATAGCTTACGACTACCAAAAAGACAATTGCCCCTCCTGTATGTTATCATCTGCACCAAAAAGGACCTTGGATTGCTGTCATCTACTTCTAGAGAGCTCCAAATTACTATCACTTGTTGTAAGACTGGTCCACGATGGCTACAAATCACATTAGCAACTTGCATAAGCAAGTTTTAAAAGTAGCAGCCTTCTAATCCCATTATCCAACTTATTAAATTAATTTTCAGATTATTAATTTTGAAAACTAATTAATAATTATTCCAATGCTTAAAAAATAAATTCTACCAGCCAATAATTCTAGGCCAATTAGTCTTCCAAGCATCCTTGAGCAATTATTGACCCCTTGACTGATATTAATTAATTAATTAATGTCTAGTCTCTAATGTCACCACTGACATTAGTAACAAATAAATTGATCTAGGTCCAACTCTCATATGGAGTACCACCTAGTACTTGTCAAGCATAACTTATTACAATGTTTGCCTTGACATCCATTGCATCCTCTGGGTCCTTGGCCTACTACCATGAAATAACTACCATGTACATCACAAGTCCTAAACAACCTTGCATATTTGATTAATATTAATCAAATGTTATCGGCAAGATTAAAGCATCTCAAAATTTCACGTTCGGGTGACACTTGCTATCATAAATGATTAGCAAGCCTTTCGGGCAATCTGCCCCTTGATCTTCACTCAAGACTTATACAACTTGGATCCCTAACTAGGTAAATGCTACCCCAAATCAAATGGGATAGGCTAGCATCTAAAATTTCTGACAATTCCTTGAATTCTAGCTGCTGATTTTAGTCTACAATGCCTCCAATTGCTAGCATGGATCCTAAGGTGACTACTAAACCCTAATTTTGTTGTGAATTAGGGTTTACATCAAAAATTCCCTTGATGTCTATCAAATTTGGCTGAGATCTACTAAGATTTGTTGAGAATGGCTGAGATCAAGCAGGAGAAGATATGAGGGAGCTGTAGAAAGAGAAATTCCTAAATTATTCGCAGAGAGGCCCCAGAAATGGATGTTGCCTTGTCCAGATCAGCCTAAAAGCTATCACTTGCTGCCTGGCAGAGCCAAAATTGTTGCTACCTGCCTCAAAATGTTGTCGCCAGCTCCTATCGGGTCTTTAGCTACAGTTGGCAGCCCCAGAGAGTCCTCCACATTAGCACAAATCTGATCAGCAACCTGTCCTCTCCTCTCTCTCTCTCTCTCTCTCTCTCTCTCTCTCTCTCTCTCTCTGTGCGCCTTAATGAATGGAATGAGTCTCTCCAACTCCCAAATAGCCTTCTCCCACATTGCATCGGCATTTTTGACAAGTGGCAACCTTCTTATCCCATTTTCTAACAATTTTCAGTCATTTAACTAATTTTCAAAATTAATTAATTCTGAAAATTAATTTCAGCCCTTCTGACCCTGAGGGAAGCCGACTTCTACAGCATTGGCTAGGCTTCACCAATACCTAGCGGAATCACACAAGAGTTGTGGCCTCTCTAGTCTCCTCTACAGCGACACTTATTCTTCTCCAATGCATATTTTGGCATACAGTGAGGATGCCTCTATCCTATGGGAGTGGAGTGGCGCTCCTTATGTATCCCTAAGCCAAAGAGAGATGATTGTGAGAGGGCAAAGATAGAGCATGTTGATGCCTACCATAAATCTAAGTGATGTGGTGGACCTTGAGGGAGGCTTTCTACATACATTAGCTAGTCTCGCGATTCCAATCCTCAAGTTGTCACTTATAGATCCATGATAGAAGGTTTTAGTAGCCAACTGGATATTGTTCCTAGTCTTGCTCTCACATGGGGGGACACTTTGGCTTTTGCGAGGCTGTTTTTGGCAAGTATCAAAATCAGGTTATCTCCACTTTCGATACTAAAGGTTTGGGTGTGATCAATATCAACTAGGTGCTTCTTCTTTAGGCATTTCCTAGAATGGGAGTTGTAATCGGTCTATGACTCACATAAAGCGGTAGTCCCTTCAATAAAGACCTGGTCTTTTCACACACACACAAATAGATACCTCACTTCTCACTCCCTCGCTCAACACCAGATTGGCCCCGAAGTCCAGCAACCCTTTTGAGATTTCTTTATTAATTAAAAGATGGAAAGTTACAAAAATGAAATGTCCCAAAGTAGAAAACCTGTGAACTGTTGGCTTTCATCTTTTCTGAGTAAATTTCAGCTCCATAAGGACTGTACAGCATATCCAGAACAACATCCGTTTCTGAGTAAATTTCAGCTGCATAAGGACAGTACTGCATATCCAAAACAACATCCCAAGTAGGAAAACACTTTCTATGAGTATAACTCAATAATTCAAGTATAGAGTTGCAATCTGCAAAACTTTGTATTTACTATTTTTCACCTGTTTCTTGACATGTTCTCAGCCTTATTCCATTCCAGATCTATTCCATACCAGTTGGACTACAAACTCTTTTGACCCTGGCATCATTCCAGTAGTAAACCAGTCCCACAAACAACACTAAATCAGAGCTGAAAACCCTATTTCCATGTGGCGTGGTCATCACTTTCTTTAGTTCCTGCATTGGAAAAGCAATCAACTGCTCTTGAACCTGGACAGTGAGGCTCTTGCTCACCAGAGAAGCAAAGAAAACACAGAACTGTACATTCGATGGAATCAACCCATCATGCAGAGCATTTCCTCTGAGAATAGAGAGTGAGTTTACCAGAGGGAGCAAGCTCCACCTCCATACATAAGTCAGAGACAAAGAAGTACTCTCCATAGCTGATGTACTTGCAGCAATCTACCCTCAACCCCTAAAAACTTCACGCTCAAATCTGCCCCTCTTGCCTATTACGTTTTTTTTTTTAATGCTCTCTCTCTCTCTCTTTTGGAAATTTGTGCCCAAATTGTGACACGTGGCATATATGTAACAATTTTCTCGTTTAAACCTTCCAGACTAAAATTATCCATGATCAGTGCAAAATTTGACCTCGGCACAGACCTGAGAATTAATCCTCGTGCAAAAACGAAGATAATGACACGAACACATTCTAGGGTCCAAAAATAGTAACTCCCTAAATTTTAGGGATGGTAAACCCTGCATTCCTCAAGTTGTTCTAAGCAACTTTTATCATTGCAACCACATCAAAAAGTGTAATGTGGCTCAGTTACAGTGACTTTTATTTCGTGAGCATTCTCACATGTGCATCTTCTATCTTGGCCAAGCTCATTGTCCTGCACCATCTCCAATGGCTAAGCACACAATCCCAAACCACTGGCATTCTATTCTTCAGTGCCCATTCAATATGGAACCAATCCCAAGGTTTAGACAAACCATTAGTCCAATTTGTCCCAATGGTTGCCTCTCTCTGGCCATGCAAAGATCCCGGCTTAATTCAAGAGAACTCTGGGGATAAAAAGCAACATCAACTAAAGAAAAGAAAAAAAATAAATATTTATATAAGTAAACAAGGAAAGCAACTACAAAAAGTATCACCACGTGGTGACATACCCCCCTCTTGAAAGAAGCAAGTGACCTCGATTGCATGCCACACATATTAACAGATGACACAGGACAATAACAAGATTCTCCATGTTATTAGTGTCATCGCATGTATCACTTGCTAATAGATGACACGGGGCGATGGTAGGAGTTTCCCCACTACCATTTGTTCCATTGCAAGTTCAAGTCTCATATAGGTGGAGAATCACATCTTGTATCCAACTATGGTTACTAGGAGTCTTTCTAATTTACATGTTTCCGGATGCAACACAAGGCGATAGCACGTATCCCCAAACTATTAGTGTCACAACATGTATAATCATTCGATTGAAGTGTAACAAATACAACTTCAAAGCACTGAGATTTCATTCAATGATACACATGTTAACGCTAAGTGTAAACCATACATTGTGTATTATTCAATGAGATGCAATATTCAGTTGTATAATAGAGAATGTACATTGCTTCAAAAAGCATTCTAAGTCACCGTAGGTTCCACAAACAAAGCTTCTTGGTAAAGTTGCAATAACTGAGGCGAATCTGCCAATTCAGCCTCTTCCATCCATTTGGCATCCATTGGTGAATAGTTCTTGAACTTCACCAAAAATCTTCTTATAACTATACCTTTCACTTTCCTATCCTTATGTGCCAGGATTTACTCAGGAACTAGAATCTCATCTAATTCCTCTACTTCAGGCTGTTCCTCTTGAACCATATCTTCTGGCACTTCACCAATAAAAGATCTCAATAGGCTCACGTGGAATGCATTATGAATTTTTCTATTCTCTGGCAATTTCAGCCTATATGCCACATCATTGATTTTCCCTAAGACTTGAAAAGGGCCATAGTAACGCATACTCAGCTTTGGAAACAAACGTTCCTTGCCCTTCTGTTTTCTCAGACGTGCCTTTTCAAAACGCAATAAGACCCAATCATCCTTTTTGAACAAGAGTTCCCGACAATGACTATCAACAGCTCTTTTCTGTTTAGCTTGTGACTTTTCTAAGGCATACTTCACCTTTTTATATGCTTCTTCCCAATCTTTTACATAACGATCTCCCAAAAATGTCATCTTCTGTCTGCAAAATGGGAAGCAGTTTCTTTCCACCTTCCACAATCTCAAAAGGTGCTTTGTCAATAGATGAGTGCACTGTATTATTGTATGCATATTCAACCAATGGCAAGTAGTGTTCCCAAGAAGTCTTATGATCTAAAACATAACACTTCAGTAGATCTAAAACAATCGAATTTGCTTCTTCAGACTGTCCATCAATTTGTGGATGGAAAGAAGATGAAAATTTCAGCGTAGTGCCCATGTTTTCAAACAATGCTTTCCAAAACAAGCTAGTCATTCTAGGGTCTCTATCACTAACAATTAACTATGGCATTCCATGGTACTTGAAGATATTATACATAACTATCTTTACCATGTGTTCTGACTTAACCTTTTTCCTTATAGGAATGAAATGTGCACGTTTGCTGAATCTGCAAATGATAGTCCAAATTCCATCATTCCTTGAAGAAGTTCTTGGAAAATCAAAAATGAAATCCATAGCAATGCTTTCTCATGGTCTTTCTGGAATAGGCAATAATAACCCTAGTGCCTTCTGTCTATCAAATTTGACCTTTTGGCATACAAGGCAAGATCTGACATATGCATCAACATTAGATCTCAAGACTGGCCAATAGAATAAAGTCTCTACCGCTTTGACTATAGTATCTATGCCACAATGTCCTGCATACGATGGAGCATGACTTTCTCATAAAACTTTTGGCCTTAGCTGTTTTATAACGCATAGTCTTCTGAACACATAATGATCATGATATTGGCCATTGATCAACTGTTCATTGATTTCAGAGAAATCTTCGTCATCAGCATATTGCTCTTTCATATCATCCAATTCATGGTGATAAGAAATTGAAACAACTGACACCTATGGTTTGCGAGATAAAGCATCTGCAACTATATTCTTCTTGCCTTCCACATGCACTATCTAAAAATGAAACATAGATAGGAAATTTGCCCAACGCATATGTTTCTCTGACAATTTAGCTTGTGTGAGAAAGTATCTAAGTGTTTGATGATCCGTTTGCACTACAAAATCAGCACCAAGCAAATAGTGCTTCCAACTAGAAAGTGCATGGATCGCAGCCAATAACTCTTTCTCATAAATTTGGTAAGTCCTTTCAATGACAGAGTACTCTACTCTCGTATGCCACAACTCGGTCATTCTGTATTAATACAGCACCAATGTTGTTTCCACATGCATCACACTACACTACGAATGGCTTAGATAGATCTCACAAAACAAGTACTGGATCTATAGTCATTTTCTCCTTCAAACATCTAAATGTTGATTTCTCTTTGTCAATCCATTGGCATTTGACATCCTTCTTTTCAAGTGCATGTAAAGGAGAAGCAATCTCTGCAAAGTGTCTTACAAATCTTCTGTAGTAAGAGTATAGGCCAAGGAAACTGCAGACATCATGTACGGTTTTCAAGTCTGGCCAAGAGACAATTGCTTCTATCTTTGCAGGATCCATCTTCACACCACCTTTAGAAACTATGTGCCCAAGGAAGTGAATCTCTTCCAAAAAGTATTCACTCTTCTTGCCATTAATGAGCAATCTGATACACTTAAGCTCATTAAAGGCTGTAACTAAGTGTTTTCTATGCTCCTCTCCATTCTTTGAAAAGATAATCATATCATCAAAGAATGTGCCAACCAAACTTCGATAAGGGCAGAAAATTCTATCCATCATCCTATTAAACATGGCAGGAGCATTGTTCAATCCAAACGGCATGACTAAAAATTCATAGAGACCAAATGTCATTCCAAAAGCAGTCTTATGGATATCCTATGGCCTGATTCTGATCTGATCATACCCACTTTTCAAATCTATCCTGCTAAACGTTCCTGCTCCCTGTAATCGATCAAGAATGTCATCTATCCTCGGAATCGAAAACCTATTCTTGATTGTGTTCTTATTCAAGGCTCTATAGTCAATACACATTCGCCAAGAGCTGTCCTTTTTCTGAACTAGCAACACAGGTGAACATAACGGAGAACTACTGAGCTGAATTAGTCCCTTCTCTAAAAGCTCATTAGCCTACTATGTTGCACTGGCCCTGTATGGTGGCCTATTGGGCGGACTAGTCCCTCGAATAAGATCTATGGTATGATCTTCATGCCTCTTAGGGGGTAAATCTCCTAGTAACGAATCTGAGAAACAATCACTGAATTTATCCAAGAAAGCCCTTCTACTTTCATCTAGTACAGACACATTCCTGTCAACTTCATTAACTTGCTTTGCAAAAACCAAGTACGCAGAAATATGATTTTTCATTACATAAGTAATTGCAGAAGCAGAAACAACTGGGACAGACTCTCCTTTAAGCTTCACATCTAACACATGAGTCTTGCTCCTATGTACAAGAGTAATCATTCTGTTGTAAGTATCCAAGATAGTATGCTTCTTATGGCACCATGGAATACCCAACAAAATATCACAGCCCTCTAAAGGCATAATATGAAACTCCTCTATGTCCACATAGCTTTGGGTGTGCACACGGAGTTTCCCAGGAATGGGGATGACACGTTTAGTATGTCCTGGGTATGCCAAATCAGCCTGTCCAACTGCCTTTTTGAGCACTCCATGGTATGATGTGATGACTCAGCTTGAGAATCCTCATTATGTGACTTCAAAAATTTTGCATCCGAGGATTCTTTACAAGCTGTTCGAAAGAGCCAACCATACTAAGGAGTTGTGCCATAAACAAGTCCTCTTGTTCTTGCTCTTCATCCTGTGGTTCAATCTTGGTTCTAAAAGGTGCTGACACCTGTGCACGAATACTCTCTCTTCAGTATCTATGAGGAGAAGAAGAACTCTCTCCTTCATGAGGGAGTTTTCCTTTGCCTTTGTCCATGTCTACCATCTCTCTAGTCCTGTATCCAACAAATACTCTATCCAAGAAAAATTCCGTAGTCTCTCTCACCTATAATCTTTGCAAAACCTGTGTGTATAGCCTTTTCACCCAAAATTATCTGAGCTTAAATTCTTACAGAAAAGAATTCAAATCCCGAGGATGGAACCATGTAACCAGTCTATGACTCACATAAAGCAGTAGTCCCTTCAATTAATACCTAGTCTTTTCGCATACACGCACAAATAGATACCTCACTCCCTCGCTCAACACCAAATTGGCCCCGAAGTCCGGCGCCCCTTTCAATATTTCTTTATCAATTAAAAGATGGAAAGTTACAAAAATGAAATGTTCCAAAGTACAAAACCTGTGAACAATTGGCTTTCATCTTTTCTGAGTGAATTTCAGCTGCATAAGGACAGTACAGTATATCCAGAACAACATCCCAAGTAGGAAATCACTTTCTATGAGCATAATTCAATAATTCAAATGTAGAATTGCAATTTGCAAAACTCTGTATTTACTATTTTTCACTTGTTTCTTGACAGGTTCTTAGCCTTATTCCATTCCAAATCTATTCCATACCAGTTGGACTACAAACCCTTTTGTCATGGCATCATTCCAGCAGTAAAATAGTCCCACAAACAGCATTAAATCAGAGCTGAAAACCCTGTTCCCGTGTGGCGTGGTCATCACTTTCTTTAGTTCCTACATTGGAGAAGCAATCAGCTGCTCCTGAACCTGGACAGTGAGGCTCTTGCCTCAGCAAAAGAGCAAAGAAAACACAGAACTATACATTCGATGGAATCAACCCATCATGCAGAGCATTTCCTCTGAGAATAGAGAGTGAGTTGACCAGAGGGAGCAAAAGCTCTACCTCCGTACATAAGTCAAAGACGAATAAGTACTCTCCATAGCTGATGTACTTGTAGCAATCTCCCCTCGGCCCCTAAAAACTTCACGCTCAAATCTGCCCCTCCTGCCTATTACGTTTTTTTAAAATGCTCTCTCTCACTCTTGGGAATTTGTGCCCAAATTGTGACACATGGCATATACATGTAACAATTTTCCCGTTTAAACCTTCTAGTCTAAAATTCTCCATGATCGGTGCAAAATTTTGTTAGAGATTGTCATTCCCTGGACAGCTAGGAGTGTTATAGTGTGCAAAGCAAGACAGCTCAGCAGCCATGTCATCGCTATCAGGGCAGATGCCACATGGCAGTTTGCAGTCGGCCAGGTGCAGATGCCACATGGCAGTCTGCAGTCGGCTAGGTGCAGTCGGACAGTTTTGTACCAGTCGGCTGCATTTAATGCAACCGACCTAGTCATTATTTGGCATTTTCTTTCTACTATTTATTGCAGCCCTTCAGCACATTGTCTATCACTTGTATCTGACAGATTACAGCTTGCTAGTGATGGAGACAGCACTTGGGCTGATGGAGATCAAGGTCCTCAAGGCAAAGACATACGTAGATATTCTATCTACACCCGTGTATAATTCTGCAGTCTTATTCAGCATTCTTCATTGCAGATTTCATGCGTTTCACTATCTCTTTCTCTCTCTCTTCTCTCTCCATTCACTCTTTGTCACGGTCATTCGCTTCCACATTGCTTCACTCTGACACGATATCAGAGCATTGAAGGACTACCTGTCTGAAGAGGAGTTTTCAGTGCGACACAAGGCTGCGTTTTCAGCATTCAAGCGCGAGCAGGTGGGCTGCGCATCAGAACAAGGCTGAGGTGAGCATGGGCATGCAAGAAAAGAGAAGATTTGCTGAAGCTACTGCTGTTTTTCTGCTGATAGAGAAGAAAGAAGGTTGCATTTTTGGCCTTCAAGTGCAGATTTTACCTTTTCATCGCCTCCGGCAGCTGAAGAAGGTTCGGGAATTGGAGGCAAGAGCCCTAGCAAGCTGTGTTTTCACAGCCACAGGGGGCTTCTTTTGCGTTTGTGCAGGCATTTCAAGTGAAGATGTCTATAGAGACTGATGTGGAGTTCCAGGCGATCATGGACCGAAAGGTGCCTATCCTACTGGATCTTCCATCAAATCCAAAGCTTGATGGCAACAATTACCATATCTGGCGAGTGATGATGTTGGCCATATTGGAGTCTTATGATTTGGCAGAGCTTGTGATGGAGGAGATCAACCGGCCCTCTGTGAGAGAAGTCCAAACTCTCTTCAAGTGCTCGTACGGAGTTGACCAAAGCCCAGTCTCATTGGGACAAGATGAATGCTAGGATTCGTTCTTTTCTTTTTCTATCTTGTACAACAGCCGTGATAGCCCACATCGAGCACTTGACGGTGGCTCACGAGATATGGCTAGAGCTTGACCAGATGTACAACCGGATGACCCTTATGAAGAGGGTTTCTTTGGAGGTGAAAATACGGACCCTGTCCGTGAATAAGTCTTACTCGCTTCAGGAACACATCAACAAGCTTCGGCAACTTTAGATGCAGGTTCAAAATGCCGGGAAGCCCATTTCCTCCGAAGACATGGCGATCGCTTTATTGTCCCAGATGCCGCCACGATTCGGTACTTTTTATTCCGCTCTTATTGCTTCACGGCAGAAGTCGACTCTTCAGTGAGAAGAGTTAGTTCCTATGGTCTTAGACCAAGAGGAATAGTTGAAGGAACAGAATGCTTCCAAATCGAAGGCATTGATTGGTCAAGCCTCTCAGAAGAAGGGGAAAGACCAAAAGAAAAAGAAGGAGAACAACAAATCTAACAAGGACAAAGAGAAAGAATCAACTTGCCATATTTGTGGTAAGACCGGCCATTGGAAGAAAGATTGCTCCAACAAAGACAAGGACACTAAAAAGAAGGATACGAAGGATTCTGGAGCGGTGGTTGCACCCTCATCAGCTGCTTTTCTACACTTAGCGGTCATTGAGGACTCTACACCGAAGACTTCTGATGCTGTGATGACAACTCCCCAAGCTCGTGAGTGGATCGTGGACAGTGGAACCTCACCGCACACGACTCCTTCGACAGTTGGTGTTGCCCATTTGCGACCCTCGCATGGGCAGATTCTCATAGGAGACAACTCCTCTCAAATTCTTGATTGTGGATCGAGAAAGGTTCTCTCTTTAGGGTATGAGGAGAATGGCATCTACAAATTGAAGTCTTCTTCTGCTCTTACCTCTCTTCTTTTTACCTCTCAGACACAGCCCGAGCAATGGCATGCTCGATTTGGCCACCTGAAGTATGAGTATCTTCGAAAGGCATCGCGAGGATTGCTTGTTCGAGGTTTGCCAAACATAGTGGTGAGCTAGCAGCCATGTGTCTCCTACATTCGTGGCAAGCAACATAGGGATGTGATTCCCAACAAAGCTTCGAGGCAATCTACTTCACCTATGGAGGTTGTATCTAGGGATCTTTGTGGCCCGGTGAGGAATGAGTCCTTGAAGGGGAGCTTGTACTTCATGTTGATCGTAGATAACTGTAGCAGCATGACATGGGCCTACTTCTTGACACTGAAGTCGGAGGCTTTCTCCCACTTCAAGGATTGGCTTCTCTTCGAGGAGAAGCAATTAGGCCGGAGATTGAAGACCTTGCAATCAGACAAGGGTGGTGAATTTGTTTCTAATGAGTTTACTTATTTTTGTGCAGATAGGGGCATTCACCAGGAGTTTGCTAATACCAACACTCCTCAAGAGAATGGCATTTTGGAGCGGAAGAACCGAAGTGTGATCGAGATGGCATGCACCATGATGAAGCACCGACAGACACCTCGATTTCTATGGGCCGATGCAGTGGCTATAGCAATCCATATCCTAAATCAATCTCCCACTTTGACCATTGACAAGATGACACCTTTTGAGGCTTGCTTTGGGACTAAACCTGATGTCTCTTATTTCAAGATCTTTGGGTGTGACGCCTATGTGCACATCCCAAAGATGCGGCGTAACAAGTTTGAGGTGGCTTCCCAACGACAGGTATTTGTTGGCTACAGCTCCCTGTCCCAAGGTTATCGCTTGTATGATCCTGTCAAAGCGAAATGTCTACACAAGCTGAGATGTGTGGTTTGTGGAAGTTCCGGCCACCGAGGGGGGTGAGGAGCACCCCGTACTTGGAGATCCAAGGGAGAGTTGGGCTCCCGCAACATTTCATGTGGAGCCAGAGCCTCTTGATGGAGATTCTTCTTCAGATTCAGAGTCTTCTCTTCCATTGGCCACCCCCGTAGAGATCCCGTCGAAGGATGTACCCAAGACTTCACTGGATGGAGAGCACCGAGGAGAGATCTGGCCTCCTCCTCATTGGGCCCGTGACACCCCCAGAGATTCAGGAAATCGAGAGGGTCCGTGAGGAGTGGAAATCGTTGGATGGACCGCGGAGGTCACAGAGACACCAAGCGTATATATCAAGCTTGTTTGCTCTAACTATTGTTGATGTCCCATGTTATGCAGGATAGAGAGTCTACATCAATAAAGGAGGCTTTATACTCTAATCATTGGCGGAAGGTGATGGAAGCCAAGTTGGAGGCTATTGAGCAGAATGGCACTTGGTTCCTTGTGCCTCGTCCCTCTCATAAGAAGGTGATTGGTGTCAAATGGGTCTTCAAGACCAAGTACCATAGTGCTGACTCTTTAGACAAGCACAAGGCTCCCCTTGTTACTAAAGATTTTGCACAATACCCAGGTGTTGACTTCCATGATACTTTTGCCCCTACAGCTTACATAGCCACTAAGGAGATGGCATGTTTTTCAGTTAGATGTGAAGAAGTTAGCCTTTTTGAATGGTGATTTGAAGGAGGAGATCTATGTATGTAGAGCAACCTCTTGGACTTGGTTCTTCAAATGGGCAAGTTTACAGGTTAAAGAAGGCCTTGTATGGCCTGAAGCAGGCTCCGCATGCTTCGAACGAGAAGATTGATTCATTCCTCCAAGCCAAGTTGGGGTATCGGCACTCTAGGGCCGATCCGCAGCTTTATGTGTACACTTCCAAGGGAGGTCATCTGTTATTTGTTTTGTATATTGATGACTCGATTATTGCAGGTGCTTATATCCGGATGGTCGAAGAGACGAAGGCAGCCCTACACCAGAAGTTCGAGATGACAGATTTAGAACTCCGTTTCTTTTTGGGCCATGAGATTTATCAGTCTCAGAGAGGGGTTTTCATCTCTCAACAGAAATATGTACAGGAGCTCTTGGTGACTTTTAAGATGGAGAATTGTTGATCAATTTCTACTCCTATGGATTCGAACTGCAAGGCCACTTCACATGCAAATTCTCCTTTGGCGGATGCTACTCACTACCATCGGCTGATTGGATCATTGATCTATGTTTTGTTGTAGGTCTCTTGGCTGAGTTCATGAGTGCACCTCAGCAGGTGCATTGGTAGGCTACTCAACAGATACTACGATATCTAAGGGGGACCTCCGACTTAGGGATTCATTATTCAATAGATACAAGTGCTTCTGATCTTGTTCTTGGAGTGATTCAGATTAGGCTAGCGATGTGGATCAAAGGCGGTCTACTACAGGTTATTGTTTTACCTTAGGTGTTGGTACTATCTCTTGAAGTAGCAAGAAGCAGCCCACAGTAGCCCTATCTTCGACTAAGGCAAAATATCGGGCTACGTCTTCTACCACATGTGAGACTGTGTGGCTTCAGCGGTTGTTAAAGGAGCTTACATGCCCCCAGACTCATCCTACTATCTTGCGGTGCGACAATGAGAGTTGAAAATCCTTGGCACGGAATCCCGTATTTTATGCTCGGACGAAGCACATAGAGATTTAGTATCACTTCATCAAAGAGAAGCTTCTGGATGCGACTATCAATGTGGAGTACTGCAAGCCAGAGGACAATCTTGTAGATTTGTTTACAAAGGTGCTTCCCCAAGCTCTTCTTCGGAGACATGCCAGATCCCTCAACCTTATGACTTATCCAGGATCTGAGAGGGAGTATTAGAGATTGTCATTCCTTGGATAACCACAAGTGTTACAGTGTGCAAAGCAAGCGCAGCAGCCACGTCATCGCTACTAGGGCAGATGCCACGTGGCAGTCTGCAATCGGACAGTTCTGCACTAGTCGACTGCATTTAATGCAACCGACCTGGTCATTATTTGACATTTTCTTTCTGCTTTTTATTGCAAACCTCCAACACATTGTCTATCACTTGTATCTGGCATATTACAGCCTGCTAATGACGGAGATAGCATTCAAGCTGACAGAGATCGAGGTCCTCAAAGCGCAGTCATATGCAGATATTATCTCTGCACCCGTGTATAATTATGCATTCTTATACAACATTCTTCACTCCAGATTTTCTACGTTTCACTATCTCTTTCTCTCTCTCTCTCTTCTCTCTCCGCTCACTCTTTGTCACGATCATTCGCTTTGGCATTGCTTCACTTTGACAAATTTAACCTTGGCACAAACCAAAGAATTAATCCTCGTGCAAAAACGAAGATAATGACGCAAACAAATTCTAGGGTCCAAAAATAGTAACTTCCTAAATTTTAGAGATGATAACCCCTGCATTCCTCAAGTTGTTCTGAGCAACTTTTATCATTGCAACCACATCAAAAAGTGTAATGTGGCTCAGTTACGGTGACTTTTATTCCGTGAGCATTCTCACATGTGCATCTTCTGTCTTGGCCAAGCTCATTGTCTTGCACAATCTCCAATGGCTAAGCACACAATCCCAAACCACTGGCATTCTATTCTTTAGTGCCCATTCAATATGAAACCAGTTCCAAGGCTTAGATAAACCATTAGTCCAATTTGTCCCAATGGCTATCTCTTCTGGCCATGCAAAGATCCCAGCTTAATCCAAGAGAACTCTGCGGGTAAAAAACAACAGCAACTAAATAAAAGAAAAAAAAATATTTATATAAGTAAATAAAGAAAGCAACTGCAAAAAGTATCACCACTTGGTGACAAGAGTCATGGCCCAAAGTTAGAGACTTGGAATATTTTTGATGGTGCATTCAGGTACTTTGAGTATCTTCTTCGAGCATCACTTGTCATGGTTATATGAACTATGATGTTACAAGTTTCTAAAATCACTGTTGTGATATGGGACATACTGGTGGTCCCTGGGGGCTTGTATGTTCCCATCATTGAATATTTTATTGTATTGTTCACCCATGATCTAAGAGAGGCTAACTGTATACATTTCATGGGTATTGGGCATGTTTCTCATGTTATCATTTTGTCACTTTAATGGGCCATTGGGCTGCTCATTTAGGGCCAACCTATTTATTTGGAGACACATCCTAAGGCCTATATACACTACACTCCTCCTCCAATCCTTAATATCGTGATGCATCCACTTGTTTTTTTTTTTTTTGGGAGAGAGAGAGAGAGAGAGAGAGAGAGAGAGAGAGAGAGAATATACAAGCATTGCTGGTCATCATCATTGTGGCATCATGTATGTGGTTTATACTCTCAACTTCACTCATTGTTTAGTTCTTGTGTTCTCTCTTTCACTGCATATTATTCTCAGTGTCCAGCAATTGTGTCCTTTTACTTCCATAACTTTACTCATTCTCACAAAGTAGGCAAGGCTCATTCAAGTGGCCCAAAGGCGAGCCCAAGTTCCCAAGGTCGCTTCTTTTATAGGCACAAGCAGCAGCCCCTCATTTTGTTGGGCTCATTTGCTATGTTAAGGTCCAATCCCACGAACCCAATAGAAATTCCTAATATCTTCACTTAGTGCACCACTACCGCTGGAGGCATCATTCAACTGCCAGTGCCATCATTCAACCTGCCATCCCTGCTGCTGCACATCTGTCCATGTGATCATCTGCAGCTGTGCAAGATATAGGTCCTACAGTTTTACTGTTCCGGCAACACTTATGCTGCTGAATGATCGCAAACATTGCTGTGCAGACTTGCTCTGCTGCAAAATGCGGGCGGCTGCCACTGTTGCCACGAATAGCGGACAGCCTGCAGTTTGCTGTCTTGGAGCCCTTGCTGCTGCTTTCATCATGCAACAAAGTTGCCTCATCATCAAACACCACTGCCACGTCATCCTACGGCTAGACACAGCCTGCGTTCTGCTGTCCTCGGCCTGCTACGCTGCTCTCCCAATTTTACATACGAAGTTAAGTTGCAAGCTGCTGAAATACCGATAACCCACTATAGTAATTGGAATTCCATTCCCATCAAAACCATGACGCGTCTCTCGTACCTCGAATCAATGATTACTTGGAGGCCGATTCAAATACCTGAGAAATGTCGCCTTTTCTGACGAAGCGGGCGAGGGAAGAGGAGATGGCGGAGAGGCCTCGAGAGAGTGCAGCTTCGTTGAGGTCCACCATCAGAACCTGGATTTTGGCGGCTGCAGCAAGCTGGGCGATGCCCGAGCCCATCTGGCCAGCGCCTAGCACGCCCATGACCTTTATCGATTGAGCCATTCTTCTTCCTCTCCTTTCCTCTTCTTCTTCTTTTTCTCCTCCTTCTTCTTCTTTGTCTTGTGACCCCCGATCCATTAAATTTTAAAAGTCGAGACGTGGAAAAGCTCCCCATTTGTCGGACAGCTATTGCTCTCTTTTAGGCCTGCAAAAGCCAGGCCAGAGCGTACATTTCCACTAGGAGATACAACAACCATGCACTCAAAATTTTGGACAAATTTTTGAATGAAACTATACGTTGTTTAAATGCGGTACTTACATATTGATTGGAGTAAAGCATTTACGACACTCAAAAGGTGTAGCAGGTCTTAGGACCAAAAAAGCAAGTTACACCAATTTATTTGGCCATATTCTTGAGCTTTCTGGCAAACAGCTTGAAAATCCAGTATGAATTTTCAAGGGACTTCGAAACAATGACACATTCATCCTTTAAGATTCTAATGGCATCCATCGGACTAGCCACAAATTTCTTTCTGAATGCTGAATCATTCCTCCTATCCCAAAGGAATTTAAGAGCGATTGTCGATATCAGACTAAGCAGCTTCCATGAGGCATCATCTAGATGGTTTCCATGAGGCTATGGCCACAGGGCAAGAAGGTCTCCACTTGTCACATAAGAGGAGAGGTATAGCCAGGGACGAAGGGGAGAAGTCAGTTCTCTTATGACATTTGATCAATTGAACACATGCTAGGCTAACAAGGGACTAGATTGGCTTATTGGTCGCTGCCATGTTTGCAATGAATGAAACTATACTTGTTTGCCATTTTTATGGCTAAAAGTTTTGTGACATTTGACCTTTCAAACCTTCTTCTTTAAATTTTGAAGGTCATTGTGAGATTTTTGCAAGTCGTTTTACATTAACTTTTTATGAACATTAGGCTAGAGTTGTGCTCAATTTTTGCTACTCCATGGTTATTTTGTGGTATGCACCTTAGACCCACTAGTAGTAAGTACCACACAATTGCCCCCTATGCCAATGGGTAGAGTGGGGCTTTTTGACATAGGCTTGCAAATTAACGAGCATCATCAATTTGTATTAGTCCATAATATAAAAACAATGCGATCATCAAGCAATTGCAAGTAATAGTTTGGCATTTTGTCAACAACCTTTTTCATATTGTATTGGTACATAAACACAAGCACATAACCACAAGACTAGCAAGAGGCTTTGAAAATCCCACTAGCCTAGTTTTTAGGATATGTTTTGAAACTCCACCTTGCTTGTTGAACTCATGAGACCCACATATGTTAAGCTAGATATACCAAAGCCTTTGCCAAGCCAATTCACAACGATATAATGATATACACTTGTATGTAAAAATGTTTTTATGTTGAAATCTATTACACAAAGGATGATAAAATATTGTAAAGGTGATGTCGGAGGGAATAAGACTCCAACATTACATCCAAACAAAGCTAGAGCATGTATTGTCAAATCTAGAGGACACAATTTTTGGGCCTCCAAAATAACAAATCCCCTTCAATACTAGAGATGTCATCTCCAGACCTTCATTATTCCATGTAAAATTAGTATGGAGATGTCAATTGACACCTCTGTTTGACCCAAAGATGTCATCTCATGTAAAAAATAATTATGAACTACAAGGTGTCATCTTGAAATATGCGGTGTTTGAAAGGTGGAGCCCAAGCGAAAACACAAGTAAGCAGAAGCAAGAGAGATGTGAGCTACGACAGATGGAGCAAGAGACAAATAGAGACATCGTATGTGGGAATGAACTGTCACAATGTATGATCAACCTTCCCTTATTCGATAGTCATTGAAATAATAAAGAATAAAGTGAAAATGATAGAGGCCCACCACTTATAGTGTACAAGCGTGTTGATATAGTGTGTGTAGTAAATACGAGGCGATTAAGGCGCAAGTGCCTTTGCCCCCAACAACCTCTCACTTAACGGCAAATGTGCCTCGAGTGAGGAGTGAAAGAAAAAAAGAAAATTACAATCGTACATAAAGAACAACAAGATGAGGAATAGACATTATCTCATCCTATGCCCACCATCTTCCTAAGGAAGGCAAAACATTTTGTTAAGAGACTTTTAGTAAGTAGATCTTTAGGATTCACATCAATTGAGATCTTGACAAGCTCAATAGACTTATACCTCTACCACCCTCCTTGATAAAGTGATAATGCACCTCAATGTGCTTTGTCTTCACATGGAAGATCATATTCTTAGCCAACCAAATAGCACTCATAGAATTCGAATGTAGTGTAGGAGTAATAGTAATACCAAGGTCTACCACCACTAGACGACCTAGCCATAGGGCCTCCTTAGCAACAATATACTCTACCTCAGTAGTAAACAAGGCTGTGCATTTTGGCACCTTGGACATCCAAGAAACACCACCTCCAGCAAAAGTGAAGACATACCCAAAGATGGACTTCCTACTATCTGTATGTCCTACATAGTTGGAGTTAGTAGAACCTACCATTGTAGTAGCCTGGCTACCATAGTAAATGCACATAATTATAGTGCCTTTCAAGTACCTCATGATACCCTTCATGGTGTCGCAATGGCATTGGCTACATGTAGCCATATAACATGTCGCAACTCCCACTACAAATGCGATGTTAGGACGAGTGGCTATCATGGCATATATCAAACTACCCACTATGGATGTATAAGGGATCTTGGTCATCTTAGCCTTCTACTCATCTAACTGGAAATAATCAACCTGGCTGACCTTCACATGGGAAGGTAAAGGATAGCCAATAACCTTAACATCTTGCATATGAAATCTCTCAAGTATCTTTTGTATGTATGCTTGCTATGACAAAATACCAATAATATGTGAGGCCTGCCCCATGTCCTTCATCTCAAAGCTCTTCTTGAGATGAGTTTTCAAAGCATTTAGCACATCATGAGCTCTCTTAAAAATTAACGTATCATCAACATAAAGCACCAAGATAATAAGGTGTCCATTATGAGCCTTTTTCTTGTAAAGACACAGATCCATTCACTATGGATATATCCCTATGAATGCATGAAAGTATCAAACTTATGGTACCATTTTCTAAGTGCCTGCTTAAGGCCATAAAGGCTCTTTCTCAACTTGCACACTAAGTGGTGCTTCCCTTGTTCCATAAAGCCCTTACGCTGCTACATATAGATATCCTTATGCAAGTCTCCATGCAAAAAAGTTGTTTTCATATCCATCTCATAAAAGTCTAGATTATACCATGTAACTAAGACCGATACCAAGCATAGGGTAGTTATCGAGACTATAGAAGGCAAGAATTCATCAAAGTCAATGCCATGCTCCTATTTAAAATCCTTAGAAACCCATCTAGCCTTATATGTTAGCTTGGGGCATCCAAGTGTACTCTTCAACTTGTACACCCACATGCATGGTAATGCATATCTCCTATTGGGCAAAGGAACCAAATCCCATGTATGGTTTTTCTACGGTGAATCAAACTCAAACTGCACCGTCCTCTCCCAAGAGTGATTATCACCCCTATGCATGGCATCCTTATAAGTAATTAGTTCATTAGAATTTTTCATTGTAGCATAGTCCATGGAGGGCTCAAATCGATTAGGCTAACATCTATCTCTAGTAGACCATCTCAAAACAAGCTGTGAGGCATGTATAGTTGGTCCTCTCTTTCCAACATCATCATCCCTGCATAATAGGTGGATCCTAGGTGAGTGCATCATCAACAACAACAGATTGTCTAGCGGGTTGTACTGTAATAGGAGTCTTCTCTTGAAAGATCAACCTATGTACCTTAACCACCTGCTTAGGCTGCTTATGCATCTTCTTCTCATGGAAAATAACATCATGGTTACGGATGACCTTCTGAGCCTAAAAATCTCATAGATAATAACCCATCTCACCTACATCCCTATAACCAAGAAAGATGCATTTCAAGGTAAAAATTAAGGGTAAAAAAACACCCTAATGCTAATTTTTGAGGTTTTTAAAAAATAGTTGGGTTAATATTTTACATAAAAGCTTCTAAAAATTAGTCCTATAATATATAACTTCTTTCATTCATACTTGACTTTTGCCTCAGGTGCCCCCCACCAAAGCACAGTCCTACCCTTGATGTTTGCCTCCCAATTAACATTGTCCGATGCTTCATCCACGAAAATTGCCCAAGCTAAGTTGCACGTTAGAGTAGGAGTGGGGGTTGAAGGAGAAGGACTCTAGGTATCCATATTTGGGTGTGGTGACAACATTTGATTAGGTCCAACCATCCAACTTGCATTACAAGAGAGGAGGAGAAGAACAATGATACAAGAGGTGACAACTAATCACCATCTTTGTGTGTGTGTGTGAAAGAGAGAGAGAGAGAGAGAGAGAGAGAGAGAGATTGTGTGTGTGGGGGGGGGTGTGAATGCAAGTATATGATGATACAAGCTCTTGTCTCCTTGATATGAAAGCTTTATTTATGTCTCATAGTTGTTGAAACGAATGCTTTATGTTTGTATCATAGTTAATGAAACTAATGCCAACATTAGTTTGGTTCATGATCCTCTTATGTGGTAGTGTAAAGAGGATCCCTTGCCACAACTTCTATCGATGTCTACAACCTCCATTAGGCACTTGTGAGTTCTTGCTTGCATAGCCTTTCAATGCCATTGGATTGATTAAGGTATCTTTTGGGCTCGCAAGCTTTTCCTTAGTCTAAATTGCATGTTTCTTTCTTGTGTACATAAATTAGTTTCTAGTATTCTTTATTAGCTAATAAGATATTATATCTAGTGTAGTTGTTGTCCTTTATGACCAGTCGCCATTAGTGTAAGACTCCTAGAATACTAGAAACTTGCAGCTCTAATGGAGTTTAATAAGGATAAAAAACAACATTGCTTCATTGCAACTTTGCTCTTGTTATATTTTTGTGTTGCTATATGCTTGGAACTCTTATTGCTCGTTACTAGTCTACTAATAAGATATTTTTGTCTCTTGGCTATTGGATAAGATATAATATTTAGTTGTTATCTATTGTTGTACCATTGCTCTAAATGCATGCAAATCTCTAGTCCTACCTATAATAACTGAAATAAATATTATATCTTAGAGAAAGTGTTATTGTAGTGTACGTCCTTACAACTATTGCATGCTTGTTGTTATGTCAAGCTTGCTATGGAAAATAGAGAAAAAAAAAAACAGTAACAAGCTATCCCTACTACAATCTTATGATGAATATTGTTGTTTCTAGCAAGTATCTCAATATAATGATGTTAGACCTGGTTGCAATTGTATCCCTCTATAAACAATAGACGATGGGTAAGAGTGGCCCTTTTTTATCATGGAGGAATCAATCAAGAATCCATCTCAGAATGAGAACTCTAACTAGAGGCATGGATTCTCAATTCTATAAAGAGAGTTACCAACTATTTGCTTGTCAATGACCTAGAATATCTATTTTAATGTTATTGTTGCTGAAATCAACCTTCAATCAATCATACACTACTTGCATATTGTCATGTCCCAACAATCATGCCAATCTATAGAATAAAGAAATTGTAATAACTTGTTGATGTAATAGACTGGTAATCTCCTACATGTAAAATGCAACTACTGTGGATTACTTGAAGTCTACTTACAATAACATGCAATTCCTACGATTGTTGCCTCTTGAAAAATAACATGAATGACTACTATTGGACTATTGACTAATTAGCATCATTTAATGTGCAGGAACTCTTCCCATGGATGATTTGCACATATTGTGGTTTCTTCAATTTCCTTGTGAGCTATTTGGTCCTACTATGGCTCTTATATTATCAGTCATATAGTCTAGTTGTATTTTGTGTTTCTGGTAGTTAATACAATTACCCTTCATGTGTGTGTGTGTGTGTGTGTGTGTGTGTGTGTGTGTGTGTGTGTGTGTGTGTGTGTGTGTGTGTGTGTGTGTGTGTGTGTGTGTGTGTGTGTGTGTGTGTGTGTGTGTGTGTGTGTGTGTGTGTGTGTGTGTGTGTGTGTGTGTGTGTGTGTGTGTGTGTGTGTGGAATTATATGATAGTAGAGCTTGCAATCTTCTTGATATAAAGCTTTATTTTTGTGTATAGTTTTTGAAACTAATGCCAACACCAGTTGGTTCATGACCCTCTTATGATGGTAGTCCAAGGAGTAGCATGTTAGTGGATATGTTAGCTCGTGTCATGTGAGTCTGTGCATGCCATAGAGGGCTCGGCACATCATAGATATTTTAGGCATTTTATATTTGTCATTTGCATGGTGTTTGCGGTTTTATCTAATGCTAGCTGACCTGACATCATTTATGGCATAGATTTTGCCTTTATATTCTGGTCACTCCCTCCTCCACTATCTCATTCACCTCCTACGACTTTTTGGTGGAGAGAGGGAGCTACTGTAGGTGCCTTCATAGCCATTGATTCACACTGGATTTGTACTATCTCATATCTTGGTATATGGATTCCATTTCTCGAGAATCTCTTTACTTTTGAGTTCTTTGTGCATTGCTCTTATCGTTTGTAGTAGTTTTCCATGCTTCCATCATTGCACCCACTTTTGACAATGGTATCAGATTTTAGGATTAGGGGTCCTTGCTATTCTTTTATGGTGGTGCAAGTCTACATTTTGACTTTTTGTTTACTACTTGGACCTGTTCTTGGCTGCTACGACTACTCTCTACCCTGAACGATCATCTTTTTGCTAATTTTCATCCTATTTCCATAAGCATTTTGCTATTTTCCATCTGTGTTTACAATTTCTTGGGTTGTTTTAAAGTTGAGGACCTATTTTTGACCTTTCCATATCAACGTTTTGGGACAATTGGTTGGGGACAATATTTTTGACCTTTTTGACCTATTTTTGACCTTTCCATATCAACGTTTTAAAGTTGGGGACAATAGGTTGAGGCAACATGTCTTTATGCAGGTTGACAACGTTTATTGCAGATACTAAATGTGTTTTGTCATCAACATTTGCATTTTACTCTTTTGCTTCTGTGTAAGGCTAGGCACTACTCAGCTTTAGAGAGGGTTCATGCGCATTCAATTTTGTCATGTTCTCATCACTACATTTTGGTCACTGTTGATATTTTCTTCATGTGCTTTCTTTATTTCTTTGAACTTGTGAATCCTTGTGAGTCTGTATTTTTTGGCATACTTTTCTCCATCAAGATCCCTTGCCTTTATTCATATTCTCCATATCTCCCTCATCATGGCTCCTTTGGCATCTCCTATATTGATGGTTAGCATGTAGACATTCTTTCCTCATCTAGAGTGTTATATTGAACACTTAATGTATTGAGCTTCAAGTCTTGGTGCGGATGCTATATCTTAGTGTTTTAGATGTTACAGTTTCAAAGCGGGGGTGACGCATAGAAGAAGAAGAAGTCTCAATGCTACTATTATGACAAGAAGGGGCACCTCTGGAAGGACTGCAAGATATTAGTAGCTTTACGAAAGGAGCATGCGCAAACTATGATGTAGGGTGCTCTCTCGATGAGCCTTCATTCTCTACAACTCTAGGTTTAGGCTCTAGCCGTGTAGTCATGGGGATGACTATTAGGGCTTCCCTTCCAGGTTTCTAGTACAAGTGATGTAGGAAATCCCTCACAACTCTTCGATGCTAGAGGGGGAGTGTGAAAGGGTGATGAGATGGGGTCGGTGAACCTCATCTATACAGGTATACAGGTGCACATGTTTTAGAGAGGGATTTTCTTGACGCATTGTGGGATTGGCATCCGGGTTCATAATGGGCTAGTTTTTAATTGAGAGTGGGCTTGGCTCCTAATCTAAGCTCACATGAGGGGACAACTTGGCAATCTACCCATGGTCACATATATTCTGAGGCGTTTTTGATAGGATGGTCTTGTATGCTACTATGAGACATTGTTGACAAATATTGAGAGCCATTATGATTCTTCTTTATTTTCAGGAGTTCGTAAGATTGACTTTGACATCATACTTTCTCCGAGTCATCTTGGTGGTGGGCTAGCTGCCTCTTGTCTCCTGCTTGGGTATCCATGGTTCTTTTTTGGCACACCAAAACATAAGTACAAAGAGAGAAATGCAAGTTTAGCACTATCAAGACAGACTAGCTTAATGTTGAGAACAATTGTCCAAGTGGGGAAACTATCAACTAGGCCTGCCCAAATCAGGACAATAGCAAAACACAAAATTTAGAGCAATCAATATGTGTAATCAAACATGAAATAGTACTCAAATATAATAGGGAGTACCAAAACTAAGAGACTTGGGCTTTGATACCATGTTAGAATGGTGCATCTTGTCCAAATATGTCCACACTAATATGACTTTCCTAAGATCTCTTTAATTAAGTGTATGCATTCACAAAAGACTTTTCCTTGCTCTTCCTGGTCCAAAATTGCATGTCAACAGCTATACCCGCCCCTGAATTTTAGTAGGTCATTGAGAACATATGCACATCTTATTGTGATTATAGCAAACACTTGGATGGATCTCCATTAAGCTCCTTTTGTGGATTTTTTGTAGTCTCTTCTAGAAAGCTTACAATAGCTCATAACTAATCACTTTCCAAAATAGCAATACCTGACATATATAAAGTAGCATCATATTCTCAATTATGTTGCTCTAATTATCTCATTGATCACCTATAGCCCTTATACCTCTTACAAATGTACTCATGGTTATATCACAAATATGGGAGGCAAGGCAGCCCTCAATCCTAGCAATTCAATCTAGATGTTGCGATAGTGTGATTAGTGGGGATGCTATTGAAAAACAACGAAATAAATATAGTGATTCAACTACAGCCCCAATCTCACTTTCTACTTATTGTGATGACCCTACATGTGGCAAGAGTAAAGTCACTGAAGTCCAACTTGTTTTCTACTTGCAGTGATGACCTTACATGTGGAAAGAATTAAGTCAGTGAAGCCCAACTCGCATTAAATTAAGTCCTCTTTCTAATAGCCCTACTCTCAGATAGCTTTGTAGGCAAAACAAAACCTGCTCTCTCTCTATATATCAAATCATTGGTAGGCTATAATCCTGAACTAAAGTTTTGCAAATTTTTTATTCTTATTGAGATAAGAGTTATATCTTCGACTTCTCTCTTTGTTCCTTCATGAAAATGCAACAAGTATGTAGCTTGACACACCAAAACACTATATGGATGTTGATTGGGGAGATGATGCGCTTTGTCCCAGAAGAAACCTCAACCACTCATACATATAGTAAATCCACCTTGTTGCCTTTAGAATTTATTGGCTTGCTTTGCACAATGCCATCCTTCTTCCATGCAAGCTATTCTTTGTTGAGAGAACTTGGCTTGCACTAAGTGACAATCCATAGCATGCTCACGTGCTACCAACAATTATGGTAGGCTGCTTCTTCCCTTCTATAACACCTGATTCATCTCTACCCCTCTTTGCTGTTCTTCTAGGCTCTAAATCTAGAGGGTGTGTGTGTGTGTGTGTGTGTGTGTGTGTTGAGAGCTAGCTTATTACCAGTTTTAACCCTAGTTTAGCTATCTATAGTCAATCTACCCTCTCACTTTCATTATCCATTGTTGATCCTTTGTGATCAGCTAGCCCTTCTCATTCTCTAGTCCCCTTGCTACCATTTTGGAAGCCACGTTGATGCATAGAGCTACATATTGGGGCCAATCTTTGTTGCAACCTTGAATCCTTCAGCCAACGCAATTATATTTTCACTACCTCACTTGCATTCTTCATTTTCCTTCTTCTCTCCATGTTCACTTTACTTTCTGTTGCACACTCTCACATGGTGTAAATGTATGAATGTTGTAAATGCAAAACACAAAACAAAAACAAAGGAAGAAAGATAACTTTGTAGTGAATGCATGAATGCTATAATGAAGGAAAGAATGTATAGAATGCTCAAGGGTGCAAGGCTATCCAATAGTCGATGGCTCTCATGGGAGCGAGCTGAGGGAGTAGTCTAGGTGTGATATCCATTGGAGAATGGATTTCAGAGTGGTGGGACCACTAGTGGGAGCTGAGATAGTGCTAAATAACAAAGGGTAGTAAGCTAGTCCCCAAAATGCAGTATTTTGGAGGTTCGAAACTAGCAAATGTAGTAGTGTACCACCAATCTGAAGCTAAAATCTAGTCACTAAGGCTATAGGCAACAAGGCAATAGCTAAAGAAGGCATATTAGATGCCAAACAGGACTACACTAATGAAAATGCCAACTGGCTGATGCACAAGAGATGGCTGAACAATAGCGGAGCCTGTAAAACAACTTGCAAAAGCATTTGTTTAGGGCTATGGGAGCAATCACTAGTAGTCGAGAACAATGAGTGGTAGTGGTGGATAGGTGCTAAGAGGTGCTGAAGGTGGAAACCTGCAAACAAGGATATGGTTGAATGGTGGGCAACTTGCCTATTTATAAACATGGAAGGATTCTCCCAAATTAGGGTTTTGTATGTGGGACATACAAACTCTCTAGAAGCACTCTTTGTTTTAGGTATTTTTGGTAATTTATATTAAGTAAGCATGTTTTGAGATTGTTTGAGAGGCTAATCAACATTAGTGAATGTTTTAGCTCAACACCCCCCTATTAGGACGAAATAGAGCTAGAAAGGAAGACCATCCCATTTTTTCATGAAGTCATTCCACCCCAAAGTAGCTAGGGCATCGGACAAAGGGTGCACGTTGGTTGCCCAATGGCCTACCAAGACTACAGAGGTGATAGTTATCTTACCAAGGAAGTCCAAGTAGTCACCCTAAAGAGGCTAGCATATCGAACAAAGGGTGCATGTTGTTTGCCTAGTTGCCTACTAAGTTGTGTAAAGGTAGATGGAACTATTTGCATGATTGTCACAACCCATGTATGAGTCTGTGCATGCTAGTCAAGATTGGGCACATTATCGTTATTTTAGGTATCAGTATAGTGATTTATTTGTGGCATTTTGTGCTAATCGACTTTACTAGCTATCATATTTGGCATATTTATTGTCTATTTATGGTGGGCCTCTTCCTCCTCCTCCTTCTCAATCATCAT